>NC_134695.1:6109166-6453333 GCF_050947455.1 Rhinoderma darwinii
CCGAGGCAGTCATTTTACGCGTCGTCTTTTGACAGCGACGCGTAAAATGAAAGGTCGTCGGCACAGTACGTCGGCAAACCCATTGAAAGCATTGGACAGATGTTTGCCGACGTATTGAAGCCGTCTTTTCCGGCTTAATTCGAGCCGTAAAACGCCTCGTTTACGCCTGAAAATAGGTTGTGTGAACCCAGCCTAAGTCTTGTGTGTTCATACCCTAAGGGTATATTCACACGCGGGATATTTGTTGCGGAGACTATGAGTCTACTGTATTCTGTCTTAGTTACTCTTAACCAAAGGGCACCATATTTATTTATTGATTTTTTTAAATTTATACTTTCAGAGAATGTATAGGTTTTGGGTGTTCAGTTTATAATCTATCTATAATTTTGACAACTAACAGATGATCACGGAGGATGAATGCAGCTGTTTTAAGCAGATATCGGCTAAGAAAATACAGGTGCAGTAATAGACAAAATCTGTAACAGTGGGAACAATTTTTCAGATAGAAAATCGTTCCCAACCATACTAATATCTAACATCATGAGAGTGAAAAATATAGCACTGGTAAGCTCAGGGCAAATTTTCATTGGCAAGCTATAATCTTCTGGTGAGGGTGTTGCTAGGGTCCATAAGCATAGCCAGAATACAAATTTTATACAACATGATAGGCTTAGGTACAGTACATGGCCTCAGCAGTAAACTTTCCCTGGGTATTGGATTATTTTATAATTAAATTCAGCATTGATATCTGAAAACTATATCCATAACTGTTTGTCATTATCAGCCCTGCCACCAAATATTTGGGCAAATAAGAAAGGCGGTGGAGTATGTCTGTATGTTAGAATTGATATGAACGTGAGTGTGAAAGAGACAATAGTGTGAGGAGGTTGAAACCTTGTCGGTGGAAATATAAAAGATAAAATAAAATTTATGCACCCCCCCCCCCAACATCAGCTATACACACAAATGGATCGGGCTGCACGGGCTGGTACATTGGTGATAAGAGATTTTAATTACCCAGATATTAATTGGGGTCATGGTTGCAAAGGGGAGAAAATTCCTCAACTTGTTGCAGGATAATTTTATGGGTGAGTTTTTGGTATTTCCTACTAGAAGTGATGCTCTTTTAGATCTGGTAATTTCTAACAATGCTTGTTGGGAATGTCACTGTACGTGAAAACCTTTGTAAGGGTATGTTCACACGCAGTAGCAAAATACATCTGAAATTACAGAGCTATTTTCACCTGAAAACAGCTCCTGATTTTCAGACGTTTTTTAACAACTCACGTTTTTCGCGGCGTATTTTACGGACGTTATTGGAGCTGTTTTTCAATGGAGTCAATGAAAAACGGCTCCAAAAACGTCCCAAGAAGTGACATGCACTTCTTTGACGCTGGCGTCTGTTTACGCGCCGTATTTTGACAGCGACGCGTAAAATAACTCCTCGTGGGAACAGATCATAAAACCCATTGAAAGCAATGGGCAGATGTTTGCAGGTGTAATGGAGCCGTTTTTTCAGGCGTAATTCGAGGCGTAAAATGCCCGAATTACGTCTGAAAACAGTGCGTGTGAACATACCCTAACAGTGACCACAATATTATTTAATTTTGTCTAAACCAGGGCTTCTCAAACTCTTTCTACTGGGGCCTTACAAGCCTGACCATGGTGTTTCCTGGGCTTCACCACCAGTGGTCAAAGTCTATGCCAAAATTAAAATTATTTCTGAATTCAGCTTTTATTTGTCTCCTGAACCCATTATTACATTTTAAAAAAAAACCTGAGGAAGGGTATGATCACCTCTGTGAAATCTGCCTCGCTATCTGTGCCTCACTAACAACTATGGGGCATCACACTGGTAAGGCCCGTCTCACAGTTTCAGAAGCAAAGTATGAGTGGTCGATTGCCTATGGTTACCGAGTAGATCAGGCTTCAGTGCAGTGGTGGATTAAGAAGACCATGGGCCCTGGGCTGTTACCCAAACTTGGGCCCCCCCTTCTCCACCGCCACCCTGCCGCTCCGTAACTATTGCTAAAACTACCTTTTTGCACAAGCATTAACAAATGGGTGTTACGATTCCCCTTTCACAGGGCTGTGTCCCTACATACTGACAGTATCACACTGTGCAGGGACACATCCTCCTGACAAGGGGAATGGAAACACCAATTTTTCTATCAGTCCTGGACTGCAAAAAGACGTTATGTGGAATACAAGGATTTCCTATAATAAACATGTCAGGAGAGGGGACAGATTCTCTACAAATCCAGTGACTCACAGGTGACGACGTCTCAGATGCTAGTAGTTTTTTTTCCTCTTTTCTTCTCCATCCGGTCCAGAGCTCAAGACGACTTCTCCTGGCCATGACCCATTTCTGCAGCCCTTAAATATAATATCACCATGAACTGCGCCCCTGAATATAATTGTGTCACACACTGTAAAGTAAAGCACCACATACACAGTGCCCCCTGTAGATAGCGCCAACCCCCTATGTAGACAGCGCCACACACACCCTGTAGATAGCGCCACACACCCCTCTGTAGATAGCGAGACACACACACACACACACACACACCTGTAGATAGCACCACACACACAACCCCCTGTAGAGAGCGCCACACACAACCCCCTGTAGAGAGCGTCACACAGCCCCCTATAGATAGCATCACACAGCCCCCTATAGATAGAGCCACACAGCACCCCCCCTTGTATATAGTGCCACACAGCACACCGTTCCTTATATATATATATAGTGCCACACAGCGCTCTCCCCCCTTGTATATAGTGCTACACAGCTTCGCTACATTGCAGCCCTGGGATATTTTATCCTATATGACTGCTGCAGTCTGTGATTGGCTGCAACGGTCACATGGGGTGAAACGTCATCCCAGGAGGCCGGCGCGGACGAAGGAACTGAATTCTGGACAAGTATTAGATTTTTATTTTTTCTAAATTGCGTTTTTACATAACTTTTATTTGTTGCAGGTTTTACCTCCCTATTCAACTAAATGGGGAAAACCCGAAATAAATGAGAAGCGTTTACGCAAATACAATTTGACATGCTGCAGAATAAAAAACCGCACCGCAGGTCAATTTCTGAGCTTTTTTTCCTCACTTATCAGTTACACAGCATGTGGATGATAATTGTTCACATCTAGTCTACTCTGCTGCTACTGTATTAGGGCTTGTCCACACTTAACGGAATTGCTGCGTATTTTCCGCCCGGAAAATACGCAAAATACAGTAGTGGCAAAGTGAGTGAGATTTACCAAATCTCATCCAGACGCTGCGTAAAATTTCCGACCAGATATTTTGTCCTGCGGTGCGTATTTCTCGTACTGCAGCATGTCAATTCCTGCTGCAGAAAGTGGACAGAATTGCTGCGTTTTTTCAGAGATGTCACCATCTCCCAGCAGTGAGAAAAGCGCAGCAACATACGCACCATTTTCTGCAGCAAAAATGCAGGAAATGGTGCTTTTTTTCTGCAGCAGAATTTCTGCTAGTTTCTGCGGAATTGCTGCAGAAATATATATATATATATATATATATATATATATATATATATACACATACACACACACACACACACACACACACTATATACATGCATACACATGTACACATTGTAAACACACATGAATATGCACATTATACACATATAAAGTACACATTGTGAAATGTTAAATACTTTTGTGTCAAAAAAGACAAAAGTATAATAGGTATGATACCTTTATTGGCTAACCATAAAAGTTCTATATGCAAATCCATTTGTGTTCGGTACATTGGGGTATCCTCCATTTTCACGAAGTACACATTGTAAACACACATGAGTATGCACATTATACACATATAAAGTACACATTGTAAACACACATGAGTATGCACATTATACACATATAAAGTACACATTGTAAAAACACATGAGTATGCACATTATACACGTATAAAGTACACATTGTAAACACACATGCATATGCACATTATACACATATAAAGTACACATTGTAAACACACATGAGTATGCACATTATAGCTAGCGACGGCACCGGGCATGAGGGGGTTCGGATGGCCATGGGCCCCCTGGGAGCCTTGGCCCCGGGCGGCCGCCCGAACCGCCCTAATGATGATCCACCTTCAGTGGCACTGGCAAGAACCACTTTCAACTTTTTTTCTTTAATCGTTTCTATTTATGCTTTTTTCTAACAAAAACATAATAAAGCATACAAGAAAATTCTACTCAAAATATGCTGTCAATTACAATGGTTGGTTAGGATGATACTGTAACGTCTATGGCCGCGGACCATCGTCCTGACTTACCCTTTGACGGCCGCAGCCATGGACGAGCGAGTTCCCGGCGGCATCTCCCGAATGCTTCGGGACTATAAAAGGGGCTCTGCCCTCTCAATCCTTGCCTGAGCATTGTTGTGTTACCTAAAGTTTGTAATTGCAAATGGTCTCCTAGTGTTTTCCAATTCCCAGTGTTACCCGTTCCTGCTGTCTGTACCCTGTATCCCGTGCTACCATGCCCCTGTGCCGTCAAGAGTTGGAGTCGTGTTGTGCCCTCCACTGCATCTATTGTGTCGCACCCCGCTGGGTGTCTGTCTACTGTCGGAGCCTCATCTTAGCCTGAATCTACCGCTACTGTCTACATTCCCTCAGGTACACTTTCTGAACTATAGACATTGTATTGTACATGTTTGGCCAGCTGCTATCCCGCTACGTGGTATGGCCCAGTGGGTCTACACCCCGCGTCATGACAGTACGCTCAGGCCATGGACCCCGCTGGTCAATTCAAGGGCCTGTCACCCTCCCAAGCCATGCAGGTGGAACTGCAGGACCTGCGAACATGGCAGGATCAACTTCTTGTGGCAGTAGACTCCATGGCACTACAGCTAGGGGCGCTAGCTGCTTCCTTCTCTGCTCCAGCTTCTCCGATTGATCCTCCTGCTACACCTCCTGGCAGCGCCGGTTCTGATCCTCGGTTCTCGCTGCCACTACCACCTCGTTTCTACAGAGACGCAAGCGGGTGCAGGGGATTTCTCAACCAGTGTCATATCCACTTTACCCTGTACGCCAGAGCATTTCCCTCAGATGGTGCCAGGATCACCTTCATCATTTCTTTACTTGTCGGCAAGGCCCTGGCGTGGGCGAACCCAATCTGGGAGCGACAGGGACCCGAGACTTCCAGGTGTTCGTGCGGGTATTAAGTACTGTGTTCGAGGAGCCTGGACGAGTCTCGTCGGCAGCTACTTCTATACTGAACCTTCACGAGGAGGACACCTCCGTGGGCGAATACGCCATACAGTTCCGGACCCTGGCAGGAGAGCTATCCTGGAACGAGGAAATAGGTAGCTTCCTTCTGGCATGGTCTGTCATCCGAGATCAAAGACGAACTAGCTGCTCGTGATCTACCACCTACCTTGGACGACCTAATTTTACTTGCCACCCAGGTGAACATGAGGCTCAGAGAAAGATCCCAAGAGGTACGTCAAGAGAGAAAGCTTCCAAACTTGGCTCCCAACTTCCAGCAACCCCTCTTGTTCTCATCTGTTGCTTCACCCGAGGTTACGATGCAGGTGGCTCTGCAGGAGTGGAGACACCTACTAGAAGGCGCAGCTCATCCAATACTGGTCTTCGCGGACCACAAGAACCTCACCTATCTTTAGACGACTCAACGGTTGAACCCTCGTCAAGCCAGGTGGTCGCTGTTTTTCGCTCGGTTCCAGTTTGAGCTCCACTACCGCCCTGCCGACAAGAATGTGAGGGCCGATGCATTGTCTAGGTCCTTTGAGAGAGAGGACACTGTGGAGCCCCCACAGAATATCATTGACCCTTCCTGCATCAACCCTCTGCAAGTTAGAGACATTCCTCTGGGAAGGACCTTTGTACGTCTGGTAGACAGAGGAAGAATCCTTCGCTGGGGACACAGTTCCAAGCTGGCAGGACACGTAGGTGCCCATAAGAGCCGTGACCTAATTGCCCGTCAGTTCTGGTGGCCCACGCTGCCCAAAGACATCACAGACTTTGTCTCGTCTCCTTTACGGTGTGCGCAGCAAATAATGTTGCCCACTTCAGACCAGCTGGTCTGCTCCAATCACTGCCTGTGCCCGATGCCCCCTGGCGACATATTGCAATGGACTTTGTCACAGATCTGCCTCTCTCTGCTGGATACCGTGTGATCTAGGTGGTGTTGAATCGATTTTCCAAGATGGCTCATTTTGTTCCACTGACTGGTCTGCCATCTGCTTCCCGACTGGCCGGTCTCTTCATCCAACACATCTTCTGTCTGCACGGCTTGACTCTGCATATTGTCTTGGATCGAGGGGTCCAGTTCACCTCAAAGTTCTGGAGAGCACTCTGCGGTCTCCTCGGTGTAAAGTTGGACTTCTCCTCGGCCTACCATCCCTAGTTCAATGGTCAAGTCGAGAGAGTAATCAGATTATGGAGAACTATCGGTGGCACTTTATCTCCAGGCAGCATGATGACTGGGTGCAGCTGCTTCCTTGGGCTGAGTTCTCTTATAACAGCCATACTAGTGAGTCCACCACCTCCAGCCTGTTCTTCATTGTCTATGGCCAACATCCACGAATACTCTTCCTGTTTCTACTATGTCCCAGGTGCCTGCAGCTGACTCTAACTTCAGGGACTTTCTGCAGATATAGCAGCAGACCCGATCTTCTATTCTGCTGGCGGTGGACTGCATGAAGAAAAAGGCAGACACTAGAAGACGAGAACCTCCACAGTTTCTTCCAGGTACTAAGGTCTGGCTGTCCTCCCAGAATATCCGGCTGAGGGTGCCATCTTGCAAGTTTGCCCTCAGGTTTCTCGGACCCTTCGAGATTCTGCTGCTGATAAATCTTGTCTCTTACAAGCTTCGGCTGTGTCCCACCCTCTGGATCCCAAACTCCTTCCATGTCTCCATTCTGAAGCCTGTGGTCCTGAACAGCTTCTCCAGGACTCCTAGTTCCGCAGTGGCTCCTGGCGGCTCATCAGGGACGTTCAAGGTGAGGGAAATCTTGGCCACCAAGAAAGTTGGAGGAAGGACATTTTATTTGGTGGATTGGAGGGGATTTGGTCCAGAGGAGAAGTCTTGTGAGCCAGAGGAGAACATCAATGCTCCTGCCCCCATGAAGAGGTTTCTCTCCCGCTCTGGCCCCAAGAAGAGGGGGCGTAAGAGGGGAGATACTGTAACGTCTATGGCCGCGGACTGTCTGACGGCCACAGCCATGGAAGAGCGAGTTTCCGGCGGCATCTCCCTCCTGAGAGACGCCGACACTAACTTCCTGGTCCGGACACTGTCTCCCACAGGGCGCGCTCGCCCGTGCGTGCACGTCCTTTAAGGGCCAGTACGCGCACAGTTTCAGAATTCTGCAATTAGCCCAGAATGCTTCAAGACTATAAAGGGGCGATCCTTGCCTGAGCGTTGTTGTGTTACCTAAGGTTTGTCATTGCAAATGGTCTACTAGTGTTTTCCAGTTCCTAGTGTTACCCATTCCTGCTGGCTGTACCCTGTGCTACCGTGCCCCTGTGCCGCACAAGAGTTGGAGTTGTGTTGTGCCCTCCGCTGCATCTATTGTGTCGCACCCCGCCGGGTGTTTGTCTACTGTCAGAGCCTCATCTTAGCCTGAATCTACCGCTACTGTCTACATTGCCTCAGTTACCCTTTCTGAACTATAGGCATTGCATTGTACCTGTTTGGCCAGCTGCTATCCTGCTACGCGGTATGGCCCAGTGGGTCCACACCCCGGGTCGTGACAGATACTACCCCATAATTCAGGAGATATCGCACATTGTCTTATAGATTTCCTGTCTTTAAAGGGGAAATAAACATGAAAGGAACAATCTGATATGTATATCCAACCAGGATGTTTGTATCCATACACACAAGCACACGGTTGGAGCTTGAGTGGATCTTTAAACTTGACACCTTATCCCCTAGAGGTCTTAATATAGATTTCAAGATTTTCCCAAGTTTCTCCAGATAGTCCAAAGTTGTACTCTGATATGAAAATCTGCCCGTGGGTTTACCATCTTCCCTACACTGCCCCTCTTCCTCTATGGTCAGGAAATCAATAATATTTTGACCATTTTTGTATTATGAATATACCCTTTATATATATATTTTCTTTATATACATTATTTATACCACATTGGTTTAGATATACCATTTATATTTTGAAAAATATTTAATATATTTCTCTTTTTTCTCCTTCTTTTCAGATATTTTTTCTCAAAGTTTTGCCTCAAGGATCGGTTGAAGCTATATATATACACTGCTCCTATGCTTCATTATATGTACCCTATTCCAAAATATATTTTTTCCATATGGTATATTTGTCCTCTAATTTAATACTCTCTTTTTTGTGATGCGGCTGTTCTGCGTTTGTGCACTACGATTTTATTCTATATAGTAAAATCCTAAAATCTCTATACTCATTATGGGATATTGAGATCCATCACTCATTGAATATTATCATAGGGACATAATATCTGTCCTTCTTCAAAATATTGGAATATAGAGGTGTTCTATATACTATATATTGCTATCTATATGGCTGACTATATTTTTGTAGCTTTACTAGAGGACAACATGGACTTATAACGTATGAGGTGGTTCTGCCCTTTTCCAAAATGGCGTCGAGTATTGTCAGTGAGTTCCGCGCAAGCGCGAACTGATGAAATACACTGTGACTCATATCCGAAATCGAGAGGATCTGACGCCATTCATATGGAATCTGTAAGGGTGAGTGGCCCTCTTCTAAAATGGCGATTTTCGCTATGAGTGGGCTATGCACATGCGCGATATGACGCGATGTGCGATGACTCACATCAACAGGTGATAGGATTACTTAACATTTAGATCTACGTAGTAGAGAGTGTAAAATGCCATCAGCCGATCCAGCGAGGGTAAGATGTTTTTAACTTAAATTTTATAATATTCACCTGTCTTTGGACATTGTTCACATGTTATCACACACATGTAGCCCATCTGATTGATTGGCCTTATTATAATAAACACACTGTTTATACTAAATATATTTAATAATTCACATTTATTTCCCCATGTATGTATTGCCATATTCATAGGGGATTCTACTGTTATAAATGTTATGCATATTTGATGTATCATGTTCTCACGATTTTATAATGTATATGTAATTGGCTTCTGTGATTTTGTACTGCATATATATGTGCTTTGAGTGTCACACTGTTATGCTTGAGAAAGGCTCGCACTGAGCTGAAACGTTGCACACACGTGGAATAAAAGGAACTCTATTTTTGAATATTTTGGAGTGCTGTCTCAATTTCTTCCTATCTTAAGGGTTAGCCAAGTGTTCCCCTTCTGCTCTCTGCACATCTGCCATCAATGCAGCCTCTCTGTCTCTATGTGAGTGCCTCTGCCCTGCTACCCTCGCCATAAAAGCCACCCTGACTGTAGCCTTATAGGCATCCCATTTAATGAAAGGATCTGGGAGTGATGAATTAGTTTCCCAGTATTCATTGTGAGCCTTGCCGTCACTATCGGGGAAGTCAACCAGGCAGGTGGAGTCTCCAAACCTTCGAATCCACAGTGGGACCTGCCTGAAAGGTTAAACAAATGGCAGAATTGTCTGAAATACCCTAATCATAAATGAAATCATCTGCAGTAGGTCTGGAGAAACCAGGGCAAGGTAAATTTATGTGATGTGGAATAGATAGATATCTTCCGGGAATTTCCATTGCTAGACAGCGACAAGTTTAAGTGACAATGACCAAGAGTTCAAATGTGCACCTGTGCGGTCCACAGAGGCATTAGGAACAGCATTATAGTCACCCACACAGAGAAGAGGGCATTACCGGAAACTGCGTAAGTTTATCAGATAACAGATGCAGCAGAGTAAGATCTAGGGAAGGAGTAACATACGTATATATTCACTATATTAAAAATAAACCCATGCTACATACAATGTAAGATCATATATCGTCCAAAATGGTCGCAAGCAACCTGAACCACCTCAATAGCGAGACTTTTAGTTATTAGAACGGACACGCCTCTTGTTTAAGTAGAATATGCGGAGTGATACCCCCCCAAGACCGCTTAAGAGCAAGGATCTTCTGTCCAGTTAGTTGCATCTCCTGCAGACATATTTTATGCGGGGATTGCTTTCTAACAAAATCTAAAGCACCTGCTCTTTTGGATTTTGAATTTAACCCCCGCACATTCCAACTCAAAATTTAAATTGGTGCCATGTTATCCATATTGGAGTTATGGGTGCTAGCGACTGCCTACAACACATAGAAAGAGGGGGAGGGATGAGTCAAGAGCGCACAGCCACACTTACATACCAGCATTATGTAGAGCGGCAATAAGGAGACAATTGGTTTCTTTCGTACTTTATTGAGGTGAATTACAGTAGTAATACGCTGAGTGGTCAACTCGAGGCCGGGGAACTCAACTGAACGCAGGAGTCCCACCCTGTACTGGTTGCGTCTAATATTAGTGTCCGACCGGTCGGTCGTTTTTCCTACTGCGCCTCCGTGGGTCACTGCGGGATCCACCCCACTACCTACTCCAAGAGTAAGGGAGGAGCCCACTGCTCTTGGTTGCGCCACAAACTTAGTGAACGTCGCTGCTACGCCCTCTCCCCCTCCCCACACATGTCACATGGCTCCCACTGACTTCCTCTTCCTGTCACACAGCTCTGTCTCCTCAGTCACTGGTCCAGAAGAGGCTGGACGCAGCTGCAGGCTTGAGGGAAGCCGACATGACCGTCCTGGTAGGGAAAGGGTTAATGTTAAGAGGTGAGGGAAAGGTGAAGGAGCTGAAGGAGGGACGGGGAGGAGCTAGGGGGGACGGGGGGGCCGTTACTGCGCTTCCCGCTGTTTCTCGGCATTGAGCCGGAAGCAGCGGGAGGAGTAATACACAAGAAGCAAAGCTCCCCGTTGCCCGGCTTTTTAGTATGGCAGAGGCCCTGATTTTAGAGCGGCTGCGTGCCGCTGCTGTGCACCACGGTCCCGGATGGCTGGAGGAGACCGTGGCTGCATTAACGCGGATCCCGGACGCCGTTTCGCCACGTCGGGCACGGCGTTCGGGGTCTGTTGTAAGGGACAGGCTCCCCTCCCCCGGCCCCCCTACGAGCATGGCTATGGCGGCGGGGGGGGAGTCGGCAACAACCGCTCCTGCGCTGGGCAGGCAGAGAGCGGTAGCAGGGGTGACGGCGATGCAGGCTGTGTCGACCCGTCCCTCTCGGCGGTCCCGACCTCCAGAGCGCCTGAGTCCGGAGGTAGTCCCGCGGACACGGCGTCGCAGAGGGAGCCCGATCCCGGACGCTGCAGGCCAGGCAGCTGGGAGGACCGCCCCTTCCCAGGCCCTGCGTCCTGGCAGGAATCCCAGGCCGCGACGGGGTCCGGCGGTAAGCAGGGAGTCGCAGGCCGGGCTCCCTGTCACCCCTCCCCCATCAGATGGAAGATGTCGAGAGCAAGGTACGGCCGCCCCGCATGGTGATGTTCCGGCCAGGGGGCAGGCTTCGTCAGGATCGTCTAGACGGACGACTAGATCTGCAGCGACGTCGAGGCAACAGGTCCGGTCGGAAGTCTGGGTCCCGGCGGTCGGGCGGCAGGTTGCCGGCCCATCGGTCAGCGCGTCCTCATCCCCTTTCCGAAGAGGTCGTTGGGAGGGACAGTCGTCGGCGAGAGAAGAACTGGAGGAAGGTGAACTGGACGTCTATCGTCGAGGTCAGGATGGTCCGGCTGACGGGAACACAGCGCCTGTGCAGCCCGGTGAGTGTATAACTCCATTATTGTCTTATCCAGCGATTTTTATGTCGGGTGTCGGCGGGGGGGCTGCTAGCATAGCATCGGGGGCCGGTAGTGGCGCGGGCGGACGCGACGGAGCGGGTTTGGCAGATTTAGTGGGTTGCTTACGGGAGCTGGTGGGGCGCCTGGATAGGGCCGCGGCGCCGGTAGTAACGGAAGTGTCCCCTGCGGTAGTTTGGGAAGGCCCCAGGGAAGTGGGATCGTTGCAGGCGCGTCCTGTGGTGGCGGTTAGAGAGGCGGTCGCGGTGTCGGTGCAGACTGAGGCACAGAAGGACGGCGATCGAGTGCGCATGGACGATCGTGCTCGGGGGGAGGTGTATGTTTGTTTTGAGGGTCCGTTGGGGGCGCATTTAAAGCAGGAGGTGCGTGATCGGATCTGGAAAGATGAATATGTTGAAATTTTTTCTCTCTTGCCGCTGGCTAAATTCAATTTGGATAAGAGCAAGCGGGATGAGAGTAAAAAGGACGAGGAGGAACGGCGGCGGTATAGGCTTATCCCGCAGACGTTCGTTAATTGGTCGCAGGCGTTCGCCATATTGGCTAGTGTGATAGGGGAAAAGGCGCCGGAAAATTGTTCGGCGTTATTTTGTTATTTTGATGCTATTGGGGAGGCTCATAGGGCGTATGGGGGTCAGGCGTGGCTGCGATATGATGAGCAATTCCGTCAGCGGAAGGCGGTTCGGCCGGCGATTCGGTGGGACCAGAAGGATATTGCTCTCTGGTTACGGGTTACGGCTCCGGTTAGGCAGCCCTTTCCCGGGAGCGGTGGCCAGGGAGGCCAGACTAGTCAGAGTGGACCAAGCGGCGGGGGAAAGGCGGGGTTTTGCTGGCAATTCAATGAAGGCCAGTGCAAGTTCGGGGCCACGTGCAAGTTCAAGCACGTGTGCTCCGAGTGTAATGGGGCATCACACGGGGCGGCAAAATGTCTGCGGAAAAAGAGGTCCGGGAACCAGCACGGGGCTGGTCAAGGGGGTGTCGCCGGTGAGGGTGGAAAGGATGGCCCCTTATCTAAATGAGTATCCGGATAGGGCGGCAGCTAAGTTGCTTTATGAAGGGTTTAGTGTTGGTTTTGTTATTCCTCCGCCTCCTTATGAGGTTCCGGTTACGCGGAGAAATTTAAAATCGGCTTACTTGCATGCGGAAGTCGTGTCGGAAAAGTTGTTAAAAGAAGTTTCGTTGGGGCGCATGTCGGGGCCATTTGTGGAGTCGCCGGTGAAAGATTTAGTTGTGTCCCCTTTGGGTATTGTCCCTAAACGCGAGCCCGGAAAGTTTCGTTTGATTCAACATTTATCGTATCCCAAAGGTTCGTCGGTAAATGACGGGATTGATCACGAGTTGTGTTCCGTAGTTTATACCTCATTCGATAAGGCGGTGGGGTTAGTGCGGGCTGCGGGTCCGGGGGCGCTGCTAGCAAAAACCGACATCGAGGCGGCGTTCAGGTTGTTGCCGGTGCATCCAGAAAGCCAACGGCTGTTGGGTTGTTTTTGGAATGGGGCCTTTTACGTGGATCGGTGCCTTCCGATGGGGTGTTCTCTTTCTTGTGCATACTTCGAGGCGTTTAGTAGCTTCGTGGAGTGGGTAACGAGGGGAGTATCCGGGGTCGATTCGTTGATCCATTACTTAGATGATTTTTTGTGCGTTGGCCCGGGGGGTTCGCCGGTTTGCGGTAACTTGCTTCATGCCCTGCAGAAGGTGGCGAGGGATTTTGGGATCCCTTTGGCGCCGGAAAAAACGGAGGGCCCGGTAGCGACGATTTGTTTCTTGGGAATCGAAATTGACTCGGTGGCAATGGAGTGTCGGCTCCCGGCGGATAAGCTGGGTTCTTTGAGGCTGGAGGTGCGACGGGCTTGTAGAAGGAAGAAAATGTCGCTGAGGGAGCTTCAGTCGCTGCTGGGGAAGTTGAATTTCGCCTGCCGGATTATGCCGATGGGGAGGGTGTTTGGTAGAAGGTTGGCGGCGGCAACGGCGGGAGTGCGGGCGCCGCATCATTTTGTGAGGCTCAAGGAGGAGCACCGAGCTGATCTTCAGGTTTGGGATGACTTCTTGGGCCAGTACAATGGTCGCTCGCTATGGATGGCCCCAGCGCAGGATACGAGTGATCTGAATATTTTCACGGATGCGGCTGGGGCGGGTGGCTTTGGAGCTTACGGGGGAGGTCCGTGGTGCGCAGGTCAATGGCCGGCTAGCTGGGTGTCCAGTGGATTGACGCGGAATCTGGCCCTGCTCGAGCTGTTTCCCATCGTGGTGGCGGCTACCATTTGGGGGGACAGGCTCAGGGATAAGAAGGTCCGTTTTTACTGCGACAACATGGGGGTGGTGCTTGCCATTAATAACATCACGGCGTCCTCTCCTCCGGTAGTTCAATTGTTGCGACATTTAGTGTTGGTGTGTTTGTCGCTGAACGCGTGGGTGGTGGCGGTGCATGTCCCGGGTGTACGGAATTGTGTTGCTGATGCTCTTTCTCGCTCGCAGTGGGACCGGTTTCGGCAATTGGCCCCGGGAGCGGAACGTCTCGGTTTGGCGTGTCCGGATCATCTATGGGATCTGGTATCGGTCCCGTAGAGCAGCTGTTACAAAGGTCTTTGGCGCGCACGACGTGGAGGGCTTATGCTGCTTGTTGGAGGCAGTGGGAGGAGTGGGTAAGAGAGTTGGGTGATGTTAATACGGATAGAGACAGGTTGGTGGCACTTTTGTATTGGTTAGGGGATGCCTGGGAGGGGGGGTTTTCAGTAGCGAAGGTGAACCGGTTTATATCCGCGGTGGCGTTTGGGCTTAAGTTGCGGGGCTTGCGGGATGTATCGAAGGAATTTCTGGTATCGCAGGCTTTGAAGGGGTTGCGCAGAGGTAGGGTGGAGGCGGATAGTAGAAGGCCGGTGTCGTTTGCTTTGCTGGGCTTGTTGGGCGGTTCATTGGCATCGGTATGTCGTTCTTCAGATGAAATAGATTTGTTTCGGTTGGCTTTCTCGTTGGCGTTCTTCGGAGCATTTAGAATAGGTGAGTTGGTGTCGCCAAGTACTAAACAGGCAGGGGGGCTGAGATCTGGGGAGGTGAGCCTTTTTGCAGATCGGTTGGAGGTATGGTTGCGTAGATCAAAAACTGACCAATTAGGGAAGGGAAAACTGATAGTTTTGTTCGCTCTCCCGGGGTCGGTCATGTGCCCAGTAGAGTGCATGCGGGGTTTTACAAAAAACAGGGGGTCTCCAGATTTGCCTTTGTTACGTCATGTGGACGGGTCGTTCTTGTCCAGGTTTCAGTTTGGAGCTGTTTTTAAAAAATGTTTGACGGCGGTTGGGGTTGCGGCAGGCTCATATTCATCTCATTCCTTCCGGATTGGCGCAGCAACGGAAGCAGGGCGCTGGGGGTTGGATGATGAGGGGGTGAGGCGTATTGGTCGTTGGGAGTCAAAAAGGTTTAAGTCCTATGTCCGCCCCCATATGTTGTAATTTTGTTGTTTATGCTTGCAAATGTTATATGGTGGTGCCTAACTGTGTTTTCCGTTTCAGATTCGCCTCCTTGTCTGGTGTGGTTGATGGGTCATTCGTACGTGCACTGGGGGGCTTTGAGGGCGGACGTCCGCCCGGATGGTCGCCAGTTGCGCATTCCGCGACAGGATGCGGTTGTGCATTGGCTGGGGTTTAGAGGTATGTCGTGGAACAGGGTGTTGGCGGAATTCCAGACATATGTGCGGCTTGATAGGGTTCCGGAGGTTTTAGTGTTGCACGTGGGTGGGAATGACTTAGGAGTCCGCCCTTTTCGTGAGTTGGTGCGGGATATCAAACATGATTTGTTGTGTTTGTGGGTATCTTATCCCAAGTTGGTGGTAGTGTGGTCGGACATAGTCCCAAGGAAGCATTGGCGGTTAGCTAGATCGGTGGAGAGAGTCAATAAGGCTCGGATAAAAGTTAACCGGGCGGTGTCCCGTTTTGTGGCAAAGAACGGGGGCATTTGCGTGAGGCATAGGGATTTGGAGTCAGGATTGGGGAATTTCTGGAGGAGTGACGGGGTTCATCTGACCGAGGTTGGCATTGATATTTGGAGCTTGGCTATAGCAGAAGGCATAGAAAGGGCGGTGGTGGTGTGGAGGAACTCACAGGCTTAAGGTGGTCAAGGCCTGTTTCGCGGTGGCGGGGGGAGTCCTTGAGGCCAGTCAGTACAAAATGGTGGGGGGGTCGCATCGGGGGTATGCGTCCCCCAAAAAAGGTACATGGTTGAAGACTTCATCGGGTGTTATCCCTTTGAAGTGGTCTTCTGGTAGAAGGTATGTCACTTGAAGGCTTCATCGGGTGTTATCCCTTTGAAGTGGACTTCTAGTGGTCGGTATATCACTTGAGGGCTTCAACGGGTGTTATCCCCTTGAAGTGGACTTCTAGTGGTTGGAGCCATCTGCAGAGGTGAACGGTGCTTCCGAGCTGGTTTACGGCTGGAGGTAATTAGTGGTTTGCAGATGGCTAATTCGGTGTGTTCTTGAAAGGAACATCTGAAGGGGCTTCAAGGACTTCCTCTGCTCGGGTTAATGTTAACGTTTAATTGTTATTTATGATTCTGACCCATGTTGGGTCATGTGAATTATTAGGAGGAATTCTCTGGTGGATTCCTAACTAGTTATCCGAATGTTTCGGATTTAAATTGTTTTTATAAAACTGTGAAATTAATAAACGGCTGCTGTGGCCATTTCACATCCAACCTCGGTGTCATGTGTCGTTACTAAATGGGGGTGGGGGATAGTATGGTTTAAGGTTAACACACGACTCTACCTAGGCAGGTCAAGAAGAGGCTGGACGCAGCTGCAGGCTTGAGGGAAGCCGACATGACCGTCCTGGTAGGGAAAGGGTTAATGTTAAGAGGTGAGGGAAAGGTGAAGGAGCTGAAGGAGGGACGGGGAGGAGCTAGGGGGGACGGGGGGGCCGTTACTGCGCTTCCCGCTGTTTCTCGGCATTGAGCCGGAAGCAGCGGGAGGAGTAATACACAAGAAGCAAAGCTCCCACCCTCCCACCCTTGTTTTGTTACTCCTTAGGTCTTCTGTACGTCCGTATATGAGCGTTGTGTTTTATTTTGTGTGTTTATTTAACATGTTTTTCTTTTTTCCGGAGTAGGTTCTGTTGTCATGGCAGCTGGCGGGGGGAGTCCTTGAGGCCAGTCAGTACAAAATGGTGGGGGGGTCGCATCGGGGGTATGCGTCCCCCAAAAAAGGTACATGGTTGAAGACTTCATCGGGTGTTATCCCTTTGAAGTGGTCTTCTGGTAGAAGGTATGTCACTTGAAGGCTTCATCGGGTGTTATCCCTTTGAAGTGGACTTCTAGTGGTCGGTATATCACTTGAGGGCTTCAACGGGTGTTATCCCCTTGAAGTGGACTTCTAGTGGTTGGAGCCATCTGCAGAGGTGAACGGTGCTTCCGAGCTGGTTTACGGCTGGAGGTAATTAGTGGTTTGCAGATGGCTAATTCGGTGTGTTCTTGAAAGGAACATCTGAAGGGGCTTCAAGGACTTCCTCTGCTCGGGTTAATGTTAACGTTTAATTGTTATTTATGATTCTGACCCATGTTGGGTCATGTGAATTATTAGGAGGAATTCTCTGGTGGATTCCTAACTAGTTATCCGAATGTTTCGGATTTAAATTGTTTTTATAAAACTGTGAAATTAATAAACGGCTGCTGTGGCCATTTCACATCCAACCTCGGTGTCATGTGTCGTTACTAAATGGGGGTGGGGGATAGTATGGTTTAAGGTTAACACACGACTCTACCTAGGCAGGTCATGCAGGGAGACCTCGTGGCTGCTAATAACATGGCAGGCATACACAGGATAACACATATAGTAGGTCCAGATAAAACAGGAGCAGTCATCACTCCAGACAAGAGGGAACACAGAATAAAAGTACCACTAAACGTGAAAGATGCACAGGGAAGACAGTTCAATTTAAAAGGGCAGTATCACCCCCTTACACTTCCCTCGGCCTTTTCGAGTGCAGTCCCTTGCACTCACAGAGGCAAGCCAGGCATTCATTGCTGTAGCGGTTACAGTTCCCCATCATTGTAGAGCTGTGTTTTCCTTTTTGTCGACCTCTTGGAATCCACTGCATCTGGTTCTGTTACTGTCTACAGGTCCCGCTTATCTTTAAGCTGGTCAGTTGAACAGACGAAATGCTGTTAAAATGGTGGTTCTTTAGTAATCAATCCTGGTCTTGAGTTGTTGGCTGCTACCAACTTAGGACGTTCGAAGACTGCTGGTATGAATTCCGCCGCTGCAGGAGAAAGGAGGGATGGCTGGTCACGAGACGTTTGGCTTGACACTTGACCTATGGCCGGGTCTCCCGATTCTTCTAAACTCTCTGACCTTAGCTGGTGAAAGGAGCGACGTGGCCGCTGATGGTCAGGGGCATATCGGATTCCCTTAACTGGAACACCATTGGCAGCTTCAGTGCCCTTTCTTCCTCTCACTGTATCAAATTCTACCATCTCTCCTTCTCCAACGCTGCGCAGAGACTTCCGGGAGTTACTCCGCTTTATAGCAGACCAGTGGACAAACACATCTCCTTTATGGACACTTCGGCAAATAAAAACGTAGCCCTTTCGAACGTGAAACCACTTCACCGTCCCTTTTACATGAGTAGCAATAAACTTTCCTTCCACTTGGCTAAGATTCAACACCTTGTGCTGAACTGCTGGTGTTCTTGTGCAGCACCCAATAGCTCTCTGTGTGGATAATAGAGGGCCTCTACAAGGAACTTCCGCCACTCGGTCCTCAGCAGCGGGTCCTTCTAGTTTAACTGCAGCAGGGTGACCGTGCAATCCTGCGCCAAATGTCCCAGCTGGTCACAGCGCCAGCACCGCTTGTTATTGGAGACGACAGCATTCCTTCTTGACCGGTCGCTAAATTTATCCGTAGACTGGGTGGCCCGAATCTGAGCTAGTTCATCCTTCAACTGCTGCAGAGCATCTCTCATTTCCTTCACAAATCCCTTTAACCCAGTTTCCATCTCATCAACTGCTCCCATAGTTGCCACAGTAGTGTGCTCCTCATCTTCTTGCTGGCAATCAATGGCTTCTTTAATTGTCTCTGCAAGAGTTATAGTTGCATCCGCCCGGATGTAATTTCTCAGCGCTTGCCCGGAAGGGAACGATTCTTTAGTCCGGCCACAAACTGTTCTCTAATCACACGATCATGGTCTGGGATTGTATAACAGCCATCTGGGTTTTTGAGACTCATTCTCTTCCACAGGCTCTGCAGACCTACCGAGAACTGTTGCAAAGTCTCTGTTTCACGCTGACTCCGTGTATAGAATCTCTTACGGAGTTCTGTAGCTGGTGTGACGTCCCCATACAAGGTTTCTAACCTTTGGAATATATCGTCCGCACTCAGATGTAGTTCAGTGGGCAGAACTACTACTGCTTCACGGGCATCTCCTTCTAGTGCATTTAGAGCTAAGTCTGCCTGATGAGCCACTGGTACTTGATACAACCGGGCCGCGGTCTGGACCCTCTCCTTCCAATCAGACAGCGTTAAATTCTTGCTATCAAACTTTAGCACACAGGCCATTGCGGCTCCGACTGGGATAATAACAGGCATGGTGATCCCTCCTACTGTTCTGGCACTGCTGCTTGGAGCGTCTCCATTGCTCTGCCACATGGTTCTGGATCCTGCTGACTACGTCAATTATGTAGAGCGGCAATAAGGAGACAATTGGTTTACTTTATTGAGGTGAATTACAGTAGTAATACGCTGAGTGGTCAACTCGGGGCCAGGGACCTCAACTGAATGCAAGAGTCCCACCCTGTACCGGTTGCGTCTAATATTCGTGTCCGACCGGTCGGTCGTTGTTCCTACTACGCCTCCATGGGTCACTGCGGGAACCACCCCACTACCTCACGGCCTACTCCAAGAGTAAGGGAAGAGCCCTCTGCTCCTGGTTGCGCCACGAACATAGTGAATGTCGCTGCTACGCCACTGCGGGTCCTAGTGGCGGTTACCCACTACCTTTCACAGTTTTACCGGTAACACACTCAAGCGGTTGCTTGCAAATATCACAAGCAACCCAATTTACTTTGCCGACAGGGAAATGGTGCCACAGCATTAGTTCGTAGTCCACAATTAAATTTGCAGGCTACCGTCCCTTTAAGACCAACTCGCCATTAAACAGCAGCTTTGCAGATAACTACACACTCTGCTTCACCAGAACTCTAAAATGTAACACTTGTCTTGCAGGATCTACTGGTTGCCAATAGGAGAGTCTGAGTGTCTTGTATCTTTCAGCAGACTTCTTCACCATATCAGAGCTGCTCCATTCAGAGAATCAGTAATACACTGGACTCCCTTCTGCTGTTCCTGGATAATAAGGATGCAATTCAGCCTCCATTCACTGCTTCAGGCCCCATGCACACGACCGTGCCCGCAATCACGGCCCGCGATCGCGGGCACGGCCGGCTGCTGACTGACAGCCGCATTTTCGGGCCGTGCTCCCATACAAAGTATGGGAGCACGGACCGCAAAATGCGAAAGAACGGACATGTTCCATAATTCCCAGAACATTTCCACGGCACTGACACCCTTCCGTAGTGCTACGGAAAGGTGTCAGTGTTCAATGAAAGTGAATGGCTCCGTTTTTGCGGACCGCAATTGCGGTCCGCAAAAACTGAGGTTTTTTACGGTCGTGTGCATGGGGCCTCAGACTGAGGAAAACCCTAGCTCTTCCTCACAGGCTGCGACCTCTCTCTCTCTCCCCCCCCCCCTCCCCACACATGTCACATGGCTCCCACTGACTTCCATTTCCTGTCACTTCTCTGTCTCCTCTGTCACTGGTCCTGCAGGGACACCTTGTGGCTGCTAATAACATGGCAGGCATACACAGGATAACACATATAGTAGGTCCAGATAAAACAGGAGCAGTCATCACTTCAGACAAGAGGGAACACATAACAAAAGTACCACTAAACGTGAAAGATGCACAGGGAAGACAGTTCAATTTAACCCCTTAACGCTGAGCGACGTACTATTCTGTCGTGCTGACCGACATGTTCGCGCTCAGCGACGGAATAGTAAGTCGCAGGGAAAATGCATCGCCATTTTCCACCGGCGCGTGTACGAGCTGTGACAGCTGCTGTTTAGCTCAATACGCCGGGACCTGTCGCGTTGGTCCTGCCTCCATGATCGCCACTATTGGTCAGTAAATGAGTAACTCTCCTATAGTGGCGATCGGTCTCTTCACTTCCTCTCCCTGACATCACATCCTGCCGCACCTGCCCTGAACACCTCTGTTAGCGAGGCGTTCAGAACGGTTGTGAGAAAGAGAGAGAGAAGAGAAAGTCAAAGAAAAGTAAAGAAAAAAGTCTAAAAAACAACTTTTTTCTGCATCCCACCTCTCCCATCCACTACCCAGTCCTGTACCCTTCCTCCTTGTGTTCCCCCCCACGTTTTTGGTCAGTGATCTCCTATCACTGACCACTTCTTAGTCTTCAAGACCAATTTCTTGGTGCCTGGGGATTATTTTTTTCTTTTTTTTCTTTATAAAACATATAAAACAAAACAAAACCCAGTTCATTTAGATAATTTAACTGGTTAGTTTAGTATTAGGGTTAGTTAGTATCAGGGAACCGTCAAAAAGCGTAGTTAGGTATAGCGTCAGGGAATTTAGCGTCAGGAATCCATCACCGTTGTTAGATCTAGCGTTAGGGGTCCATCACTGTAGTTAGGTTTAGTGTCAGGGGAGCTCGGAATAATCTAGATAGGTTTAGTGTCAGGCACCCATCACCGTAGTTAGGTTTAGTGTTATGGAAGCTCGGAATAATCTAGTTAGGTTTAGTGTCAGGGAATAGTCGCCGTAGTTAGAGTTAGTCTCAGGGAAGTTCAAATAAAATCTAGTTAGATTTAGTGTTAGGAACCCTCGCCCTAGTTAGGTTTAGTCTCAGGGAAGCCCACTCGTTCTATAAAAACACCAATTTCTTGGGCTGGTTTAGGTAGCAGCCTATTGCTCCTAGTTAGGGAAGCAATCAAACATGTCCCAACGGACATTTAGTGCCGAAAAGTCATATTCATTTCTTGCCTCCGACACAGAGTCGTCAGATGGTGAGACTCTGTTTTATTTATCCACCTCCTCATCCCGTGATGAAGAAGAGGAACCCCCTAGGAGACGCCACAGGACCACCACCACAGTTGAAGCCCCCGAGCGAGATGACCCCACCGCAGTTCAAGCCCCCGAGCGAAGTGACCAATTTGGACCCCCACACCAGACATTTATGGGCCACAAATCCCAGAGAACACGGGCAGCTCAGGGATAAAATTCAATACGGCAGGGCTCAGTCAAATTGACTTTTTCAAGTTCTTCTTCACTGATGACTTTATAGATCTTATGGTCTACCAGACGAATTTATATGCCCAACAGTATATTACTAAGAACCCCACATCATTTTATGCCCAATCCCACAGATGGACCCCTGTAGATGCAGCAGAGTTGGGCAAGTTCTGGGGACTTCACTTGAACATGGGGCTTCTGAAAAAGCCATCCATTAGGACCTACTGGAGCACGGACATCTTATACCACACCCCGATGTACCGTATGGCCATGTCCAGGATGCGTTATGAAGCAATACTTCGCTTCTTACATTATACGGATAATCAGCAGTGCCCACCCCGAGATGACCCCAGTTTTGACCGTTTGTACAAACTGAGACCCCTATTAGACCATTTCAGTGCCCGGTTTGCCCAAGCATACACCCCCGAGAAGTGTATTTCTATTGATGAGTCCCTGGTACATTTTAAAGGGAGGCTTCAATTCCGCCAGTACCTCCCGAGTAAGAGGGCAAGGTATGGCGTGAAACTGTATTAGCTGTGCGAGTGGGCATCAGGGTATACCTACAAATTTAGGATATATGAAGGAAAGGACAGCAGTATTCAGACCCCAGAATGCCCCCCCTTACTGGGAATGAATGCAAAAATTGTGTGGGATTTGCTGCACCCACTGCTGGACCAGGGTTACCACCTCTACCTGGATCATTTTTATACCAGCGTCCCACTATTCAAGTGCCTTGATTCGAGAAGTACTGTGGCATGCGGCACTGCTAGAAAAAAATCTGAGAGGCCTCCCTAAGACTCTGCTTGGGCAAACACTCAGAAGGGGTGAGAGCAGGGCACATTCTAGCAGCAACATATTGTGTGTCAAGTACAAGGACAAGAGAGATGTCCTTGTATTGACAACAATACATGGCCACACCAGTACCCATGTACCTATACCAGGTACCAGTACAGAGACCCCCAAACCAGACTGGATCCTGGACTACAATAGGTACATGGGAGGGGTGGACTTGTCAGATCAAGTCCTGAAGCCCTACAGCGCCATGCGGAAATCGAGTTTGTGGTATAAGAGGCTGGCCGTGCACATGATACAGATGGCATTGTACAATGCGTACATGCTACGTCGATGTGCAGACCAGAGGGGAACTTTCCTGGAATTTCAAGAGGTGGTTATCAAGAACCTAATCTTTAGAAGAGGGAGCACCCAGTACTTCTGGAAGCGAGGCCACACGCATTGTACCAGGGCAACACTTTCCAGGAGAAGTTCCCCAAACTGGCAAGAATGGAAAAAGTCAAAAGAGGTGCAGAGTCTGCTCAAAGAGGGGGATAAAAAAGGACACAACATACCAATGTGACACGTGTCCCGAAAAACCAGGGCTCTGTATGAAAGATTGTTTTCGAATTTATCATACATCCCCTAATTTTTAATTTACCCTGATGCACTCTGCACAGCTTATCCCCCTCATCTTTCCCTTCTGAGCCCTGCCGTGCGCCCAGGCAGCTGATAGCAGCCACATGTAGGGTATTGCCGTACCCGGGAGAACCCACATTACAGCTTATGGGGTGTATATCTCCGGTGGCACATGCTGGGCACACTATATCGGATACTGACATGGCATATATATATATAATTGCAAATCTCACTCTGCACCATCTGCTGCACATTATCTTTTACACAGTACCTGTGGGGTCAAAATGCTCACTACACCTCTAGATGAATGTCTTAAGGGGTGTAGTTTTTAAAATGGGGTCACTTCTTGGGGGTTTCAACTGTACTGGTACCTCAGGGGCTTCTGCATACATGACTTAGCACCAGAAAAGCTCCAGTAGGCCAAATGGTGGTCCTTTCCTTCTGAGCCCTGCCGTGTGCCCAGGCAGCTAATAACAGCCACATGTAGGGTATTGCCGTACCCGGGAGAACCCACATTACTGCTTATGGGGTGTATATATCCGGTGGCACATGCTGGGCACACTATATCGGACACCGACATGGCATATATATATATAAAATTGCAAATCTCACTCTGCACCATCTGCTGCGCATTATCTTTTACACAGTACCTGTGGGTTCAAAATGCTCACTACACCTCTAGATGAATGTCTTAAGGGGTGTAGTTTTTAAAATGGGGTCACTTCTTGGGGGTTTCAACTGTACTGGTACCTCAGGGGCTTCTGCATACATGACTTAGCACCAGAAACGCTCCAGTAGGCCAAATAGTGGTCCTTTCCTTCTGAGCCCTGCCGTGTGCCCAGGCAGCTAATAACAGCCACATGTAGGGTATTGCCGTACCCGGGAGAACCCACATTACAGCTTTTGGGGTGTATATCTCCGGTGGCACATGCTGGGCACACTATGTCGGATACTGACATGGCATATATATATATATATATATATATATATATATATATATATAGAAAATTGCAAATCTCACTCTGCTCCATCTGCTGCGCATTATCTTTTACACAGTACCTGTGGGGTCAAAATGCTCACTACACCTCTAGATGAATGTCTTAAGGGGTGTAGTTTTTAAAATGGGGTCACGTCTCGGGGGTTTCAACTGTACTGGTACCTCAGGGGCTTCTGCATACATGACTTAGCACCAGAAAAGCTTCAGTAGGCCAAATGGTGGTCCTTTCGTTCTGAGCCCTGCCATGGGCCCAAACGGCAGTTCTTTACCACAAATGGGGGTATTGCCGCACTAAGGACAAATTGGGCAACAAAATGGGGTATTTTGTTCCCTGTAAAAATAAGAAATTTTGATAAAAAATGACATCTTATTGGAAAAAATGTCATTTTTTTAATTTCACAGCCCAATTCAAATAGGTACTGTGAAAAATCTGTGCAATCAAAATGATAACAACAACCATAAATGAATTCCTTGAGGGGTGTAATTTCAAAAATGGAGAAGTAAATTGTGACCCTGGGTAGTCAGCAGGTACAATACATATGGTCAATAGGAGGAATGCCTGCAGGCAGACGGAACCCTTTTTCCTGACCACCCAATAGTAATAGAAAAAGTATTTAAATTTTTATTAAGCTACGTATAGCAAAAAAAAAATCCACATATATGAGTTTAAAACTGTCACTGCCAGAAGCCGAAGTAAGAGTGGTTAGCCGGATGAACCAGCAAGGTATTAGAACAACCAGGAATAAATGCAGACCGACAGCAGAATGTCAGCTGTCAGACAATAAGCAACATATGGCTAGGTAGAGACAATATATTCGGCTAAGGCAGGAATTAAAACGATTAGAGCCCCCCCCCCCCCCGACATGTTTCGCTAACTAGTAGCGTCCTCAGGGGTCACTGTTGGGGGATTCCTACTGTTTTGGCACCTCAACACCTCTTCAAACCTGGCATGCTGCCTAAAATATATTCTAATAAAAAAGAGGCTTCAAAATGCACTAGGTGCTTATTTGCTTCTAGGGCTTGTGTTTTAGTCCACGAGCACACTAGAGCCACATGTGGGACATTTATAAAAACTGCAGAATCTGGACAATACATATTTAGTAGTATTTCTCTGGTAAAACTTTCTGTGTTACAGAAAATAATTGAATAAAATTGAAATTCAGCAAGAAAAATGAAATTTGCAAATTTCACCTCCACTTTGCTTTAATTCCTGTGAAATGCCTGAAGGGTTAAAAAACTTTCTAAATGCTGTTTTGAATACTTTGAGGGGTCTAGTTTTTAAAATGGGGTGTTTTATGGGGGTTTCTAATACATAGGCCCCTCAAAGCCACTTCAGAGCTGAACAGGTACCTTAAAAAAAAGGCTTTTGAAATTTTCTTAAAAATATGAGAAACTGCTGTTTATGTTCTAAGCCTTGTAACGTCCTAGAAAAATAAAAGAATGTTCAAAAAACTATGCCAATCTAAAGTAGACATATAGGAAATGTGAACTAGTAACTATTTTGGGTGGTATAACCGTCTCTTTTACAAGCAGATGCATTTAAATTCTGAAAAATGCTATTTTTTCAAAATATTCTCTAAATTTTGCAATCTTTCACCAATAAACACTGAATGTATTGATCAAATTTTACCACGAACATGAAGCCCAATGTGTAACGAGAAAACAATCTCAGAATCGCTTGGATAGGTTTAAGCATTCCGACGTTATTACCACATAAAGTGAAATATGTCAGATTTGAAAAATGGGTTCTGAGCCTTAAAGAGGCTCTGTCACCAGATTATAAAATCCCTATCTCCTATTGAATGTGATCGTTTTTTGTTTTTTTTAAAACGATCATTTTTGCCCAAGTTATGAGCGATTTTAGATTTATGCAAATGAGCTTTTCAATGGACAACTGGGCATGTTTTACTAACTGGGCGTGTATTGTGTTTTTACCAACTGGGCGTGTTTACTCGTTTTACCAACTGGGCGTTGTGAATAGAAGTGTATGATGCTGACAAATCAGCGTCATACACTTCTCATCGTTCCCACCCAGCTTCTTTCACTGCAGACACACAGCGTGACGTCACCCACAGGTCCTTCAACCTTGGCGTCGGACGAGAGAAGATACATCGGCTCCAGGCATCCGAGAGGGTAATATGCTCGTCTCTATGGAGTTTACTATGTTTACCTGCACACGGTGATGCTGCTGTAGATTCAACTGTACCCTCTCGAACGCCTGGAGCCGATGTGTCTTCTCTCGTCTGACGCCAAGGTTGAAGGACCTGTGGGTGACGTCACGCTGTGTGTCTGTGCAGTGAAAGAAGCTGGGTGGGAATGATGAGAAGTGTATGACGCCGATTTGTCAGCGTCATACACTTCTATTCACAACGCCCAGTTGGTAAAACGAGTAAACACGCCCAGTAGGTAAAAACACAAAACACGCCCAGTTGTCCATTGAAAAGCTCATTTGCATAAATCTAAAATTGCTCATAATTTGGGCAAAAATGATCGTTTTAAAAAATAAATAAAAACTTTACTGTTATCTACATTGCAGCGCCGATCACATTCAATAGGAGTTAGGGATTTTATAATCTGGTGACAGAGCCTCTTTAAGGCCAAAACAAGGCTGCGTCCTTAAGGGGTTAACCCTTTCACGACCAAGGACGAAAATGCACGTCCTGGTCGGCTGCTAGTTCCCGCACCAGGACGTGCATTTTCGTCCGCATTTCAAACTGTCACTCTGTGTAAACACAGAGTGACAGACGCGTGCTGACAGCTGTCCTAGACAGCTGAGACATCAGTCTCGCCGGACAGCGGACCATCGCCGCTGCTTTCGGCAGTTAACCCCTTAAGTGCGGCGACGGATTGCCGTCGCCGCATTTAAGTGGTTTGAAGCACATCGGCAGCCCCCACGAAGTGATCGTGGGGGCTACCGATGCTTGTCACGGCAACCGGAGGTCAGATAATGACCTCCGGGTTGCCATGTACGGAAGGCTCGGAGGAACAGGCTCCGGCCGTTCCTCCTCTGCTTCCTGTCAGTGTGACAGTCACGTCACAATGACAGTTGGAGTACATTACACTACGTGTGTAGTGTAATGTACTCTAGCAGCGATCAGAGCTGCAAGTCTAAGTGTCCCCTAGTGGGACAAGTGAAAAAAGTAAAAAAAAGTAATAAAAATGTTTTAAAAAAAGTGTAAAAATAAAAGTTATAAGTTCTATAAACACTAAATGCTTTTTTTCCTATAATAAGACTTTTATTATAGAAAAAAAATGAACACGTTAAAAAAGTACACATTTGGTATCACCGCGTTCGTAACGACCCCAACTATAAAACTATAATGTTATTTTTCCCGCACGATGAACACCCCAAAAAAAAATCAATAAAAAACTACGACAGAATCACAATTTTTTTGGTCACCACCGCTCCCTAAATAGAGAATAAAAAGTGATCAAAAAGTCGCATGTTCCCAAAAATAGTACCAATAAAAACTTCTATCCGTCCCGCAAAAAACAAGCCCTTAAACAGCTTTTTTGACTAAAAAATTAAAAAATTACGGCTCTCAGAATATGGGCACACAGAAATTTTTTTTGTTTATAAATAAGTCATTTTATTGCGCAAACGCTAAAAAAAAGGACCAAACCTATATACATATGGTATCGCCGTAACCGTACCAACCCGCAGAATAAAGTAAAAATGTCATTTATAGGGTACGGTGAGCGCCGCAAAAAGAAAACCTAAAAAACGGTGTCAGAATTCCTGTTTTTTACTCAGGATTGCAAAAAAATTGAACAAAAAGTGATAAAAAAAAAAAATCGCATGTACCCCAAAATGGTACCAATGAAAACGACAGATTGTCCCGTAACAAATAAGCCCTCACGCAGCTCCGGTCGTGAAAAAATAAAAAAGTTCTGGCTTTCAGAATATGGCGATGCAAAATATGCAGAGTGTCCAAAAGCGGATAAGATCGGGCGCCATTTATCAGTGCGACACCGGCCACATATCTATGAAATATTATTTATTTACCCCATTATTATACCCTCTTATTATACCCTGATGTACCCCGCACAGATTACATATACCCTGACGTACCCCGCACAGATTACATATACCCTGATGTACCCCGCACAGATTACATATACCCTGATGTACCCCACACAGATTATATATGCCCCCCACATTATAAACTGAAATACCAGCGAAATCCAAAACAGAAAAACTACCAAGCAAAATCTGCGCTCCAAAAGCAAAATGGCGTCCCTCCCTTCTGAGCCCTGCAGCGTGCCCAAGCAGCAGTTTGCGCCCACACATGCGGCGTCGCCATACCCGAGAGAACCCGCTTAACGTTTTATGAGGTATTTGTCTTCTGTGGCACACACTGGGCACAACATATTATGCACTAAAATGGCGTATCAGTGGAAAATGGCAATTTTCACTTTGAACCATCCGCTGCGCATTAACCCCTTTGCGCACTATGACTTAATTGCCCGTCATGGTGCGGCGGTTGATGTATGGAGCCGATCACGTGCTGAGCCCGCTCCATACGCTGCGGGTGTCGGCTGTGTATTACAGCAGGCCCCCTCGGTACTAACGGACAGGAACAGCGATCGCTCTGTTACAGAAGCCTGTAAGAATAACAATATACTGCAATACATTAGTATTTCAGTGTATTGTACCAGCGATCCAATGATCGCTGGATCAAGTCCCCTAAGGGGATTGATTAATAAAATGTGTAGAAGAATTATAGTTATTAGTAGTGAGAATTTTTTTTTTTTAAGTTAAAAAAACAAAACACCTTTTCTCATTTTTCTTGTAAAGTAATGTAAAAAAATGAACAAAATTGGTATCGCTACGTCCGTAAAAGTCCGAACTATTACAATATACCATTATTTAATTTGCACAGTGCACACCTTAAAAAAATTTAATAATTGAAACCGCTAAAATCGCAGTTTGTTTTTTTTTGTCACCTTCGCTCTAAAAAAAAATGTAATACAACTTTTGAATCAATTTTTATGTACCAAAAAATGGTACCAATAAGAACTGCAGCTCCTCCCGCAAGAAATAAGCCCTCACACCGCTCTATTGATGGAAAAATAAAAAAGTTATGGCTCTTGGAAAGCGGGGAGGGAAAATCTAAAATAAGAAAGCAAAAACTGGATCAGTCCTGAAAGGGTTAATTCATTTCTAATGAAAAAACTTTTGACCACATGTGGGGTATTTCCGTACTCGGGAGAAATTGCTTTATAAAAAATGGTTGTTTTTTTCCTCTTTATCCCTTGTGAAAATGAGAAAATTCAACATTTTAGTGGAAAAAATGTTGATATGAATTTTCGCGCCCTAATTCTAATAAACTCTGCAAAAGACCCGTTGGGTGTAAATGCTCACTATACCCCTAGAAAAATTCCTTGAAGGTTTTTCCAAAATGGGGTCACTTTTGGTGGGTTTCCACTGTTTTGGACCCTCCAGTGCATTGCAAATGCGACATGGCACCGAAAACCATTCCAGCAAAATCATAAATCCAAATGGCGCTCCTTCCCTTCTGAGCCCTGCTGTGGGTCCAAACAGCAGTTTATTACCACATATGGGGTATTGTCGTAATCGGGAGACATTGCTTTACAAATGTTGGGGTGCATTTTCTTCGTTATTCCTTGTAAATAATAAAAATGTCTATGATGTTTCAGAAAAAAAGTACATTTTAATTTTTACAGACTAATTCCAATATATTTAGCGAAAAACCTGTGTGGTCAAAATGCTAACTATACCCCTAGATAAATACCTTAAGGGGTCTAGTTTTCGAAATGGGGTCGTTTATGGGCAGTTTCTATCGTTCTGGCAGCTCAAAGCTTCTCCAAATGCACAGTGGGGCCAAAAACATTTTCAAGCAAAATATGAGTCCTGAAAGCCTCCGGGTGCTCCCTTCCTTTGGGGCCCTGCCGTGTGTCCAAACAACGCATTAGGGCCACAATGTGGGTATTTTTGAAAACAGGAGAAAGAGGGTGATAGATTTTGGGGTGTGTTTCTTCATTTTCATGTTCGCTTTACAAAGAAATGGGTCTTCAAACAAATACTTTTATGAAAAAAGTGAAATTATATTTTTTTTTCACCTGATATGCATTAAATTTAGCAAAGAAAAGTGGTGTCAAAATAATTACTATACACCTAAATAATTACGTTATGGGGTCTAGTTTTCGAAATGGGGTAGTTTATGGGGAGTTTCTATCGTTCTGGCAGCTCAAAGCCTCTCCAAATGTACAGTGGGGCCTAAAATATTTTCAAGCAAAATATGAGTCCTGAAAGCCTCCGGGTGCTCCCTCCTTTCGGGCCCTGTCGTGTGTCCAAGCAATGCATTAGGGTCACCTTGGGGGCATTTTTGAAAACAGGAGAAACAGGGTGATATATTTTGGGGTGTGTTTCTTCATTCTCATGGTCGCTTTACACAGAAATCGGTCTTCAAAGTGATACTTTTATGAAAAAAGTGTTTTTTGTTTTTTTTTCACCTGCTATGCATTAAATTTAGCAAAAAACTGTGGGGTCAAAGTACGCACTACACCCCTAGATAAATACCTTAAGGGGTCTAGTTTTCTAAATGGGGTCGTTTATGGGGAGTTTCTATCGCTCTGGTAGCTCAAAACCTCTCCAAATGTACAGTGGGGCCTAAAACATTTTCAAGCAAAATATGAGTCCTGAAAGCCTCCGGGTGCTCCCTCCCTTTCGGGCCCTGTCGTGTGTCCAAGCAATGCATTAGGGTCACAATGGGGGCATTTTTGAAAACAGGAGAAACAGGGTGATATATTTTGGGGTGTGTTTCTTCATTCTCATGGTCACTTTACACAGAAATTGGTCTTCAAAGTGATACTTTTATGAAAAAAGTGAAATTATATTTTTTTACGCCTGCTTTGCATGAATTCTTACAAAAAAACTGTGGGGTCAAAATACTTACAACACCCCATAATAAATACCTTAAGGGGTGTAGTTTTCAAAATGGGGTCACTTGTGGGGGTTTCCACCATTCTGACACCTATGAGCCTCTGAAAACCTGGCTTTGTGCAGGAAAACAAAATGAACTTCAAAATGTATAAAATGATTACTAAATTTGTAAGTCTTCCAAATTGCTCAAAAAAAATATTTTTTTTTCGAAAGAGCTGCCAAAATAGAGTAAAGAGATGGAAATATATATTTAATTAAAAAAATTGTGCAGTATGTGTGTACATATGTGACATATTGCAGTTAAAAATAGGGAAAAATGATCATTTTTACAAAATTTCTTCAATTTCTCTATTTTTTAATTAATTTCCGCAAATCGTATCAGTCTACTTTTACCACTAAAATAAAGTACAACATCTGACGAAAAAACAATGTCAGAATTACTTGGATATTCAAAACTTTCACAGAGTTATTCTCTGATAAAGTCAGACATACCAGATTTGACAAATCTGGCTTGGTCATTAAGGTACAAACATGCCCGGTCATTAAGGAGTTAAAGGAGCAGTATCATCCCCCTTACAAGTACAAATTCAGCAATAGTAAACATATACTTTCCCAACTAATAACTTCCTGTGTAGCACTTGTAACCACAAAGTGTAGACCTATACCCACTTATTATGTTACCTGAGAACAGTGGTCCCTGACTAAGCTACTAATCGCCAAAAGCATAGTGTAATGGCTGCGGTCGCGGCCCGCCGTCATCGCACGCCAGCGGCAGCAGCCGCAGACCGATTAGCTTCAGCCGGCGTCTCCCTCCTCAGAGACGCCAGCACAGGCGGCCGCACTGTTCCACTGTCCTGCTTAGGGTGCATGCGCGCTCGTTCTCGGCCTCAAAGGGCCAGCGTGCGCACCTGTAAAAAGCTCCCTATCCAATCACATAGTCCCGAGACCTGACCCTAAAAGGGAAAAATATATGACATATATTAGATAGAACAAGGTAATTCTTGATAATCCTGCATTTTAAAGGCACCCTAACACTCTGGATGTTGAAATTTTTAGGCATAAATCAGGAAAGCGTCTCAGGTGGGCAGACCTTCACCAGATAAGGTAAGGGTTGCCTCTGCCCACACCAGTGCTTCAGCCAGAGCCATAAAAAACTTAGTGGTGTGACCATCCACCACCCTTAGTTTGGCCAGATACAGCATGGCATATTTGTAGCCTTTCTCAAGCAGTCTCTTGCGCGTCTCCGTGACTTGAGTAAGTTGTCTTTGTATGAAAAATCCGGATAGAAGGAGACACGTCCATTAAGAAGGATTTCCTCTTTATGTCTTACAGCTTGTAGAATGACATCTCTGTCCTAGAAGTGTAAAAGATAAGCCAGTAGTGGTTTGGGAGGGCCTCCGGGAGGACCAAGCCTCACAGGAACACAATGCGCCCTTTCAATAGTAAAGTATGGAGAGAAAGTATTGGCATCCAGAAGGGATTTAAGCCAATGTTCCAGAAAGGTCACCGGGTATGAACCCTCTGATTTTTCCGGCAACCCGACTACAAGTATACGGATGTTGTTAAGTTTCAGACGGTTTTCAATCTCATCAGCCCTGTCAATTGAAGTGGATATCTGCCGTTTAAACTCAGCAATCTGCTCCGGAATAAGGAGAAGCACATCCTCCACATCAGAGATTCTACGCTCCATTTCAGTGGTACGTTCTTGGACCATTTGCATATCATGGAGTAAAATTACAAAATCCTGCCGCAACTCATCCACCTTTGTGACCAGCATGGACTGGCACAAGTTAATGGCCGTCAATAATTCTGCACATTTATATCCATATACGAAGGTGTAGGATTCAAATCTTGTGGTGAGAGTGTCCATGGATGGCTCATGGATCACTCAAACAATGATAGAGATGGTGCAAGAAAACTGGGCCCGGCTCTATAGAACTTCCCAAGCTTTTTAGCTGCACTGGCTTGTATTTTGGACAAGATGGTGGATGAGGTATTCCCAGTGCAGGCAAGGACGAAAACTGAGAGTCCTTCACTACAAAGTCATCATCAGTGGAATGTCTAGAGTCTCTGGTCAAAGATCTGCCTCTCCCCTTCTTCCTTCCACCTCCCATATTGAATTCAGTAAAAAAATGTCTCTGTAGACTCCAAGCAAGCAGGTTATGGTGGCACTGGTCTCCGCCGATCGTTGGGCAGGACAGCGTAGATCCGGACTGTAGGAAAGACAGGTAAGTTACCTCTGTGCAGCTCTGGAGATTGTAGTGACTCCAGTGCAGGCCCGCGTGTTCCGCCAAGTCCCCGCCCCAGGCACGGATAGGTGACTTTCCAAGCGCGATTTTGGACAAATGGCCGGGAGAGCAGGTGCAGAGTGCGCACCAAGTCTTCACCTCCTCAGAACCCATGCAGGATATTAGGTAAGGGTCCTAGGGAGCTCAGCGCTGCATGCCGCTCAGGTCCGCATCATGCCACGCCCCCCACACCACTTTTTACTTAATCTGATTCCTTGGGCCTACATTTAATCACACCACGCCCAGCCCCCTCCATGAAACCTCCCAAATCAAGGCCTGACCTGTCCGCTCAGACCATTACAGAGTCAGCGTGGTCTCTGCACTGCCGTGTGTTTACATACTGGACCCCTGGTTTGCGGCATCCTCCTTTTTAGCCTGGGTCAATCAATGAAGGTAAGAAATGTGGAAACTGGCAACCTGTCCTGTCAGTACACAGCACATACATGTAGAAGTGAGTGAGAAAATTTGCCCATACAAGAGCCAAAACTGTATCCTCTAGGAACGGAACAAGCTACAAGCCACTTATACAATTGTAGGTGTATATGATATTTTGCCACGAATGGCTGCAGTAAAATGTATCCAGGGCACAACACATTCCTTCTGGAGAGGACTGCCAGAGCATACACACAGGGAGGAAGAACCATGTGGGTAGGTGGGTGCTGATTGCTACGTTGGCATAGTATGGTGGAAGGTCTTTTTTTGGCATTTTTTAATTTCTGACAGAGGTGGGCACAGATGGCTAAAAGTTGGCACCACATGAGTGAGTGGGCTTTCATGTTTGGAGGAGGGACGTTAAAAGAATAGCTGGTGACTTTAGAGTGGCATCATCAGAGCCAGTGGTTGTTTAAAGAGGCTCTGTCACCAGATTATAAGTGCCCTATCTCCTACATAATCTGTTCGGCGCTGTAATGTAGATAACAACAGTGTTTTTTTATCTTGAAAAACGATCATTTTTGAGCAAGTTATGAGCAATTTCAGATTTATGCTAATTAGTTTACAACTGGGCGTGTTTTTACTTTTTACCAACTGGGCGTTGTGAAGAGAAGTGTATGACGCTGATCAATCAGTGACCAATCAGCGTCATACACTTCTCATTGTTCCAGCCCATTGTTACAGTGTGATTGTGCAGTGAAAGAAGCTGGGCTGGAACAATGAGAAGTGTATGACGCTGATTGGTCACTGATTGGTCAGCGTCATACACTCCTCTGTACAACGCCCAGTTGGTAAATAGTAAAAACATGCCCAGTTGGTCATTAAGAAACTAATTAGCATAAATGTAAAATTGCAGTTATCTACATTACGGCGCCGAACAGATTATGTAGGAGATAGGGCACTTATAATCTGGTGACAGAGCCCCTTTAAAGGAAGGGTGTCGTGAAAATTTTTCTTTTTCGATAAATTTGCTTTTAGTGTTTTATTAAAAAAAAGTTTCTTTATTTGTGTGTTTGTGTTTTACTTTTTTTTTTCAAACTTTTTCTTCTCTATGGGGGCTGCCATTTTATTTTTCATCTCTGTATGTGTCGATTAACGACACATACAGACATGGAAAACGGCACATACAGCCCCATAGAGAATGTGAACGGGAGCCGTTCCATTCACTATGCTGTACGTCGTCTGTGTGGGAACGGCGCATGCGCCACTCCCACACAGTCCAAATGGAAGGTCTTCGGCTGAGCAACATCCGGCGCCATTTTCTTGTGGACCGGAAGCCGCGGTCGGACAGTAAGATGACTACTTCCGGTTGCGGCTTCCGGGCATGTGTTCAGAAGCAAGCGGAGGGAGCAGACGGACCGGAGGGAGAGGCGGCGGCAGGAGCAGGTAAGTCATGTTTATGTATGTTTTGTGTTATAACCACTGTATGTAAGCCTACTAGACTGTGTATTCGCTCAAAAAATGGCAGCACACAGTGTAGGAGGTTTGAACATTCAATCCCCCTCCTTTCTCCTGGCACTAGCCAGGATAAGGGAGGGGGGATTCTGTGAGCTCACTAGAGCGAGTGTGTTTACACCAAATTTGCAGCATAAAGCAATGTGGTTGCTTTACCACATGCCAATGCTGCAATTTTGGGAATTGCTCCCTCTAGTGACCGGCACAGGGAAATGTTATAAATTAGAATCTAACTTATAATATTTCCTGACTTGTGAAAAAATTAAAAAAAATTATAACAATGTCTAATCATGTATACACTGTTTAACTTAAAAAAATAATAATAATTTTCTAGCGACACATTCCCTTTAAGTGTGGTTTCAAGAGTGAGTGGTGGCTTGATGTTCACAATAACAATGGATGACGACTTGACGGTAGCATCAGTGGAGTGGGCATTGGTTTGAGGGTAGTATCAATTGTGGGTGGTAGCTTGAGGGTAGCTTCAGCGGAATTGGTAGATGTCTCAGGGTAGCATGGGTAAAAGTGGTGACAGTCTGAGGGTGGCATTGATGCATGAGGTTTGCCCCTATGTTTGGGGTTTAGAAAATATTGGGTATTTTTCTGGAGGATGGCATTAAATTGGTATTCCCATCTCGTACATTTACGGTATATCCACAGAATATGCTACGAATGTCTAATATATTAGAGTCCCACCTCCGGGACCCACACCTATCTATATAACATGGCCCCCTGACCCTGTCCTACCTTCTGCCACTGTCGCTGCGGGCATTTATGGCATATATCTGGCCATCAGTGCGCCAGAAAGTCAAATTTGTCGAGCTGTGTATGGCCCTGCCTCTCTCACTAAGGCTATGTTCACACAGAGTATTTTGACAAGTTTTTTGACGCGGAAACCGCGTCGCAAAACTCGGCAAAAACGGCCTAAAAATGCCTCCCATTGATTTCAATGGGAGGCGTCAGCGTCTTTTTCCCGCGAGCATTAAAACTGCCTCGCGGGAAAAAGAAGCGACATGCCCTATCTTCGGGCGTTTCCGCCTCTGACCTCCCCTTGACTTCAATGGGAGGCAGAGAAAGCGTATTTCGCGGTGTTTTATGCCCGCGGCGCTCAATGGCCGCGGGCGAAAAACGCAGAGGAAAACTCAGCGAAAATCGGCGTGCAGGGAGAGGAAAATCTGCCTCAAACTTCCAAACGGAATTTTGAGGCAGATATTCCTCCTGCAAAATACTCTGTGTGAACATAGCCTAAGCCGCCCACTTTTGTGAAAGTAAAAATTGTGGGTTACAAAAAGTAATAATGGACAAGATTCAAAATGTTTGCGACAAAAACAAGTTTTTGCGCAAATTGCAATTTTTCTACGCAAGAAAACTGTTGTACAGTGTTTTATAGAGCTTTTAGACTTTACAAAGTTATTTCACACTGTCCCTCATAGATGCCTAATGTGTAAAGTAGGGTTGATTGGTTCTGTAATCTCAGTAAGTTTAAGTTCACACTGAGGTTTTTGTCAGGCAGAAAAAATCTGCCTTGAAATTCCTTCAGGATTTTTGAGGCAAGTTTTGAAAACCCCACATTTTTTTACGCTTTTTCTGCTGTGTTTTTTTTTTTTACAAGTTTTCTTTAATGCATTAAATGCAAAAGACGTGGCAAAAAACGCTTTAAATGAGTGGCACGTTATTGTCTGCCTCCCATGATTTCAGTAGAGGTTCAGAGGTGGAAAATCGCTCCAAGAGAGGGCATGCCGCTTTTTTCTTGTGCAAGCGGTCAAAACCCGCCGGGGAAAAATGCCTCTGCCTCCTATTGAAATCAATGGGGGGAGATTTGGGGTGTTTTATGGCACTGATTCTAACGCGGTTTCTGCATCAAAATTAGCTGCAAAAAACTGGGCCTAACTGGTTTTAGCAGAAACAGTAGATGGCTTCAAGAAAGGCTTAGATAATTTCTTAGAACACAGTAACATCAATACTCCTGTAAATGTATAGGACTCTTATTTGAATGTTGATCCAGTCTGATCTCCACTTAGGATCAGGAAAGAGATGCTTCCCTTTAAGGGTATGTTCACACAGGCTATTTTCGTCCGTTTTATGGGCCGTAAGCACCGAAAAACGGCTGAAAAATCTGAAGCAGAACGCCTCCAAACAACTGCCCATTGATTGCAATGGGAAAAACGGCGTTCTGTTCCGATGGGTCGTTTTTTTACGTGGCCGTTTTGAAAAACGGCTGCATAAAAAAAATGGCCGTGAAAAAGAAGTGCAGGTCACTTTAAGGACGCGTATACAATTGAAGTACATTACATTACACAGTACATTTATACATACCTGACCTGGCGAGGTGCCCTCCTGCTCTGCTGTCCGTTCCCCACCGTTCTTCTATTCATACGACAGGGTCCAGGTGTCAGCCGATAAAAAGTCATTTTGGTAATTTTTTCTCGGCCGTTTTGCGTCTGTTCTATTTTGATTCCAGCTGTGTTTTTGTTTTTAACAGCCGATTGAGACTCGTTTTGCATCTGTTTTTCACTATTCGTTTTTAAAATTTCATTTGTCTATGTTTTTTGGTCCCAACCCACTAAAAACACCCACAGAAAGATCACATGATCGCCCAGTCCCAATTTTCTCTCACTTTCAGAGTATAGAGAGCTTTTTCTGATCCCTCAGCTTCTTTGTATTGGTTTCTGGCTTTTTCTCTGCCATTTTTTACTTGCTACCATGTCCTCACAACCATTGAACCGTGTACTGCAGCTTTGGCTGATTTCTTGGCAATTCGGACAGCAATTCGGACAGACGTTGATGCCCTCTGTAGATAGTGCCACAGTCCCCCTGTAGATAGTGCCACACGGCCCCCTTGTAGGTAGCGCCACACGGCCCTTTTGTAGGTAACTCCACACAGCTCCTTTGTAGGTAGCGCCACACAGCCCACTTGTAGGTAGTGTCACACTCCCCCTGTAGATAGCGCCACTGTAGCTCCCTGTAGGACCGTAATCCCTCTGGCTGGGGATTCCGCTCCTATAAGGAGCCCCTGACGTCTCTGTCCATACATGGATAGCGATGTCAAGGGCTTCTCCTGAGGCAGAATCCCTGGCTAGAGCATCAGCAACGCTCTAACCGGGGATTCCGCTTCAAGAGGTGCCCCTGACATCACTGTCCATATATGGATAGTGAATTCAGTGGCTTCTCCTAGAGCGGAATCCCCAGCCAGAGCGTCGGCAATGTTCTGGCCAGGAATAATCCCCAGCCAGAGGGAATCCGCTCCTACAGGGAGCTACAGTGGCGCTATATACAGCAGGGTGGGTGCCATGTACTGGGGGGTGCCATCTACAGAGGGTGCCATCTACAAGGGGGCTGTGTGGCATTACCTACAAGAGGCTCTGTGGTACTACCTACAAGTGGCTTTGTGGCACTACCTACAGTAAAAAAATCTCCTTCCCACATGCAACTCGTGCTGTGAAGAGGAGGAGGAAGAGAGAGGAAGCGGCAGTCTGAGGAGCGCATTCCACCCCCCTCATGAGTGACCTGACTGACCAGTGCCTAATTGCAAATACGGCCCTGCTCCTACCTTTATCCACATCCTCTCTCTACACCTATTTGAACGTGATGGATGTGTGTATTTTTTCAACCATACTAACCATGTGCATACAGTACTGATTAGACACAGTCACAGTTAGAATAAATTCCAGCACATCCTCACCTTCCCTACACAAACTCCCAATCCTGCTGCTTCCTTTAATAGGGCCATCCTGTTGCTACTTTCCAGTGGCAGAACTACCACCGTAGGGGCCACTACTGGGCCTGCACTCCAAGAGGGGCCTGGGCTGCCCGTCCCGACACACATCACAAAGTGTGACTGCCACTGGAGCTTGTAGGTTGTCCGGCCTGCTTACTATGGCAGAGCAGCGAGCCATTGGCTCCTTGCCCTGCGACTTACTCTGGTAAGCCACAGGCTGTTTTAGGCCTGTGGCCTTCTAGAGGTCAGGAGGACGTCGGCTTCACGCCACTGCATCACATCGCCTTGTGCCTAGCAGCAGGCGGAACATCTAGCAACTCATCGTGGGAACAGGTTTAGGGGAGTTTATTGTTTTTTGGGGTTTTTTCATCGGCACAAAGGGAAACTATTAATGGTGGGGCTAACTACTTTATGGGGTGCCTAAATACTATATGGGTGCCTAAGTACTATATGGGGGGCCTAACCACTATACGGAGGGAACTAACAACTATATGGGAGCCTAATTACTATATGGGAGTGCCTAACCACTATATGGGGTGCCTAACCACTATATGGAGTGCCTAACCACTATGTGGGGGCCTAACTACTATATGGGGACCTAACCACTATATGGGGACCTAACTACTTTTATATGGGCACCTAACTACTATATGGCAATGCCCAGGGCCGCCATCAGGGGGTATTAGGGGTACTACTGTAGGGGGCCCGGCCACACTTAATTAAAAGGGGGGCCCGGCAACTGCCGCGACTTGCCTTTGGTAGAAAAAAACAGGCCCCTGCAATGGGGCCTGTTCTTTTCACCAAAACAATGTCGTGAGCTGCGGGCCCCCCTCTCGTCAAACACCGCCGTGAGCTGCGGGCCCCCCTCTCAACAAACACCGCCGCGAAACACCGCCCGCACCCGCGCACGGATTTCCGCAAGCGCGCGCCCACGCGCTAACGACAGGGAGCGCCGGAACGCAACCCGCTCGTGCCCGCCGCCAACTGGGAAGGACAGCCACACAGGGACAGCGGCGCACAGTCTAGTTACCTGCTGGCCCGCCTCCGACTTCGCCTCCTCGTCCTCCTCCTCCGCCTCCTCGTCCTCCTCCTCGGCCTCCTCGTCCTCCTCGTCCGACTCCGCCTCCTCGTCCGACTCCGCCTCCTCCAGAGCGTAGCTGCGTAAGGAGAGGGGGAGGAGTCCAGTTCTTGCGCGGCGGCAGGCGTTCTACGATCCCCGCAATTTTCTGGAGCCTGGAGGTGAAGGACTGGACGTCTGGACCGAAGACATCGCCTGAAGAGGACTGGAGTGGGAGCAGCTCTTCTGACACAGTGAGTAAAGTGTCTCAAAGTGCTGTTTATGTATGGCCCTGTTCACACAGAGTATTTTGCAGGCCAAAAAAAATCAGCCTCAAAATTCCTTAAAGAATTTGACCTGCCCACACTATCTTGCCGCGTTTTTTGCTGCGTTTTTTGCCCGCGGCGATTGATGACAGCAGACAAAAAACGCAGCGAAAAATGCATTTTCTGCCTCCCATTGATTTCGATGGGAGGTCAGAGGCGGAACCGCGGCAAGAAAGGACCTGCTGCTTTTTCTTTTTTCCGCGACTGGCTCCCATTGATTGAAGTCAATGGATGCGTGAAAATCCCGCCCAGCACTTCCGCAGCAGTATAAACTATGAATGAAAACAGAAAAGCACCACGTGCTGCAAACATACAAACAGAGTGTCATAATGATGGCTGGTGCGCGAAAATCACGCAGCCACGCATCATACGCTGCTGCCACACGGAGCTGTTATGGACCTTTTGCATGCCCAAAATGCCACATTTTTGTGCGCGCAAAAAGCACACGCTCGTGTAAATCCGGCCTTAGGGTAGGAACACACTAGGCATGAACACTGCGGATTTTATGCAACACGTTTTATTGCGGAAAATCCGCAGCGTATTACAGTCGCAGCAGAGTGGATGAGGTTTGAACAAATCTCATCCACACGCTGCAAAAAAATTTGACCTGCAGTGTGGCTTTTTAAGCCGCAGCATGTCAATGTATTCTGTGGAATCGCCGCTCCTCTGTTGTGGAAATGCTGCGGTTCTGTCGCAAAAATCACAAATGAGGAAAAAAAAGGTACTTTTTTAAATTGATAAAAAAGTTTAGACTTACCCCGGCCGTAGTCCTGGTGACGCGATCCTCTATTCTTAGCGCAGCCCGGCCTCCTGTCATGACGTTTCATCCCATGTGACTGCTGCAGCGGTCACATGTTCTACAGCTTCATCCCAGGAGGCGGGGCTACATTCAGAAGAGAGAGATGCGTCACCAGGACTACGGCCAGGGGAAGTCTAAACTTTTTTTTCCCTGCAGGATTCCCGCAGCGAACATGCCTCACGAAACCTGCGCCACTATTGGTGTGGTTTTGCTGGCAGAATTCCCTGCGGCTACCGGGGGCGGATAAGCTGTGTAGTTTTACTCAGCATATCCGCCTAGTGTGTCTATTATGATGTCGCTCCTGGAGCTGCTGCCTGTCTCTAAATAGGCAGTTGGTCCAGTAGAATTTGGAATTATTTTTTTTTGTGAACCAGCTTAAAAAAATACAAAACTTTTGTGTTAGGGCCTGTTCACATCATCGTTCGCTTCCGTTCCGAGGTTCCATCTGAGGTTTCCGTCGGGTGAACCCTGCAACGGAAAGTGAAAGTGACAGCACAGCTTCCGTTTCCGTCACCATTAGCGCAGTCGACTACGCTATTGATTCCGTCCGAAAACCAGCCGGAATGGTGACGAACGGAAACCATTAGCGATGTTTCCGTCACCATTGAGATCAATGGTGACTGAAACGGAAGCTGTGCTGTCACTTTCACTTTCCGTTGCGGGGTTCACCCGACGGAAACCTCAGATGGAACCCCGGAACGGAAGCGAACGGTGATGTGAACAGGCCCTAACACAAAAGTTTTGTATTTTTTTAAGCTGGCTCACAAAAAAAAATAATTCCAAATTCTACTGGACCAACTGCCTATTTAGAGACAGGCAGCAGCTCCAGGAGCGACATCATAAGGGTAGGAACACACTAGGCGCATATGCTGAGTAAAACTACACAGCTTATCCGCCCCGGTAGCCGCAGGGAATTCTGCCAGCAAAACCGCACCAAATAGTGGCGCAGGTTTCGTGAGGCATGTCCGCTGCGGGAATCCTGCAGGGAAAAAAAAGTTTAGACTTGCCCCGGCCGTAGTCCTGGTGACGCATCTCTCTCTTCTGAACGTAGCCCCGCCTCCTGGGATGACGCTGTAGACCATGTGACCGCTGCAGCAGTCACATGGGATGAAACGTCATGACAGGAGGCCGAGCTGTGCTAAGAATAGAGGATCACGTCACCAGGACTACGGCCGGGGTAAGTCTAAACTTTTTTATAAATTTAAAAAAGTGCCTTTTTTTTTTTTCTCATTTGTGATTTTTGCGGCAGAACCGCAGCATTTTCGCAACAGAGGAGCAGAGATTCCACAGAATACATTGACATGCTGCGGCTTAAAAAGCCAAAAGCCACACTGCAGGTCCATTTTTTTTGCAGCGTGTGGATGAGATTTGTTCACATCTCATGCACTCTGCTGCGACTGTAATACGCTGTGGATTTTCCGCAATAAAATGTGTTGCATAAAATCCGCAGTGTTCATGCCTAGTGTCTTCCTACCCTAAGGCCGGATTTACACGAGCGTGTGCTTTTTGCGCGCGCAAAAAATGTGGCGGTTTGCGCATGCAAAAGGTCAATAACCGCTCCGTGTGGCAGCAGCGTATGATGCGTGGCTGCGTGATTTTCGTGCAGCCGCCATCATTATGACACTCTGTTGGTATGTTTGTAGCACGTGGTGCTTTTCTGTTTTCATTCATAGTTTATACTGCTGCGGAAGTGCTGGGCGTGATTTTCACGCACCCATTAACTTCAATGGGTGCGTGATGCTCGAACAATGCACAAATATCGGACATGTCGTGAGTTTTACGCAGCGGACACACGCTGCGTGAAACTCACTGACAGTCTGCACGGCCCCATAGACTAACATAGGTCCGTGCGAGGCGCATGAAAATCACGCACGGATGTATTACACGTTCGTCTGAATAAGCCCTAACAATAAGGCCCAGTTGATATTGACTCGGACACTGCGTCAGAATCAGCACCAAACAACTTCCAAAACTGATTTCAGATTAAATCAATGGGAGCCAGTCGCAGAAAAAAGGAAAAGCAGCACGTCCTTTCTCGCCGCGGTTCCGCCTCTGACCTCCCATCGAAATCAATGGGAGGCAGAAAATGCATTTTTCGCTGCGTTTTTTGTCTGCTGTCCTCAATCGCCGCGGGCAAAAAATGCGGCAAGATAATGTGGGCAGGTCAAAATCTGCCTCAAAATTCGGTGCGCGGTTCCAGGCGGTCGCAAGTGCGCATGCGCGGGAGTTTGCGGGTGCGTGCGATCGGTCGCACAGGCGGCGGTGTTTGACGGCCCCCATGACGACCCCCATGCTACCCAGGGCCGCCATCAGGGGGGTATTAGGGGTACTGATGTGAGAGGCCCGGCCAAACCTAATTGAAAGGGGGGCCCGCAGCTCACGACATTCTTTTGGTGAAAAAAACGGGCCCCATTGCAGGGGCCTGTTTTTTTTCTACCAAAGGCAAGTCGCGGCAGTTTGCCGGGCCTCCCTTTCAATTAGGTTTGGCCGGGCCTCTCACATCAATACCCCTAATACCCCCCTGATGGCGGCCCTGTGTACCATGATATAGTGCTGGACGGAGTACCGTTAACAGGCGGTGCCACGGTAGGGGGGCCCAGAAAATTTAGCTGTAGGGGGCCCTGAAATTCCTGATGGCGGCCCTGGCAATGCCTAATTACTATTTGGTGGCACGAGGACTACTATTGTGTGGGGGCACAAAAGGGGACATTACTTATTGGGGCCTAAAAGGGGCACTATTACTGTTTGGAGGGCACTAATACTGTGCAGAGCACAAAGGAGGTGTACTATTTCTGTGCAACGTAAAGGTGGCATTATTACTATGTGGGGCAATATGGATGGTGAATTTTTGTAGAGAGTGGAGTATCGGTTTGGAGTGTGCTGGAAAAGCGAGGAGTCAAAGATGTCTTTATATCAAATACTGCAGAGACAAGCCGTGGTTGGAAGAAGTCGTTATGGTTGTCTGGGCTGGATGAAGTAGAGAAGGGATATTGAACCAGAGAAGACATCGCCAGTGAGTCCCTGGCTTAACTGTACGGTATTCACTTAGATGGTTTGCAGAGCATCTGTGTATAATATACCACTTTATATTCACTGTATGGTGGTAATATCAGTATTATTATAGTGTTATTATTCAGTCACTATGTGGTGGTAATATGTGGTCATGGTGTGGCTGAATTATTCATTAACAGTATGGAGGTAAGATTCAGTCACTATTTGCTGGTAATATGAGGTCATGGTGTGGAGGTATTATTCAGTAACAGTATGGTAGTATTATTCAGTTACTGTGGTGGTAATATGTGATCAAGGTTTGCAGGTATTATTTTGTAACAGTATGTTGGTATTATTCAGTCAGTATGTGGTGGTATTAAGTCATCATGGTGTGGAGGTATTATTCAGTAACAGTATGGTGGTATTATTCAGTCAGTATGTTGTGGAAATATGTGGTCCTGGTGTGGAGGTATTATTCAGTCTCTATGTAGTGGTAATATGTGATCGTGGTGTGGTGGTATTATTTGTCTCTTGTATAGTGGTATCTTTGGTAATATTACCTTGGTATACTGTTTTTTTTTCCAGTAACAGTATGGTAATATTTGTTACGTGGATAGTGGTATTATTTGGCAACTTTCTGACTATAATTAAGAGGTATATTATCATACATAGAAAATAGTCTTATACCTATGTACCTATGTGTCTTTGAAACTAGCATCACCACAGGGGCCCATGCACCAGCGTGTATGTGTGTGTGTGTGTGGGGGAAAGGGGGGGGGGTGGTACAGGTGCAATATTGCCCCTGGGGACCATAGGACACCAGTTACGTCCCTGCTATTCCCAATACTGTGTCTGCTGTGCTGACCATTGCCCAGTCTATTTTATTGGTCCTGGTGATCATGTGACTAGTCACATGATCATTGGGATGCCGTTAGTGGCAGGTTGCTGCTGGGTCTAACCAGCACAGCCCTATTAGTGACAATAGTCACTATAAGAGGGCTGATTTTCCCTGTAAGGGCCTGTTCACATCACCGTTCGCTTTCCGTTCCGGGGTTCCGTCTGAGGTTTCCGTCGGGTGAACCCCGCAACGGAAAGTGAAAGTGAAACCACAGCTTCTGTTTCAGTCACCATTGATATCAATGGTGACGGAAACATCGCTAATGGTTTCCGTTCGTCACCATTCCGGCAGATTTCCATTTTTTCCAACGGAATCAATAGCGCAGTCGACTCCGCTATTGATTCCGTCGTTAAAACAGAAACCTGCTGGATTGGTGACAAACGGAAACCATTAGCGATGTTTCCGGTGACTGAAACGGAAGCTGTGGTTTCACTTTCACTTTCCATTGCAGGGTTCACCCGACGGAAACCTCCGACGGAACCCCGGAACAGAAAGCGAACGGTGATGTGAACAGGCCCTAAGGTTGCGTTCATATATATCAGTTGTATCAGCATCATTTTTTTGTCTCTCAAGCAGGGGCGTAGCTAAAGGCTCATGGGCCCCGATGCAAAAGTTCTTATTGGGCCCCCCCCCGCAAACTTCTCATGGCCGATGGTCCGCAGCTTTCAGCTGCATCGCTGGGTCTCCTAAGTGACCCAACAATGCAGCACTAGCAGCCAGGTGCGTCACTAAGGACTTAAAACATCAGGGGAAATAGCCCCAATACATATTTGTCCGCCCAAAAAAAATGTGTGTGTGTATAGGAGACAGCATATCTATAGTACTACGACCCTATCAACTATGGATAGGATTAGATACATTGGCTCAGCAGACAGTATCACACATGATAGGATTATTTACAGTGGCCCAGTAGACAGTATCACACATGATAGGATTAGATATAAGGCCCAGAAGACAGTTTCACACATGATGGGATTAGATACACAGCTCAGCAGACAGTATCACACATTACAGGATTAGATACAGTGACTCAGCAGTCAGTATTACACATGATGGGATTAGATACAGTAGCTCAGCAGACAGTATCACACATGATAGGATTCGATACAGTGGCTCAGCACAAGGCTATTGACCCATCAGCTATTGATGGCCTATCCTGAGGATAGGTCATCAATGTTTAGGGACTGGACAAGAGCTTTAAGCATACGATGTAGCAGCCTTAGAGGGGCCATGAGACAGCATCACAGATTGTGTGATGCTGTCTGCTGGGCCCTGTATCTAAGCCAATCACATGGTAGGCTTAGATACATGGCCCATGTGTGATCCTGTCTGATGGGCCCTGTATTTAAGCCTACCACAAGGTAGGCTTAGATACGGGGTCCAGCAGACAGTAATGTTATACAGTATAAGATTACTCAGGATAGGCCATCAATAGCTGATGTGTCGGGGTCCGTCTTCCGGGAGCCGGCCAATCAGCTGTTTTGAAGGGGCCACAGCACTCGTACGAGAGCTAATTCCCCTTCATTTCCCTTACTTGCTCACACTGAATCGCCGACACAGATTCACAGTGACCGGAATGAAGGGAAAGCAGCTCTCGTACGAGTGCTGCGGCTCCTTCAAAAGAGTTGATTGGCCGGCTCCCGGGAGTCGGACCCCGCCAATCAGCTTCAGCAGACAGGGACATTATTCTTACCTTCCTCTTCAGCCGCGGCGGAAGTTCTGTCCTGACTCTATCCAGGGTCACGATGTTATGCGCGGCACATAGCGTTGTGACGTCATGCGCTGCGCACAGCCCTGTGACGTCAGGTCTCCGCTGCGATCCGTAACCAGGAAGGTAAGTACTGTCAGTTACTATAGTAACAGGGGCCCGCGGCCCGAGTTACTATAGTAACTTTTTATTGATGTGGTGCGACCGCAATTCCGACCACTGCGACCCCTATAGCTACGCCACTGCTCTCAAGTGATTACAACGGATGCAAAAACTGATGCAAAAATTTATCAGTTTCCATCAGGCTTTTTCAAGATTTTTACAACAAAACCATCAGTTGTCATCAGTTTTTACCATCCGTTTTTAACATCAGTGTTTTTCGACAATGGTCCACAAAATGGTAGTCTAGGCTCTGAAAATGTGCCCCTGTATATAGTGCCACACACCCCCTGTAGATAATACCGCAGTGCCCCCTGTATATAGTGCCACAGTACCCCCTCTAGATAATATCACACAGCCCCCTTGTAGATAGCGCCACACAGCTCCCTTGTAGGTAGCGCCACACAGCCCCCTTCTAGGTAGCGCAACACAGCCCCCTTGTAGGTAGCGCCACACAGCCCCCTTGTAGGTAGCGCCACACAGCCCCCTGTAGGTAGCGCCACACAGGTCCCTTTGTAGGCAGCACCACACAGCCCACAGCCCTCTTGTAGGTAGCGCCACACAGCTCTCTTGTAGGTAGCGCCACACAGCCCCCTTGTAGGTAGCGCCACACAGCTCAGCCCCCTTGTAGGTAGCGCAACACAGCCCCCTTGTAGGTAGCGCCACACAACCCTCTTGTAGGTAGCGCCCCACACCCCCCTTGTAGGTAGCGCCACACAGGCTCCTTTGTAGGTAGTGCCACACAGCCCAGAGACCGCTTGTAGGTAGCGCCACACAGCCCTCTTGTAGATAGCGCCACACAGCCCCCTTGTAGATAGCGCCACACAACACAGCCCCCTTGTAGGTAGCGCCACACAGCCCCCTTGTAGGTAGCGCCACACAGCCCCCTTGTAGGTAACGCGCCACAGCCCTCTTGTAGGTAGCGCCAAACAGCCCCCTTGTAGGTAGTGCCACACAGGCTCCTTTGTAGGTAGTGCCACACAGCCCAAAGACCTCTTGTAGGTAGCGCCACACAGCCCTCTTGTAGATAGCGCCACACAGACCCCTTGTAGGTAGCGCCACACAACACAGCCCCCTTGTAGGTAGCGCCACACAGCCCACAGTCCCCTTGAAGGTAGTGCCACACAGCCCACAGCCTCCTGTAGATAGCACCCCCTCCCCCTTCCTGTAGATAGCGCCACTGTAGCTCCCTGAAGGAGCGAAATCCCCCTTTGGCCGGGCATTCCGCTACTGGAGCGCTCCACTTCATGTTTCTGTCTATATATGGACAGTGACATCAGGGGCAACTCCTGAAGCGGAATCCCCGGACACAGCGTTGCCGACGCTGTGACCGGGGATTCCACTCCAGGAGAAGCCCCTGTATTCTGTGTCCATTTATGGACAGTGACATCACTGGCTTATCTTGGAGTGGAATCCCCGGTCACAGAGTCGGCAACGCTGTGGACAGGGATTCCGCTCCTTCAGGGAGCTACAGTGGCGCTATTAGATAGCAGAGTAGGGAGATACCGCCGGCCATGGGGGATCCTGTCCCCCGTCCCGACGGGCGCCCTCATGCCCAGTGTCACCGCTAGCAGCCGCTATGGCAACTACAGCGGTAGCACTGAGTGAAGAAGCGCACGGGCAGAAAGGCGACTGCTGAGTCGCTGGGCCGGGGCGCTTCTGAAACAAGCAGGGGAAGGGAGCCAGCGCAGCGCCCCCTTGTACCTGCTGGGGTAATGTGCAATGGCACAGGTCGCACACTCCTAAGGCCAGCCCTAGGTGGGAGGGTAGTCATCAGGGTCTCCGTCTGGAGCGGAATCCCCGGCAATGCTATGACCGGAGAGTCCGCTCCTAGCTCACATCCACCTTCCCGCTGGGTGCTGCCGGAAGGTGGATGCGGCAGCACCCGGTGTTCATCCGGCCACCATTAATATATGTAGGATACAGCGCCGGACCTCCCTGGGAGCCGGAACCAAAAACGCTGCAGATACCGTTTTCAGATCCGGCTCCGAGGGAGGTCCGGCTCCGTGCGGCGCCACAACTGATGTCCTCCGTGCCAGAACAGATCCCATACAAAACTATGGGATCCGTTGTAGCATCAGTTTTCCTCTGGCGTTTCTTCAACACGCGGGAGGTAAACTGAAGCTTACGCCGGACAAATGTGCTGTGCAGCCCCAGTTATAGTGGAAAAATAAGTGGAAAAATAAGGTGTAAATAAGGTGTAAAAGAAAAAAAGTCCCCCAAAGGTCTTTTCTAACTTTGAAGGACACACCATAATAATAAATAAATGTAACCCTTTCACGACCAAGGACGAAAATGCACGTCCTGGTCGGCTGCTAGTTCCCGCACCAGGACGTACATTTTCGTCCGCATTTCAAACTGTCACTCTGTGTAAACACAGAGTGACAGACCCACGCTGACAGCTGTCCTAGACAGCTGAGACATCAGTCTCGCCGGACAGCGGACCATCGCCGCTGCTTTCGGCAGTTAACCCCTTAAGTGTGGCGACGGATTGCCGTCGCCGCATTTAAGTGGTTTGAAGCACTACCGATGCTTGTCACGGCAATCGGAGGTCAGATAATGACCTCCGGGTTGCCATGTACGGAAGCCTCGGAGGAACAGCCTCCGGCCGTTCCTCCTCTGCTTCCTGTCAGTGTGACAGTCATGTCACAATGACAGTTAGAACACATTACACAACGTGTGTAGTGTAATGTACTCTAGCAGCGATCAAAGCTGCAAGTCTGAGTGTCCCCTAGTGGGACAAGTAAAAAAAGTAAAAAAAAGTAATGAAAATGTTTTAAAAAAAAGTGTAAAAATAAAAGTTATAAGTTCTATAAACACAAAATGCTTTTTTTCCTATATTTATTATGGAAAAAAAATGAACACGTTAAAAAAGTACACATATTTGGTATTACCGCGTTCGTAACGACCCCAGCTATAAAACTGCAATGTTATTTTCCCCGCACGATGAACACCCCAAAAAAAAATCAATAAAAAACGACGACAGAATCACAATTTTTTTGGTCACCACCGCTCCCTAAATAAAGAATAAAAAGTGATCAAAAAGTCGCATATACCCGAAAATAATACCGATAAAAACTTCTATCTGTCCCGCAAAAAACAAGCCCTTACACAGCTTTTTTGACTAAAAAATAAAAAAATTATGGCTCTCAGAATATGGTGACACAGAAATTTTTTTTGTTTAGAAATAAGTCATTTTATTGTGCAAACGCTAAAAAAAAAAGGACCAAACCTATATACATATGGTATCGCCGTAATCGTGCCGACCCGCAGAATAAAGTAAAAATGTCATTTATAGCATAAGGTGAGCGCCGCAAAAACAAAACCTAAAAAACTGTCAGAATTCCTGTTTTTTGCTCAGGATTGCCAAAAAATTGAACAAAAAGTGATAAAAAAAAAAAACGCACGTACCCCAAAATGGTACCAATGAAAACTACAGATTGTCCCGCAACAAATAAGCCCTCACAGGGCTCCGGTGGTGAAAAAATAAAAAAGTTCTGGCTTTCAGAATATGGCGATGCAAAATGTGCAGAGTGTTCCAAAAGCGGATAAGATCGGGTGCCATTTATCAGTGCGACACCGGCCACATATCTATGAACTATTATTTATTTACCCCATTATTATACCCTCTTATTATACCCTGATGTACTCCGCACAGATTACATATACCCTGATGTACCCCGCACAGATTACACATGCCCCCCACATTATAAACTGAAATACCAGCGAAACCCAAAACAGAAAAACTTCCAAGCAAAATCTGCGCTCCAAAAGCAAAATGGCGTCCCTCCCTTCTGAGCCCTGCAGCGTGCCCAAACAGCAGTTTGCGTCCACACATATGGCGTCGCCATACCCGAGAGAACCCGCTTAACGTTTTATGAGGTATTTGTCTTTTGTGGCACACACTGGGCACAACATATTATGCACTAAAATGGCATATCAGTGGAAAATTGCAATTTTCACTTTGAACCATCCGCTGTGCATTAACCCCTTTGCGCACTATGACTTAATTGCCCGTCATGGTGCGGCGGTTGATGTATGGAGCCGGCTCACGTGCTGAGCCCGCTGCATACGCTGCGGGTGTCGGCTGTGTATTACAGCAGGCCCCCTCGGTACTAACGGACAGGAGCAGCGATCGCTCTGTTACAAAAGCCTGTAAGAATAACAATTTACTGCAATACATTAGTATTGCAGTATATTGTACCAGTGATCCAATGATCGCTGGATCAGGTCCCCTAAGAGGATTGATTAATAAAATGTGTAGAAGAATTATAGTTATTAGTAGTGAGAATTTTTTTTTTTAAAGTTAAAAAAACAAAACACTTTTTCGCATTTTTCTTCTAAAGTAATGTAAAAAAAATGAACAAAATTGGTATCGCTACGTCCGTAAAAGTCCGAACTATTACAGTATACCATTATTTAATTTGCACAGTGCACACCTTAAAAAAATGTAATAATTGAAACCGGCAAAATCAAAATTTATTTTTTTTGTCACCTTCACTCTAAAAAAAAAATTTAATACAACTTTTGAATCACTTTTTATGTACCAAAAAATGGTACCAATAAGAACTGCAGCTCCTCCCACAAGAAATAAGCCCGCACACCGCTCTATTGATGGAAAAATAAAAAAAGTTATGGCTCTTGGAAAGCGGGGAGGGAAAATCTAAAATAAGAAAGCAAAAACTGGATCAGTCCTGAAAGGGTTAATTCATTTCTAATGAAAAAACGTATGACCACATGTGGGGTATTTCTGTACTCGGGAGAAATTGCTTTATAAAAAATTGTTGCTTTTTTCCTCCTTTATCCCTTGTGAAAATGAGAAAATGCAACATTTTAGTGGAAAAAATTTTGATATTAATTTTCGCGCCCTAATGCTAATAAACTCTGCAAAAGACCCGTGAGGTGTAAATGCTCACTATACCCCTAGAAAAATTCCTTGAAGGTTTTTCCAAAATGGGGTCACTTTTGGGGGGTTTCCACTGTTTTGGTCCCTCCAGTGCATTGCAAATGCGACATGGCACCGAAAACCATTCCAGCAAAATCATAAATCCAAATGGCGCTCCTTCCCTTCTGAGCCCTGCTGTGGGTCCAAACAGCAGTTTATTACCACATATGGGGTATTGTCGTAATCGGCAGACATTGCTTTACAAATGTTGGGGTGCATTTTCTTAATTATTCCTTGTAAATAATAAAAATTTTTATGTTGTTTCAGAAAAAAAGTAAATTGTAATTTTTACAGACTAATTCCAATATATTTAGCAAAAAACCTGTGTGGTCAAAATGCTATCTATACCCCTAGATAAATACCTTAAGGGGTCTAGTTTTCGAAATGGGGTCGTTTATGGGGAGTTTCTATCGTTCTGGCAGCTCAAAGCTTCTCCAAATGTACAGTGGGGCCTAAAACATTTTCAAGCAAAATATGAGTCCTGAAAGCCTCCGGGTGCTCCCTTCCTTTGGGGCCCTGCCGTGTGTCCAAACAACGCATTAGGGCCACAATGTGGGTATTTTTGAAAACAGGAGAAAGAGGGTGATAGATTTTGGGGTGTGTTTCTTCATTTTCATGTTCGCTTTACAAAGAAATCGGTCTTCAAACAAATACTTTTATGAAAAAAGTGAATTATTTTTTTTTTTCACCTGATATGCATTAAATTTAGCAAAAAACTGTGGGGGGGGGGGGGTCAAAATACTTACTATACCCCTAAATAAATACCTTATGGGGTCTAGTTTTCTAAATGGGGTCGTTTATGGGGAGTTTCTATCGTTCTGGCAGCTCAAAGCCTCTCCAAATGTGCAGTGGGGCCTAAAACATTTTCAAGCAAAATATGAGTCCTGAAAGCCTCCGGGTGCTCCCTCCCTTTCGGGCCCTGTCGTGTGTCCAAGCAATGCATTAGGGTCACAATGGGGGCATTTTTGAAAACAGGAGAAACAGGGTGATATATTTTGGGGTGTGTTTCTTCATTCTCATGGTCGCTTTACACAGAAATCGGTCTTCAAATTGATACTTTTATGAAATTAGTGTTTTTTGTTTTTTTTTCACCTGCTATGCATTAAATTTAGCAAAAAACTGTGGGGTCAAAGTACGCACTACACCCCTAGATAAATACCTTAAGGGGTCTAGTTTTCTAAATGGGGTCATTTATGGGGAGATTCTATCGCTCTGGTAGCTCAAAACCTCTCCAAATGTGCAGTGGGGCCTAAAACATTTTCAAGCAAAATATGAGTCCTGAAAGCCTCCGGGTGCTCCCTCCCTTTCGGGCCCTGTCGTGTGTCCAAGCAATGCATTAGGGTCACAATGGGGGCATTTTTGAAAACAGGACAAACAGGGTGATAGATTTTGGGGTGTGTTTCCTCTTTCTCATGGTCGCTTTACAAAGAAATCAGTCTTCAAATTGATACTTTTATGAAAAAAGTGAAATTATATTTTTTTACGCCTGCTTTGCATGAATTCTTACAAAACTGTGGGGTCAAAATACTTACAACACCCCTTAATAAATACCTTAAGGGGTGTAGTTTTCAAAATGGGATCACTTGTGGGGGTTTCCACCATTCTGACACCTATGAGCCTCTGAAAACCTGGCTTGGTGCAGGAAAACAAAATGTACTTCAAAATGTATAAAATGATTACTAAATTTGTAAGTCTTCCAAATTGCTCAAAAAAAATATTTTTTTTCAAAAGTGCTGCCAAAATAGAGTAAAGAGATGGAAATATATATTTAATTAAAAAAAATCTGCAGTATGTATGTACATATGTCACATATTGCAGTTAAAAATAGGGAAAAATGATAATTTTTACAAAATTTCTTCAATTTCTCTATTTTTTTATTAATTTCCGCAAATTGTATCAGTCTACTTTTACCACTAAAATAAAGTACAAAATGTGACGAAAAAACAATGTCAGAATTACTTGGATATTCAAAATTTTCACAGAGTTATTCTCTGATAAAGTCAGACATACCAGATTTGACAAATCTGGCTTGGTCATTAAGGTACAAACATGCCCGGTCATTAAGGGGTTAAGTATAATAAAGTGCAAATAAACTAAATAATAAATACACAAAAAATACCCACCCAAAAAAAAACCGCTCCTCACGCCAATCATTGTCGCAACACTAGCCCTGACACAATTACCCTAATATAGACATGTATTATATCAAAATTGACAGCAGATAATGACGATCACAAATAAAATTTTTAGGGTGAAACTATATTATTACCAGAAAAGATTAGCTGAAACATAAAAAAGGATATTATTTTGCTATTATTTTCAAATTTTAAGGCTAGAAATTCTAAAACAGCACAAAGGATGTATATAAAAATGATAAAAAAAGAAAAAAGAAACCTGCATTGTCTATGAAAAAAAACATTTCAAAAATCACATCGCTAGCCCAACAAATAAAAAATTATAGCCGTTTAACTAACGCGTGCTAAAAATGGCTAAACGGTGTCTGTCTCAAAATATCCCAATCCGGAACAGGTTAAAACAAAGTCATTTTTGGGAAATTGGTTTTGGTGGTGCTGGAGAGGTCTATAAATAATCAGTGAGTGCAGGCTAGTATAACATAGCCTCGATGACCTGATATAAAGTACTGCAATTTAGGGATGTCACTTCGATACCGATACTTTGTATAGTATTGCAATTTCGATACCAAAACGATACTTTGTCAACAGTAATAGAAAAAAAAAATGATGTGAGGCACGAGGTGTGATGAATTTTGAATGTGCCTCACATTATTAGTAATTAACCCCATCATGGTTCTCAGTCATAATGGGTTAATGTGTAAGGTACATGATGGGGTTAATTACTATTAATGTGAGGCACATGGAGGTTAAATTCATCACACCTGGTGCCTTACATTAATTAATAACTGAAAGAAAGAAGTTTTTATTTTATTTTTTTGCAGCGTACACATCATAAATGACCCCAAAAAATGTATGCAGGTTATTATGGCCACGCCAATACCGAATATATGTATATTTTATGTATTGAGACTTATTTTATGTTTGTTTTTACTTTATTTTTAAACTTTAATGTACTGGCATATATCTATATGCCAGTACATTAGCCTGTGTATGGATAGTACACAGGCAGTTGTTAGGACATACCTAAGTATGCCCTAACAACAGGAAATATGGTAAGAAAGTCCTGGGGTCCTTCAATGGACCCTGGGCTGTCTGCCCATATATGGCATGTCCCTCAATCGCGTCACAGGGATTCCTGTGATGCGATCCAAGGGACATCCGCCCTTCTCATCTTCCCCTGAATGCTGCAGTCAGCTTTGATCGCAGCATTCAGGGGAATAGCGGCTGAGATGAGAGGTTTCTCTGATCTCCGCCGTTATAGAGTGGGACTGCGGCTGTGTAATACAGCCATTGCCCCACTCCTGACATTAAGTGTGTGCGCGGTCATCATGAGGTGATGCGGCCGGCACTGCACTAATGAGTGGCGGTTCAGGCACTGAAGACAGAACATGGGGGTGTTTTGCTGTGCGCCCGCCATGTTCTGTCTTCAGTGCCGCCGCTCATTAGTGCAGCGCTGGCCGCGTCGCATCATCCAGACGGCGCCCGCACTTGTCAGGACTCAGGAGCGGGGCAATGACTGTATCACACAGCTGCAGCCCCGCTCTCATACATTCATGTGTTACAATACTGAGCTGTGCGCCCGCTCAGCTTAGTATCGAAATACATGAAATAATGGTATCGAACCATATGGTGGTGCATGGTATCGAAACAGTATCGAAGTTTCGATGCATCGTGCATCCCTATTGTAATTACAGGTGCTGACTTCATTATCTAAATTGACAGCACAAAATATTGTAAATTTCCTGCAATAGTCTTATTATCTCTGTAGCAACAGTAACATGATAGGAAGTTTGGAAAGTGCAGATTTTCTCCAATACCCTGTGAATCATTTAGCGGGCTATAGGCTGCCACTTTCTCCAGACTACAGATAGTTGTTACATTGAATTTCCCATCAATGTTCCAAGTGTATTACTGGCATAAAAGGAAGGGGATCATGTCGAATCATGCTCTTTACTGATGGGACACAAAGTCTTGAAAGAATGTGAATGCATGCTCTTAAAATTATGATGGTCTAGTCTGGTATAATAACGTTAGCAGTGACATGAAGTTGGCCATGAGTAGGCTTTAAGGCCCCATTAACGATGTCTCGTTTATCAGCCGATGCAGCGAGCGCCGATCAATGAGACATCGTTAATCGGCGCTCGTTTGCTCCTGTCACACAGAGCTATGGATGGGGACAAGTAGTCATTACTCCGATCGATCGTCCCCATACGTTATTATCATGTCGGCAGCGAGATGTGTTGCCGACAATGATAATATTTTACTTTTTTAAGACGATATCATCAGCAGATGATCGAGCGTTTGCTTGTTTATCTGCTGATCACTGCCCTGTTTACAAAAGGGCAATTATCGGCAACGGGCATTCTATGAACGCTTGTCTGCCCAATAATCGCCCAGTGTAAAACGCCCTTTAGCTAACATACAGTATATCCAATCTTACATTAAGCTGTTCCCTTTGTGAACTGGGAGAATTTTCATGATGAGGTCTGTGACGCTCATATCCCTTTGTAGAACATATGGAAAAGGGTGGATAATTGGGACAACCCCTTTAAGGGCGGATTTACACAAACGTTTTGCGCGCGTGGCAGGTGCGTGACAGCTCTGTGTGTCATGTTCATATGGATGCGCGGCTGCGTGCTTTTCGCGCAGCCGCCATCATTATGACACTCCGTTTGGATGTTTGTAAACAGAAAAGCACGTGGTGCTTTTCTGTTTACATTCATTCTTTTACTGCTGTTGCGCGAATAACGCGCGTCCCACGGAAGTGCTTCTGTGTGGTGCGCATGATTTTCACGCACCCATTGACTTCAATGGGTGCGTGATGCGCGAAAAACGCCGAAATATAGAACATGTCGCGAGTTTTACGCAGCGGACTCACGCTGCGCAAAACTCACGGACAGTCTGCACTGCCCCATAGACTTGCATAGGTCCGTGCGACCTGCGTGAAAACCACGCGGGTTGCACTGACGTATAGCACGTTCGTGTAAATCCGCCCTAAGACACATTTTGAGACTCAAACAGTGGAGGAAGGGTAGAGAGTTGCAGACGTATGGTGAAAACAGACAAAAAAGAAGCGGGTCGTGGGATAAGTTGTAAAGGGAAGTCGGTATATACCAATTTGATGTAGAGAACAAATGAAGCAATACAGAAAATATGGATTAAGAAGGAAAGGACGGTTGTGAAGTGGACACACAATGAACAACCTTAGATCTTTATCAGGATGGTACACTGTAACTATAAGGGCATGCCCCCACGTGGCGGATTTGCTCCGCAAGTGTCCGCATCAATGCCGCACATAATCCGCATTGCGGATTACGCTGCGGATCTGCCCAAAATGTGCAGTAAATTGATGCGGACTAGCTGCTGCGGACTGCGGAAAAAGTGCTTCCCTTCTCTCTATCAGTGCAGGATAGAGAGAAGGGACAGCACTTTCCCTAGTGAAAGTAAACAAATTTCATACTTACCGGCCGTTGTCTTGGTGACGCGTCCCTCTTTCGGCATCCAGCCCGACCTCCCTGGATGACGCGGCAGTCCATGTGACCGCTGCAGCCTGTGATTGGCTGCAGCTGTCACTTACACTGAAACGTCATCCTGGGAAACCGGACTGGAGACAGAAGCAGGGAGTTCTCGGTAAGTATGAACTTCTATTTTTTTGACAGGTTGCTGTATATTGGGATCGGTAGTCACTGTCATGGGTGCAGAAACAGTTACTGCCGATCGCTTAACTCTTTCAGCACCCTGGACAGTGACTATTTACTGACGTCTCCTAGCAACGCTCCCATAATTACGGGAGCCCCATTGACTTCCTCAGTCTGGCTGTAAGACCTAGAAATACATAGGTCCAGCCAGAATGAAGAAATGTCATGTCAAAAAAGCAAGATGCATCCGCAGCACACATAACATGTGCATGACAGCTGCGGACTTCATTGCGGAATTTAGAATCTCCACTGAAGTCAATGGAGAAATTTCGCCATGAGTCCGCAACCAGTCCGCCACTGGTCCGCAACAGACAGAGCATGCTGCGGACACCAAATTCCGCTCTGCAGCCTATGCTCCGCAGCGGAATTTTACGCATCGTCTAAATGGCCGCGGGTGAAAAACACCGCAAAAAATGGCCGCGAAAATCGGTGTGCAGGCAGAACAAAATCTGCCTTCAAATTCCAAACGAAGTTTTGAGCCAGATTTTCTGCCTGCAAAAAACTCTGTGTGACCCTACCCTAACAAGGACAGTAAACCTAGAAGATGAAAAAAAAAGAAAACCCATTATTTTTTTTTTCATTGTGCAAGTTTCTGAAAAAAAACTGTCATGTAGAAACCTGTTAGAGAAGACCGGAGTTCATCTTCTCCTGGCCCCTTCCATGTTTTTTTTTACAGGGTACCAGCTGAAGGGCAAGGCATAGCATAGGAATGAGCTTGCATGGTCTCCAGAGAACAGTTTGAAGAGCTATATGCTGAATAAAACTGCCTCCTTATTTCTTCTTTCACAATATCCCTTTATCACATGTACTTTAAAGTTCAACTGTCATGAGGCACTTTAGATACAAGCAGCTATAATATGCAGTAGTAGTAGCAGGGAAATAGGGGGTGGGAGGAAACTTCCAACTCACCAGCTCCACGCTCCTGCATTCAGATCTCGCCCGGATCTCTGCGACGGCACACGGCAGGTAATGAGAGCAAAAGAAAGAGAGGATCCAGCGATGAGTAGTATATGTAGGGAAACACAGTTTCCACTTTATTGAAATATAAGCAAAAAGCTATAATGAACACCAGGAGAATGACAAGGTGGTAGGGATGGCAAGTAAATGAAAGCCTACGCGTTTCAAGCACTGGCTGTGCTCTTATTCATGGTTAGTTCGAGGCTAGTATGTGTTTCCCCACATATACTACTCATCGCTGGATCCTCTCTTTCTTTTGCTCCCAGCTATAATATGCCTAAGGCCAAGATCACACACACAGTTTTGATGCGGTTTTTAGTTCAGTTTTTGGATCACTTTTTTGAGCCAAAGACAGAAGTGGATCCAAAAGTAAGAGAAGGTATAAAGAAAAGACTGATGTATCTCCTTCCATTTGTATTCACTTCTGTGTTTGGCTAAAAAAAACCTGAGCCAAAACTTAATCAAAACTGTGTGTGATCCTGTCCTCAGGGTAGTTGGAGAGGAGCATCCTCCAAAAGCTCTTTCCATACTGCTTTCACAGAGGTCTAGGTGACTTTCGAGAAGTTGTACAGCTGGAGCCCTGCACCCACCACTCAAACTACCCTTAGATCTCTGTATCTAAGTGCCATTGTCTCATTACAGTAGCATGAAAGGCTATGCGAACTTTTGAAAGTCAATTATTTATTTTTTTAAATAAAAAGTTCAATCAGTGTGATTGGTGCAACTTTATAATTCCTTTTTTTTAAAATAATTTTTACTTTTTAGATACAGCTGCTCTGTGTTTTCTATACAGAGCAGCTGTATCTAGCACTAAATCCTATTACTGTCAGGTCCGCGGGACTGTCCGGTTCAGTGCAGAGGCATTGCTAGGGGTTTAGCACAAGAGGGGGCGAAAAACATCTGAGTGGGCCCCAACCCAGTGGGCTTCCCCAACGCATGTTTACAACTGCAGAGGCGCATCCCGTAAGGTCAGTCTTACGTTAAGGGTATGTTGACACGCAGTGAGCAAAAACTTCTGAAAATACGGAGCTGTTTTCAAGGGAAAACAGCTCCTGATTTTCAGACGTTTTTTAAGCCACTCGCGATTTTTGCTGCATTTTTTACGGCCGTTTTTGGAGCTTTTTTCAATGGAGTCAATGAAAAATGCCTCCAAAAACGTCCCAAGAAGTGTCGTGCACTTCTTTTGACGAGCCATCATTTTACGCGCCGTATTTGGACAGCAACGCGTAAAATAAAGGCTCGTGGGAACAGAACATCGTAATTCCCATTGAAAGCAATGGGCAGATGTTTGAAGGCATATTAGGGGCGTTTATTCAGGCGTAATTCGAGGCGTAAAACGCTCGAATTACGTCTGAAAACAGTGCGTGTAAACATACCCTAAGGGTATGCTCACACGACAGCGCAAAATATGTCTGAAATTACGGAGCTGTTTTCAGGCGAAGTCAATGAAAAACGGCTCCAATTACGTCCCAAGAAGTGTCCTGCACTTCTTTTGACGAGCCGTCTTTTTTACGTGCCGTTTTTTGACAGCGACGCATAAAATGACAGGTCATCGGCACAGTACATCGTAAAACTCATTGAAAGTAATGGGCAGATGTTTGTCGGCGTAAAACACCCGAATTACGACTTAAACTTGGTCGTGTGAACATACCCTAAGGCCGGATTCGGATTGCGCACGCAAAAGCTCCATAAAAGCTCCGTGTGTCATCAGCATATTATGCGTGAGTGGCTGCGTGATTTTCGCGCAGCCGCCATAATTATGACACTCTGTTTTTATGTTTGTAAACAGAAAAGCACGTGGTGCTTTTCTGTTTTCATTCATAGTTTTTACTGCTGTTGCGCGAATCACGCGCGTCACACGGAACTGCTTCCGTGTGCTGAGCGTGATTTTCACGCACCTATGAACTTCAATGGGTGCGTAATGCGCAAAAAACGCACAAATATAGGACATGTCGTGAGTTTTACGCAGCGGACACATGCTGCGTGAATATCACGGACTGTCTGAACGGCCCCATTGACTAACATAGGTCCGTGCGACGCGCGTGAAAATCACGGGGGTAGCACGGACGTATTATACGTTCGTCTGAATAAGCCCTTACAGTGTAGTTTGCTGTGCTACTCTATTTCTATAAACTAGCCTACAAGTTAAAGGGTGTTACGAAAACAGTGTAGCATAGCGAGTTACATTGTTTACGTAATTTCTACACTGCTTACGAAACTTCCAGTCACAGTATAATGCCTCCCCACACAGTATAATGCTCCTATAGTACTTTCCCACACAGTACAATGTCTCTATATTGGCCCCCACACAGTATAATGCCCCCATAGCTGCCCCTACACAGTATAATGCCCTTATAGTGCCACCCCACACAGTATAATGCCACTATATAGTGGTACCTTACACAGTATAATGCCCCTATAGTGCCTCCCACACAGTATAATGCCCCCACACAGTATAATGCAGCCATAGTGGTCTCCACACACAGTATAATGACCCCATAGCTGCCGCCACACAAAATAATGCCACCATAGCTGCCCCACACAGTATAATGCCACTATAGTGGACCCCACACAGTATAATACCCCTATGGCTGCCCCACACAGTGTAATGCTCCATTCATGACCCCACACAGAATAATGCCCCCATAGCTGCCACCACACAGTATAATGCCCCTATAGTGGACCCCACACAGTATAATGCCCCTATGGCTGACCCACACAGTGTAATGACTTCTTTATGCCCCACCACACAGTATAATGCTCCTATAGCTGCCCCATACAGGATAATGCCCCTATAGCTGCCCCCATACAGTATAATTCCATATAGCTGTTCTCACACAGTATAATGCCTTTATAGCTGCCCCCCACACAGAATAATGGCCCTGAAGCTGCCCCCACACAGTATAATTCCATATAGCTGTCCCCACACAGTATAAGGCCTTTATAGCTGACCCCCACACGGAATAATGCCACTAAAGGTGCCCCACACAGTATAATGCCCCTAACGTTCCCCCCACACAGTATAATGCCCCCATAGCTGCCCCACACACAGTATAATGCCCCCATAGCTGCCCCCCATATTCAGTACAATTCCCCCACAGTCAGTATAATTCCCCCACAGCCAGTATAATACTCCCATAAAGTATAATTTACCCATAGGTGCCCCCATGCAATATGGTGCCCCCGTAGTGCCTAATAATAAAAACAAATACTCACCTAACCGTGTTCCCACGATAAGTGGAAGAGATCCCTCTGCTCCCGAGATCTGTGCAGTGTGTGGCTCAGCACAGACAGGCACGATGACGTCACAGCATCGTGCCTGGTGGCACTAAGCCGCTGATGGCCAGCGTTACACAGTAAATGCCGGAGTAGGGTGCTGACGGCTCCTTGCTCCAGCATTGGGTTCAACTGTATCTGCATCCTGAAGACACAGATACAGTTAACACCGGAACATGCCACCGCTGGGGAGCCGGCCCTGGGCCCCATCATCTCAGTAGGCCCGGAACCACCCCTCCCTGATCGCTACGCCTCTGCTTTAGTGACTGCGGGTCCTGTGTGTCTCCGACACGCAGGATCCACCTGTTATCCATCATATCTAAGTTCATAACTTAGATGTGATAAATTACAGGTGGATCCTGCGTGCACTGACACTGAACCCGTCAGGTCCATGGGACTGATGGATTCAGTTCTTCGCGAAAAATACAGCTGCTCTGTATACAGGATACGGAGCAACTGTATCTGAAGAAGCAAAAATATTTTTCAATAAAAACCAGTTAAGAAGTTGCACCAATCACACTGATTGACCTTTTTAATATATATATATATATATATATATATATATATATATATATATATGAAAAAATGCCTTTCACAGGTGTACATAGCATTTAAGTGTACCGATAAGACACATGGTATATGCTATCCCAATTTTGCAACAGTTATTGGTATAGATATTTTTTTTTCATCCAGAATTTTTAGGAAAGGCTAAGTATTGTTTATAAACGCCTACTGTAGGTAATTTTGTTCTAGTTTTGTACTCACCTGGCCTCTACCTCCTCCACTGTGTCCAGCAGTTGGCTATTTAGCGTTTCCGGCAGCCATAAAATAGGTAATCCACAAAGAATAGGTACCACTCCAAAAATGACTAGGGGAAGAAATGGTGCATACACCTTGGTCATCATCGCTAGGGGTGCAACTACGGCACCTAATCTCATCATCATGTTGGTGAATCCCATTCCAGTTTGTCTGCAAAGAGAAGATATCACTTGAGAGGCATTTGTTCAAATGTCAAACATTTATTAAGAAAAAATAAAAAGAAATGACTATAACATACAATTGGGTGGCTTTTTTAATTTTCCAAGAGGTCTCTGAAAAGTAATCTGATTGGTTGCCGTAGCAAATCCTCTTCATAAATCATTATTTTATAGTTTTTATATTAGTTTCAGTACATAACTTTTTTCTGCACTAAACAAATGCACATTCAGACTCTGAACACATTCAGAGTCTAGACAATGTTGGAATATTTTGATGTTTGCACTTCACTAAACACTTTTTAAAAGTGGTTCCTAAATGGTGTGGCTTATGAATATAGGCATGGATTAAGATGTGCCAATGTTTACCTAAAATGCACTAAAAATGTGCCAAATCAAAGGGGTATAAGGAAGAGAAAAGTGTCTAACAGGTCATGCAATATGCACCAAAATGATCATGCAGTATGCACCACTGTGATAAATTTGGCACATTTTGTGACTGCCCGGTCTAAATTTCCACTGCCTAACTATAAGGGTATGTTCACAGGACAGCATCCATTACGGCTGAAATTACGGAGCTGTTTTCAGGAGAAAACAGCTCCTGAATTTCAGACGTAATGGCATGTTGCAGGCGTTTTTCGCTGCGTCCACTACGGACGTAATTGGAGCTGTTTTTCTATGGAGTCAATGGAAAACGGCTCCAATTACATCCCAAGAAGTGACAGGCACTTCTTTGACGCGAGCGTCTTTTGACAGCGGTGTCTTTTGACAGCGGCGCGTAAAAAAAATGACTGTCGGCACAGAACATCGTAAAGTCCATTCAAATGAATGGGCAGATGTTTGCCGGCGCATTGGAGCCGTATTTTTGGACGTAATTCGAGGTTAAAACGCCCGCATTACGTCCGTAAATAGGGTGTGTGAACCCAGCCTTAGGCTGGGTTCCCACAGTGCAGACTTGCTGCAGATTTTGCCAGCATTTTGTAAGCAAAAACCAGAATTGGATCCAGGGGAGCAGACCTAGATGAGGCCTCAATAATGCTTTGTAAAGTGGTAATATTATAACCCTGTCCCACAAGTCCATACCTCTTTTAACACCTTCCCGCCGCAGCCCTTTTTCAGATTTTCTTTTACATTTCTTTTTTTCCTCCCCACCTTCCAAAAGCCATAACTTTTGTATTTTTCCGTCGATATAGTCCTATGAGGGCTTGATTTTTGCAGGACGAGTTGTAGTTTTTCATGGCACCATTTATTGTGCCATATAATGTATTAGGAAACGCCCAAAAATTATTTGTGGGGTAGAAAATGAAAAAAAACAGCTATTCCTCCATAGTTTTTTGCGCTTAGTTTTTACGGAATTCACTGTGCAATTAAAACGACATGTTAACTTTATTCTAGGGGAAATTGGAAACGGGGGTTTTTTTTAACTTTTAATATTTTTCTTTTTTTTACATAAAAAAAACACTTTATTTTACAAATTTTTACTTTTTTTTAAATTAGTCCCCCTAGGGGACTTGATCGTTAGATCACTTGCACTATATACTGCAATACTAATGTATTGCAGCATATCGTGATTCTGACAGGCTTATATTAAGCCCTGCCAGAGGCAGGGCTTAATAGGAGCAGAAAGATGGCGGACCTGGGCAGGGGCGTAGCTAAAGGCTCATGGGCCACGATGCAAAAGTTCTTATTGGGCCCCCCCTGCAAACGCCTCATGGCCGACGGTCCGCAGCTTTCAGCTGCATCGCTGGGTCTCCTAAGTGACCCAACAATGCAGCACTAGCAGCCAGGGGCATCACTAAGGCTGGGTTCACACACCCTATTTACGTACGTAATTCGGGCGTTTTAGCATTGAATTACGTCCGAAAATGCGGCTCAAAAGCGTTGGCAAACATCTGCCCATTCATTAGAATGGGTCTTACGATGTTCTGTGCCGACGGTCATTTTTTTTACGCGCCACTGTCAAAAGGCGGCGCATAAAAAAAAAGACGCCCGTGTCAAAGAAGTGCCTGTCACTTCTTCAGACGTAAATGGAGCCGTTTTCCATGGACTCCATGGAAAAACAGCTCCAATTACGTCCGTAATGGACGCAGCGAAAGACGCCTGCGCATGCCATTACGGCTGAAATTACGGTGCTGTTTTCTCCTGAAAACAGCACCGTAATTTCAGCCATAACGGACGCTGCCATGTGAACATACCCTCAGGGCTTAAAATGTCAGTGAAAATAGCCCCAATATATATGTGTCCGCCCCAAAAAAAAATGTGTGTATAGGAGACAGCATAGCATATCTATAGCACTACGACCCTATAAACTATGGATAGGATTAGATACAGTGGCCCAGCAGACAGTATCACACATGTTAGGATTAGACGCAGTGGCTGAGCAGACAGTATCACACATGCTAGGATTAGATACAATGACTCAGCAGACAGTATCACATATGATAGGATTAGATGCAGTGGCCCAGCAGACAGTATCACACATGATAGGATTAGATACAATGACTCAGCAGACTGTATCACACATGATAGGATTAGATAGATTGGCTCAGCAGACAGTATCACACATGATAGGATTAGATACAGTGGCTGAGCAGACAGTATCACACATGATCGGATTAGATACAGTGGCTCTGAAGGCAGTATCACACATGATAGGATTAGATACAGCGGCTCAGCAGACAGTATCACACATGATAGGATTAGATACAGCGGCTCAGCAGGCAGTATCACACATGATTGGATTAGATATAGGGCCCAGCAGACAGTATCACACATGATAGGATTAGATACAGTGGCTCAGCAGACCGTATCACACATGACTGGATTAGATATAGGGCCCAGCAGACAGTATCACACATGATAGGATTAGATACAGTGGCTCAGCAGACAGTATCACACATGATAGGATTAGATATAGGGCCCAGCAGATAGTATCACACATGATAGGATTAGATACAGTGGCCCAGCAGACAGTATCACACATGATAGGATTAGATACAGTGGCCCAGCAGACAGTATCACATGATAGGATTAGATACAGGGCCCAGCAGACAGTATCACACATGATTGGATTAGATACAGGGCCCAGCAGACAGTATCACACATGATAGGATTAGATACAGGACTCAGCTCGGTGACATTGCGGCTCCAGCGCTGGCCCCAGGAAAGGTAAGAATAATAATTTTGCTTCTTTATGTGTTACTGATTATTTTTGTGTGTTTGTGTTTTTTTTACAGGTTCGGTTGTTGGACTTCGGATTCGAAGACTTCAATGACTGCGTTTTTTTTATTCTCAATAAAATGGTTAATGAGGGTTGTGTTTTTTTATTTCAATAAAATATTTTTCTATGTGCTTGTATCTTTCTAAACTTTATTATCACCGCCTTAGTAATGGCCGCTTGCTGATTGACAACCTCCATTACTAAGGCGGGGCTTAATGTTAGCAGGTGCAGAGGCCAACACTAACCCCCATTATTACCTCGGTACCCACCGCCACCAGGGGTGCTGGGAAGAGCCGGGTACGGACCAGTACCCGACCATCTGTAGTGACGGGCAGGCACCGGGGTGGCCGCAGGCTGGTAGTATTAGGCTGGGGAAGGCCAACACCAGTGGTAATGCCACCTGCTGCTGCTGCTGTGTTGTATCTGGCTGGTTATGAAAATTGGGGGGGGACCCGACATCGTTCCCCCCATTTTTCATAACCAGCCAGATACAATAAAGCAGCAGCAGCCTAGCATTACCAGGGTGGGAAGGGTAACTGTTTTTGGCCTTTCCCCTCCTGATAATACCAGCCTGCGGCCACCCCAGTGGCCAACCGTCACTACAGATGGTCAAGTACTGGATGGTACCCGGCTCTTCCCAGCATCCCTGGTGGCGGTGGGTACCGGGGTAATAAAGGGGGTTAGTGTTAGCCTCTGCACCGGCTAACACTAAGCCCCGCCTTAGCAATGGATACTGTCAATCAGCCGGCGGCCATTACTAAGGCGGTAGTAATATAGTTTAAAAAAAAACACAAAAGACATAGAAAAAATATTTTATTGAAATAAAAAAAATCACACACAACCCTCATTAACCATTTTATTGATAATAAAAAAAAAAAAACGTCATCGAAGTAGTCCTGGAATCCGCCATAGTCCAACGACCGAACCTGTAAGAAAATACACAAGAAAAACGATTAGTAACACATGTGTTAGGCTTAGATACAGGGCCCATGTGTGATACTGTCTGTGGGACCCTGTATCTACGCCTACCACAACGTAGGCTTAGATACAGGGTCCAGCAGACAGTAATCTTATACAGTATAAGATTACTTTGTACTGGGGCCCTGTATCTAAGCCTACAGTGTGGTAGGCTTAGATACAGGGCCCATCAGACAGGATCACACATGGGCCATGTATCTAAGCCTACCATGTGATTGGCTTAGATACAGGGCCCAGCAGACAGGATCACACAATCACACAATCTGCTATATCGTAGGCTTAGGGGTTGTGCAGTCCCTAAACATTGATGGCCTATCCACAGGATAGGCCATCAATAGCTGATGTGTCTCCCGGGACCCGCAAATCAGCTGTTTTGAAGGGGCCGCAGCACTTGTACGAGAGCTGCTTCCCTTCATTTCACTACACGCTCACACTGTGAATCGCCGATACCGATTCACAGTGTGACCGGAATGAAGGGTAGCAGCTCTCGTACGAGTGCTGCGGCCCCTACAAAACAGTTGATTGGCGGGTCCCGGGAGTCGGACCCTGCCAGTCAGGGCTAATCTTACCTTCCTCTTCAGCCGCGGCGGTAGTTCTGTCGTCTCGATGCTGTGTGCGGCGCATAGCGCTGTGACGTCATGCGCTGCGCACAGCGCTTGACGTCAGGACCTCCGCTGCGATCCGGAACTAGGAAGGTAAGTAAAGTCTGTTACTATAGTATTAAGGGCCCGCGGCCCAAGTTACTAAAGTAACTTTTTATTGATGTGGTGCGGGGGGCTGGGGGCCCCCCTGGCTTCGGGGCCCGGTCGCAATTGCGACCGCTGCGACCCCTATAGCTACGCCAGTGGACCTGGGGGCCTTCATTAGGCCTCCAGGCAGCCATAGCAACCATCACCACCCCGCGATTGCAATGCGGGGGCGCGAGGAGCTGTTAGAGGGGGTCGTCCCCTCTTTCTAACGATTTAAATGCTGCGGTCGCTATTGACCGCGGCATTTAATGAGTTAAACAAGCCCGTTCCATACTTCCCCTACCAGACTATGACGTATGGACGATTGGATATGTCCAGGGCCGGCCCTAGGAGAGATGGCGCCCTGTGCGAAATGATCTTTCGGCGCCCCACCCCATCATTAAAAAAAAATGCCCCATAAAAACATTATAATGCCCCTTTAGTGCCCCCATACAGTATAATAATAATATTTTATAATATATTACAACCCCTTCAAGGACACAGAATTTTGTCCTCTAATTGTGCCCACAGTATTATGCCATCTGTAGTACCTCTACACAGTATAATGTCTGCTTAGTGGCCCCCACACAGTATAGTGCCCCCCTGTAGATTTTGCCATATAGCCTCCCTGTAGACAGTGTCATTATCCCCAACCTCCTTTTTGTAGGTCGTGCCATACAGCCCCCCCACCTCGCCCTTGTAGACAGTGCCATACAGTCCCCCACCTCCCCCTTGTAGACAGTGCCATACAGTCCCCCACCTCCCCCTTATAGACAGTGGCCCCAAGCAAAAACAAAAATTGTACTCACCTAGGCCCCGTTCCCATGACGAACTGAGCTGCTCCACGGGCCCCCCTACCAAAAATTGTTTCGAGAAAGACAGAAAACGGCTAAGAACAAGCACTACACTCGTAGGGTATGTTCACACACGTTTTTTGTAAGGCAAAATAAATGTGCCTCAAAATTCCTTCAGCAACTGACAGCGTTGTGTGACCTTTTTTTTTTTTTTTTTTCTTAAGTTGTTGAAGCGAATGCAAAAGACGCAGGAAAAAAGCTCCAAACGAGCGGCGCAAGTATTTTCTGCCTCCTATTAATTTCAATTGGAGGTCAGAGGCGGAAACCACTTGAAGACCATCAGCCCCCCACTCACAGTAAAATGACCATCAGCCCGCCACTCACAGTAAAATTACCATCAGCCCACCACTCACAGTAAAATGACCATTAGCCCCTCACTCACAGTAAAATGACCATCAGCCCACCACTCACAGTAAAATGACCATCAGCCCACCACTCACAGATTCCCCCTGTAGGTAGCGCCACACAGCCCCTTGTAGGTAGCGCCACACAGCCCCTTGTGAGTAGCGCCACACAGCCCCCTTGTGGGTAGCGCCACACAGCCCCCTTGTGGGTAGCACCACACAGCCCCTTGTAGGTAGCACCAGTCAGCCCCCTTGTAGGTAGCACCAGTCAGCCCCCTTGTAGGTAGCACCAGTCAGCCCCCTTGTAGGTAGCGCCAGACAGCCCCCTTGTAGGTAGCGCCACACAGCCCCCTGTAGAGTGCGCCACACAGCCCCCTGTATGGAGTGCCACACAGCCCCCTGTATGGAGTGCCACACAGCCCCCTGTATGGAGTGCCACACAGCCCCCTGTAGGGAATGCCACACAGCCCCCTGGTAGGACGTACCGCACAGCCCCCTGCTATGGAGTGCCGCACAGCCCCCTGGTATGGAGTGACGCACAGACCCCTGGTAGGGAGTGCCGCAAAGACCCCTGGTAGGGAGTGACACACAGCCCACAGCTCCCTGGTAGGGAGTGCCACACAGCCCCATGGTTGGTAGTGCCCCACAGCCCCCTGGTTGGTAGTGCCACACAGCCCACAGCCCCCTGGTTGGTAGTGCCACACAGCCCACAGTCCCTTGGTTGGTAGTGCCACACAGCCCACAGCCCCCTGGTATGTAGTGCCACACTGCCCACAGCCCCCTGGTTGGTAGTGCCACACAGCCCACAGCCCCCTGGTTGGTAGTGCCACACAGCCCACAGCCCCCTGGTTGGTAGGGCCACACAGCCCACAGCCCCCTTGTAGTGCAAGGGCTACAAAATGACCCTGATAGCTGGCGGGCATTAGACATTCAAAAAAGGACAACTGTGCAGGAGCACACAAAATACCCAGCTTTCCCAGCTATCAAATAAATGTGTGGAAATAAACTAAGATATAACTTTTATTTAGTATAGCTAAAGGATTAATCCTTTTAATTAGATTAAATAAAAATATCTTAGTTTATTTTCACACATTTATTTGATAGCTGGGAAAGCTGGGTATTTTGTGTGCCCCCCCCCCCCTGTTGCTCCCTGAAGGAGCGGAATCCCCATGTGGCCGGGGATTCCGCTCCTGGAGCGCTGCTTGATGTCTCTGTCCATATATGGACAGTAACATCAGGGAAAACTCCTGAAGTGGAATCTCCATCCACAGCGTTGCGGACGCTATGACCGTCGATTCCACTCCAGGAGAAGCTCCTGTCGTCTGTGTCCATGACGTCATTGGCTCCTCCTGGAGTGGACTCCACAGTCATAGCGTCTGCAACGCTGTGACCGGGGATTCCGCTTCTGGAGTTTCCCCTGATGTCACTGTCCATATATGGACAGAGACATCAAGCAGCGCTCCAGGAGCGGAATCCCCGGCCACATGGGGATTCCGCTCCTTCAGGGAGCAACAGTGGCGCTAGTAGATAGCAGAGCAGGGAGATACCTCTAAGTTAAGAAGTGCCCGGGTGGAAAGGCGACTGCAGTTAGTGTGTGTATCCCCACTGATAGTTGCAATGGCACGGGGATACACACACCCCTGCTGGCGCCCCTCTTGCAGTGTGGCGGCTGGCGCCCTGTGCGACCACACTGGTCGAAAGTATCCAAGGCCGGCCATGGATACGTCAAATGTCGGGAAAGGGTTAATACTCGACAATATCATGCTGGCCTTAGAAACAGCTGATTGACATTGCATGCTGTTATTTAGTTTATGATTTACAAGTACACCCAGATCCTTCTCAACAAATGACTCTCCCAGTGTAGCTCGTCCTAGAACATATAATGCATGCAGATTGTTTGTACCCAGATGCATAACTTTACATTTATCTACATTAAACATCCATTTGGCAAGTGAATTCCCAAACACTGTGTGACCAAATCAGCTTGCAATTCACGAACATCTTCCATAGACTGAACATTACTACATAGCTTGGTGTCATCTGCAAAAATAGAAATAGTGCTATTAATCCCATCCTCTATATCATTAATAAATAAGTTGAATAATAGTGGTCCCAGCACGGAACCCTGGGGTACACCACTTATAACCGGGGACCATTCAGAGTAGGAATCATTGACTACAACTCTCTGGATACGGTCTTTGAGCCAATTCTCAATCCAATAACAAACTATATTTTCTAAACCTATAGTCCTTAATTTACCCATTAGATGTCTATGAGGGACAGTGTCAAATGCCTTTGCAAAGTCCAAAAACACTATATCCACAGCGGCCCCTCTGTCTAGGCTTCTGCTCACCTCTTCATAAAAATAAATTAGGTTGTTTTGACAACTTCTGTCCTTAGTAAAACCATGCTGGCTGTCACTTATAATACTATTTTTTGTCACATAATCCTGTATATATTCCCTAAAACATTTTCCCCACGATGGATGTTAAGCTTACTGGTCTATAATTAGCCGGGGAAGACCTAGAGCCCTTTTTGGAAATAGGCACCATATTTTCCCTGTGCCAGTCCCTTGTCACTATACCAGTCACTAGAGAATCTCTAAATATTATGAAGAGGGGGAAAGAAATAACTAAACTAAGTTCTTTAAGAATTCTAGGGTGTAACCCATCTGGTCCCGGGACCTTGTGCACATTTATTTTATTTAACTTACTTTGGATCATATCTACATTCAGCCAATTAACTATATTAATTGATGTATTAACAGCACTGGCACCGGCTACATCAGCTGCTCTTCTGTTGTATATACAGAGATAAAGAGCCCATTTAGTAACTCTGCCTTCTCTGGATCCCCTGTTACCAACTCCCCATTACCACTATCTAGGGGTCCTACATGTTCAAACATTGGCTTTTTTTTCATTTACATACGTAAAGAATTTTTGGGGATTTCTATCCTTGGCTACCTGCCTTTTTGTATTTTTGCTGATTGTATTACTTTTTTACAGATTTTATTAAGCTCTTTATAATTTACAAAGGCTAGAGCTGTAGTCTCAGATTTGTATTTTTCAAATGCCCTTTTTTTCATGTATTGCCCTTTTTACAGAAGGTGTAAGCCATGTGGGGTTAATTTGAGTTGTTTATACTTGTTACCTATAGGAATATATTTTGCACTATAATTATAAAATTCGATTTTAAGATCTCCCATTTATTATTTGTACCATTATTTGACGTTAGTTCTTCCCAGTCTATATCCTGAATTGCGGTCCTCATCCTGGGGAAATTGGCATTCTTAAAATTAAGTGGTTTTGCCCTCCCAGCCTGTGTTTGTTTTTTTTACAGTGTAAGTAAAATGCGACTATATTGTGATCCTTTTTACCGAGGTTTTCACGAACATTGACATTCCCAACAAGCTCAGCATTATTAGAAAATACCAGATCCAACGGAGCGTCACCTCTAGTCGGGTCCTACACAAACTGGGCCATAAAATTTTCCTGCAACAGGTTGAGGAAATTTCTCCCCTTTGCAGTTGAAGCCGAACCGTGACACCAATTAATATCCCGGAAATTAAAATCTCCTAGTTTTGCCTTCCAAATACTGATGCAATATAATGATCAAATACTCTCCAAAATACTGCTATATGAAAGTAGCCTAAGACGATCCTTCAATTTTTCACAATAAGGCTATTTTCATACAGTGGGGATACGCTGCGTAAAAGCACACAGCGTATCCGCCCTGGCGCCGTAGGGAATTCCGGCCTAAAAACCACACCAAATTGTGGTGCAGTTTTTTTCCGCTGTGGAAACTGCATGTAGAAAAAAAACCAACCACTTACTTACGCTCTGACGTCCTGCAGAGCGGCCTCCTGGGATGACGTTTAATCCCATGTGACTGCTGCAGCTTGTGATTCCGCCGCAAAAAATGCAACATCTGCTTTTTGTTGCGGGTTTTACCTCCCCATTGAATTCAAAGGGGTAAACCTGCAACACAAAAGCAGCGATTACGCAAATACAACTGACATGCTGTGGATTATGAACTTTTTTCCCCGCTCATTGTTTACACTGCGTGTGGATTTGTTCAAATCTCATCCACTCTGCTGCTATTGTATTAGGCTGCAGGTTTTCCACAGCAAAATCCATTCCGGAAAATCCACAGTATTTACGAAACGTGTGAACTTACCCTAATTGGAGTGCTGCCTCAGATTTGAATTTTTACTATCTATTAATTTTCCATTGCCATGTCTGTACATAATATTTGTATTATTATCAATTCTTGATAAAGCAGTCCGTCACAGATCGCTTTTGCAGGAAGTTCCATGTGTGCCCTCACTCTTTATAAGAGCTTCTTCTACAGCTGCAGTGTGTATTATATGCAGTAATTATGTTCCACAGCTACTGCAGAACATCATAATACACCTCTCAGGTGCTGTAGAACCTCTGTTTGGATTAATTAAAGTGGGTCAGGAAGCTCCCCTCACTCTACAAATAGAGGTTTTGCAGTATCTGAGGTGTCTATTATAAGAAATAACGTACCCCATACTATAAATGATTAAGAATATTAGAAGTAATCTCAGACTTCTTTTACCCATATAAAAGAACTCTGCCGATGGTCATTAACCCCTTCAGGACCCAGCCTGTTTTGGCCTTCAGGACCCAGCCGATTTTTTCAAATCTGACATGTTTTACTTTATGTGGTAATAACGTTGGAATGCTTTTACCTATCCAAGCGATTCTGAGAGTGTTATCTCGTGACATGTTGTACTTTATGTTAGTGAAAAAATGTTGTCGCTAATTTTGGTGTTTATTTCTGAAAAACACCACAATTTAGAAAAAATGTGCAAAAATTTGCATTTTTCTAAATTTAAACGTATCTGCTTGTAAAACAGATAGTAATACTACACAAAATAGTTACTAGTTAACATTTCCCATATGTCTACTTTATGTTTGCATCGTTTTTTGAACGTCCTTTTATTTTTCTAGGACGTTACAAGGCTTAGAACTTTAGCAGCAATTTCTCTTATTTTAAAGAAAATTTCAAAAGGCTATTTTTTCAGGGACCAGTTCAGTCTGAGGTGGCTTTGAGGGCCTTATATATTAGAAAATCCCCAGAAGTCGCCCCTTTTTGAAAACTGCACCCCTCAAGGTATTCGAATCAGCATTCACAAAGTGTTTTAACTCTTTAGGCGTTTCACAGGAATTAAAGCAAAGCAGAGGTGAAATTTACAAATTGTATTTTTTTTGCAGAAATTAATTTCTAATACATATTTTTTTGTAACACAGAAGGTTCTACCAGAGAAATGCAATTCAATATTTGTTGCCCAGATTCTGCAGTTTTTAGAAATATCCGACATGTGGCCCGAGTGTGATAATGGACTGAAGCACCGGCCTCAGAAGCAAAGGAGCACCTAGTGGATTTTGGGCACGGATTTTGCTGGATTGGTTTTCGGTGCCATGTCGCGTTTGCAATGCAATGGAGAGACCAAAACAGGGGAAACCCCCCAAAAGTGACCCCATTTTGGAAACGACACCTCTCAAGGAATTTATCTAGGGGTATAGTTAGCATTTTGACCACACAGGTTTTTTTGCAGAATTTAGTGGTATTAGGCAGTGAAAATGAAAATCAACTTTTTTTCTGAAAAAGCATAGAAATTTAAATTTTTTACAAGGAATAAAGGAAAAAAAGAACCACAACATTTGTAAAGCATTTTCTCCTGATTACGGCAATACCCCATATGTGGTAATAAACTGCTGATTGGACCCATGGCAGCGCTCCGAAGGGAAGTAGTGCCATTTGGATTTTGGAGCACAGATTTTGATGGATTGTTTTTCGGTGCCATGCCGCCTTTGCAACGCCCTGGAGAGACCAAAACAGTGGAAGCCCCCCAAGTTACCCCATTTTGGAAACCCCCCTCAAGGAATTTTTCTAGGGGTATAGTGAGCATTTAGACTCCACGGGTCTTTTGCAGAATTTATTAGAATTAGGCGGAGAAAATTAATATCACAATTTTTTTCCACTAAAATGTTGAATTTTCTCATTTTCACAAGGGATAAAGGAGAAATAAACAACCAATTTTTGTAAAGCAATTTCTCCCCAGTACGGAAATACCCCACATGGGGTCATACATTTTTTTCATTAGAAATGAATTAACCCTTTCAGGACTGATCCATTTTTTGCTTTCTTACTTTCGTTTTTCACTACCCGCCTTCCAAGAGCCATAACTTTTTTCTTTTTCCGTCAGTAGAGTGGTGTGAGGGCTTATTTCTTGCGGGAGGAATTGTAGTTTCTATTGATACCATTTAAAGAGCCATAAAAAGTACTGGGAAACTGAAAAAAAATAGGAAAATATAGTAATATAGGAAAAAAATCTGATTCAATTTTTGGGGGTTTTCGTGTTTACAGCTTTCGCCGTGCGGTAAAAACGAAAACGACAGCGATTTTGGCGGTTTAAATTATTTACGTTTTTTACGATGTTCACCGTGCGAGTTAAATAATGGTATATTGTAATAGTTCGGCCTTTTACGGACATAGCGATATCAATTCTGTTTATTTTTTTACATTACTTTTGAAGAAAAATGGGAAAAGTTTTTTTTTTGTAACTTTTTTTTCTCTCTCACTACTAATAACTTTAATTCTTCTACACATTTTATTAGTCCCCTTAGGGGACTTGTACCAGCGATCATTGGATCGCGGGTACAATATGCTGCAATACTAATGTATTGCAGTATATTGTTATTCTTACAGGCTTCTGTAACCGCACGATCGCTGTTCCTGTCCGTTAGTAATGGGTGTCAGCTCTAATACACAGCCGACGCACGTGAGCCCGCTCCGTGCATCACCCCCGCACCATGACGTGCTATTAAGTCATAGTGCTCAAAGGGGTTAATGCACAGTGGTTTTGCACTGATGTGCCATTTTAGTGCATAATATGTTGTGCCCAGTTTGTGCCACTGAAGACAAATACCTCATAAAACGTTAAGCGGGTTCTCCCGGGTATGGCGATGCCATATATGTGGGCGCAAACTGCTGTTTGGGGACGCTGCAAGGCTCAGAAGGGAGGGAGCGCTATTTTGCTTTTGGAGCGCAGATTTTGCTTGATAGTTTTTCTGTTTGGGGTTTCGCTGGTATTTCAGTTTATAATGTGGGGGGCATATGTAATCTGTGCGGAGAACATCAGGGCATAATAAGAGGGTATAATAATGCGGTAAATAAATAATAATTCATAGATGTGTGGCCGGTGTCGCACTGATAAATGGTGTCGGATGTTACCCGCTTTTAGAAAACTCTGCACATTTTGCATCGCCATATTCTGAGAGCCAGAACTTCTTTATTTTTTCACCACCGGAGCTGCGTGAGGGCTTATTTGTTGCGGGACAATCTGTACTTTTCATTGGTACCATTTTGGGGTACATGCGATTTTTTTTATCACTTTTTATTAAAGTTTTTTGCAAGCCGGGTGACCAAAAACAAGCAATTCTGACACTGTTTTTTAGTTTATTTTTTGCGGCGTTCACCGTGCACTATAAATGACCATTATATTTTATTCTGCGGGTCGGTACGATTACGGCGATACCATATGTATATAGGTTTTTTTTATGTTTTGCAGCGTTTGCGCAATAAAATCTCTTTTTTATAAAATAATTTATTTTCTGTCACCATATTCTGAGAGCCGTAACTTTTTTTTTTTTTAGTCAAAAAAGCGGTGTAAGGGCTTGTTTTTTGCGGGACGGGTTGTAGTTTTTATCGGTATTATTTTCTGGTACATGCGACGTTTTAATCACTATTTATTCTCTATTTTGGGTGGGATGGTGACCAAAAAATGGCGATTCTGGTGTAGTTTTTTATTGATTTTTTTTGGGGTGTTCATCGTGCGGGAAAAATAACGTTATAGTTTTATATTTAGGGTCGTTACGAACGCGGTGATACCAGATATGTGTACTTTTTTTAACGTGTTCATTTTTTTCCTATAATGAAAGTCTTATTATAGGAAAAAAATGCAGTGTTTGTTTATATAACTTATAAATTTTATTCTTACACTTTTTTTAAAACATTTTTATTATCTTTTTTTTACTTTTTTCACTTGTCCCACTAGGGGACACTTAGACTTGCAGCTCTGATCGCTGCTAGAGTACACGTAGTGTAATGTACTCCAACTGTCATTGTGACGTGACAGTCACACTGACAGGAAGTCTCGGAGGATCGGCAGGAGGCTGCTCCTCCGAGGCTACCGTACATGGCAAACCGGAGGTCATTGTCTGACCTCCGATTGCCACGACAAGCATCGGTAGCCCCCACGATCACTTCGTGGGGGCTGCCGATATGCTTCAAACCACTTAAATGCGGCGACGGCAATCCGTCGCCGCATTTATGGGGTTAATTGCCGAAATCAGCGGCGATGGTCCGCTGACCGGCAAGGCTGGAGTGTCAGCTGTCAGGGACAGCTGACCTTCCGGTTCTCGGACACTGTCCGTTAGGACAGTGTGCGCCGGGAACTACTCCGCAATAGTACGTCTGGATGCGGGAACTAACCCCCTACTATTGCGGAGGAGCGCGGCAAGAGGTTAAACTCCTCAGTTACTTCCAATATTCTTATAAATTACAGTATGGGGTATTATCTTATATATAAGAATTTATTGCAACCATAAGGTCAAGCCACACTTAACTCGCTGTACTCATGCGCTACTTTGTACTCTGCTGTTAGGAAGTTACTGTGAGCAGCCCATCAGTGGGCAAAAACTGGCTATAGTTGGCGGCTGGTTGAGTACCACTGGCCTATAGTAAGAGGAAATCCCTTGGGAATAAGTTGAGCATCCAGTAAGGTTACGTTCACATTTATGCTAGGTTTTCCTTTATTCTGTTCCGTCATAGGAATAGAATAACTAGAAAAACGGAAGTGCCGGTTTTGTCGCAGGACAGACACCAACAGTGCCCGACAGGACCCTATGACTTTAATAAGTTCCGTTAGATTTCCATCATGGTTTCCATAGTTTTGTCAGACAAAATAGTGCTTCATGCTGTGATATTTTGTTCGGCAAAAACTACGGAATATGTGACGGAGACTTCTTATCGAGCCTCTAACGCAGATATAGACATAGCCTAACAATCTAGGGGTTAAACATTTTACATTAAAATATTGTTAAGCATCAAAAAATATTTGACTAATGGTAAGCCATAATCTTCCCACAATAAGGGTATGTTCACACGGCCTATTTACAGACGTAATTCGGGCATTTTAACCCCCGAATTACGTCCGAAATTACGGCTTGAAAGTGTTGACAAACATCTGCCCATTGAAAGCAATGGGCTGACGTTTGTCTGTTCACACGAGGCGTATATTTACGCGTCGCTGTCAAAAGACGGTGCGTAAATTGACGCCCGCGCCAAAGAAGTGTCCTGTCACTTCTTTGGATGTAATTGGAGCCGTTATTCATTGACTCCAATGAAAAGCAGCGCCAATTACGTCCGTAATGGAGGTGGCGTTCAAGCTCTTGCACATGCCGTTACGGCTGAAATGACGGGGCTGTTTTCTCCTGGAAACAGCCCCGTAATTTCGGCCGTTACGGACGCTGCCGTGTGAACATACCCTAAGACCTTCATTAACAGTAGAAGCTGTTCTTGTGTATCAGGAGGAGAATGTACATTATTTAGCAGTACATCTATATGATCTCATTCAGGATCATCAATAGCAGGCATTACTGTATCTAAGAGTGATTTATGGACTAAATAGTACAATTGCCCTATCCTCATTGCATTTTCATTTGGTGGAGGTTGTATATGAGGTGCGATCCAAAAGTAATTAGAATGCTTAACAAAAAATCCTTTTATTCAAAAAACAACTGAGAAACGCTGCTCCATGCTCCCCTGCATTTTCATCCGTGATAAGAGGGAAAAACAAGGGAGCGCTTTTGTAACATACAGAAACTTCGAAAGGCTCAGGCTCAACTGAGAATGGTCCGGCCGCATACTTAACCTCTTCCTGCGCTGCGCCGCAACTGTACGTCCTGGAGAGGGCTTGCTTCCCGCACCAGGACGTACAGTTGCGAAGCGGTTCCCGGCACACACTGTCTTAACGGACAGAGTCCGGGAACCGGGAGGACAGCTGTCCCCGACCCTCCAGTCTTGCCGGTCAGCAGACCATCGCCGCTGATTTCTGCAATTAACCCCATAAATGCGGTGACCAATTACGAACGCCGCATTTAAGGAGTTTGAAGCACATCGGCAGCCCCCACGAGGTGATTGTGGTGGCTGCCGATGCTAGTCGTGGCACTCGGAGGCCAGAAAACGGCCTCCGGGTTGCCATGTACGGAAGCCTCGAAGGAGCAGCCAGAGGCTGGTCCTCCAAGGCTTCCTGTCAGTGTGACTGTCACGTCACTATGAGGGGAGATTCACACGAACGTTGCGTTTTTGCGCGCGCAAACAACGCAGCGTTTTGCGAGCGCAAAAAACATTTGACAGCTGCGTGTGTCATGCGTGTCTGATGCGCGGCTGCGTGATTTTCGCGCAGCCGGCATCATAGAGATGAGGCTTGTCGACGCCCGTCACTGTCCAAGGTGCTGAAAGAGCTAAATCTTTCAGCACCCTCGACAGTGAATGCCGAACACAACAGCGAAAAACCGGTAAAAAAAAAAGATAAAGTTCCTACTTACCGAGAACTTCCCGGCCGTTGCCTTGGTGACGCGTCCTTGGTGACGCGCCTCTCTTGACATCGGGCCCCACCTCCCTGGATGACGCAGCAGTCCAAGTGACCGCTGCAGCCTGTGATTGGCTGCAGCCTGTGCTTGGCCTGTGATTGGCTGGAGCTGTCACTTGAACTGAAGTGTCATCCCGGGAGGTCGGACTGCAGGAAGGAGACAGGAGTAATCGGTAAGTTAGAACTTCGGTTTTTTTTACAGGTTAATGTATTTTGGGATCGCAAGTCACTGTCCATGGTGCTGAAACAGTTTAACTCTTTCAGCACCATGGACAGTGACTATCTCCTGACGTCGCGTACCGATAATTTTTTTGCCGGGATCGGCCAAAACGACTTTGGCCGAACCCGGTGAAGTTCGGTACGCTTGTCCGGCTTCGCTAATCGCAAAGACACTCCGTTTGGATGTTCGGAAACAGAAAAGCACGTGGTGCTTTTCGGTTTTCATTCATCCTTTTCACTGCTGTTGCGCGAATCACGCTCGTCCCACGGAAGTGCTTCCGTGTGGTGCGCGTGATTTTCACGCACCCATTGACTTCAATGGGTGCGTGATGCGCGAAATACACAGAGTTTTTGAACCTGTCGCGCTTTTTGCGCAGCAGACAAACGCTGCGCAAAAAGCACGGACTGTCTGTACTGCCCCATAGACTTGTATTGGTCCATGCGTGCCGCGTGAAAACCACGCAGCCCGCACGGACCGAATACACGCTCGTGTGAATCCCCCCTGACAGTTGGGCCATATTTACACGAGCGTATTTAACATCCGTGATACGCGTGTGAAAATCACGCGTGTCGCACGGATGTTAGTCAATGGGGCTATACAGACAGTCCGTTATTTTCACGCATTGTATGTCCGCTGCGTAAAACTCACGACATGTCCTATACTTGGCAGTTTTTTGCGCATCATTCATGCGTGAAAATCGCGCAACTGTAGATAAAGAAATGAAGGAAAAAATAAAAGCACTTCCTTCATTTCTTTTTCTAAACAGCAAAAACGTGTGTCATAAGGATGGCATATGCATGAAAATCACGCAGCCACGTACCATTCACTGATGGCACATGGAACTTCAATGTGCGCAAAACGCAGCGTTTGAATCCGGCCTTAGAATACATTAATAAATGACATTTTTTTTTTCTTTAAAAAGTGTAAAAATAATAGCTATAAGTTAAGTTAAAAGATGTTTATAGGAAAAAAATGAACACGTCAAAAAAAGTAAACATATTTGGTATCACCACGTTTGTAACGACCCAAACTATAAAACTATAATGTTATTTTTCCCGCACGATGAACACCCCAAAAAAAAAAAAAAACGATAAAAAACGACACCAGAATCGCTATTTTTTGGTCACCACTCCTCTCAAAATAGAGAATAAAAAGTTAGCAAAAAGTCGCCTGTACCTGGACATTGTACCAATAAAAACGACAACCCGTCCCGCAAAAAACAAGCCATTACACAGCTTTTTTGACTAAATAATAAAAAAGTTATGGCTCTCAGACTATGGCGACACAGAAAATAAATTATTTTATAAAAAAGTGATTTTATTGCACAAACGCTGCAAAACATAAAAAAACGTACATACATATGGTATCGCCGTAATCGTATCCACCCGCAAAATAAAGTAGAACTGTCATTTATAGCACACAGCTTCCGGTGGAGAAAAAAAATCGAAAAGTTCCGGTTCTCAGAATATGACGGTGTTCAAAAAGCGGATAAGATCGGGCGCCGTTTATCAGTGCGGTACCGGTTACATATCTATGAATTATTATTTATTTACTGCATTATTATACCCTCTTATAATGCCCTGATGTTCTCCGCACAGATTACATATGCCCCCACATTATAAACTGATATACTATTAAAACCCCAAACAACTACTACCAAGCAAAATCTGCGCTCCAAAAGCAAAATGGCGCTCCCTCCCTTCTGACACCTGCAATGTGCCCAAACAGCAGTTTGCGTCCACATATATGGCATCGTCATACCCGGGAGAACCGGTTTAACGTTTTATGAGGTATTTGTCTTCAGTGGCACAAACTGGGCACAACATATTATGCACTAAAATGGCATATCCGTGGAAAATTGCAATATTCACACCATCCGCTGTGCATTAACCCCTTTGCGCACTATGACTTAATTGCACGTCATGGTGCGGGGGTTGATGTAGGGAGCGAGCTCACGTGCTGAGCCCGCTCCATACACTGCGAGTGTCAGCTGCATATTACAGCTGACACCCGGGACTAACGGACAGGAACAGCGATCGTGCAGTTTACAGAAGCTTGTAAAAATAACAATATACTGCAATATATTAGTATTGCAGTATATTGTACCAGCTAGTTCAAGTCCCCTAAGGGGACTAGTAAAATGTGTCGAAGAATAAGGCTGGATTCACACGAGCACATTACGTCCGTAATGGACGGACGTATTTCGGCCGCAAGTCCCGGACCGAACACACTGCAGGGTTCCGGGCTCCTGGCATCATACTTATGTACGACGCTAGGAGTCCCTGCCTCTCCATGGAACTACTGTCCCGCACTGAAAACATGATTACAGTACGGGACAGTTGTCCGGCAGCAAGGCAGAGACTCCTAGCGTCGTACATAACTATGATGCTAGGAGCCCAGCTCCCTGCAGTGTGTTAGGTCCGGGACGTGCGGCCGAAATACGTACGTCCATTACGGACGTAATGTGCTCGTGTGAATCCAGCCTTAAAGTTATTAGTAGTGAGAAAATAAAAATTTTAAGTAAATAAAGCCCCCTTTTCCCATTTGTCTTCTAAAGTAATGTTAAAAAATAAACAAAATTGGTATCGCTACATCTGTAAAAGGCCGAACTTTTACAATATACCATTATTTAACTCTGAACACTGTAAAAAAACTTAAATAATTTAAACCGCCAAATTCGCTGTTTTTTTTGTCACCTTAGTTCTCAACAAAAAATGAATACAACTTTTTGATCACTTTTTATGTACCAAAAAATGGTACTAATAAAAACTACAGCTCGTCCTGCAAAAAATAAGACCTCCCACCGCTCAATCAACCGAAAAATAAAAAAGTTACGTCTCTCAGAATGTGGTGAAACAAAACTATTTGTATTTTAACAAATAGATTTTTCTTTGTAAAAGTATATAAAAAAAACTATGTAAATTTGGTATCACCGTAATTGTATTGAGCCGCAGAATAAAGTAAAGTTTTCGTTTTTACTAGACAGTGAAAGCTGTAAAAACGAAACCTCCAAAAAATGGAATGAGATTTTTTTCCAATTTCAGCCCGCAAATAAAAAAAATTCAGTTTCCCAGTACATTTTATGGCACTTTTAATGGTGTCAATAGAAACCACAACTCCTCCCGCATGAACTAAGCCCTCACACCACTCTATTGACAGAAAAATAAAAAAGTTATGGCTCTTGGAAGGCGGGGAGTGAAAAACGAAAATAAGAAAGCAAAAAATAGATCAGTCCTGAAAGGGTTAATGAATTTCTAATGAAAAAAAAAATGCATGACCACATGTTTTTTTCGCGAGAAATTGCTTTACTAAAATTGGTTGTGTTTTTCTCCTTTATCCCTTGTGAAAATGAGAAAATTCAACATTTTAGTAGAAAAAAATTGTGATATTTATTTTCGTGGCCTAATTCCTATAAATTTTGCAAAAGACCCGTGGGGTCTAAATGCTGACTATACCCCTTGAAAAATTCTCCTGGGCGTTGCAAATGCGACATGGCACCGAAAACCATTCTAGCAAAATCTGTGCTCCAAAATCCAAATGGCGCGCCTTCCCTTCTGAGCGCTGCTGTGGGTCCAATCAGCAGTTTAATCCCACATATGGGGTATTGCCGTAATTGGGAGACATTGCTTTACAAATGTTGGGGTGCATTTTCTTAGTTATTCCTTGCAAATATTAAAATATAAAAAAATTGTAAAGAGGTGTATGAGGCTAACCAATCAGTGACCAATCAGCCACATACACTTCTCATTGTTCCAGCCCAGCATGATCCACAGCACAGTGTGGTTATGCAGTGAAAGAAGCTGGGCTGAAACAATGAGAAGTGTATGATGCTGATTGGTCACTGATTGGTCAGCCTCATACACCTCTTTACAACACCCACTTGTTCAAAAGTAAAAACACTCCCAGTTGGGCATTAAGAAACTAAATCTAAAATTGCTCATAACTTGCTCAAAAATGATCGTTTTTCAAAATAAAAACCACTGCTGTTATCTACATTACAGCGCCGATCTGATTATGTAGGAGATAGGGCATTTATAATCTGCTGACAGAGCCTCTTTAATTGCTGTGAAACGCATAAAGGGTTAAAACACTTTGTGAATGCTGATTCGAATACCTTGAGGGGTGGAGTTTTCAAAATGGGGATTTTCTAATATATAAGGCCCTCAAAGACACTTCAGAACTGAACTGGTCCCTGAAAAAATAGCATTTTGAAATTTTATTTAAAATATGAGAAATTGCTGCAAAAGTTCTAAGCCTTGTAAAGGTCCTTAAAAAATAAAAGGACGTTCAAAAAATGATGCAAACATAAAATAGACATGGGAAATGTTAACTAGTAACTATTTTGTGTGGTATTACTATCTGTTTTACAAGCAGATCCATTTACATTTAGAAAAATGCTAATTTTTGCAAAGTTTCTAAAAATTTTGGTGTTTTTCAGAAATAAAAACCAAATTTATCGATCACATTTTTTCACTAACATAAAGTACAACATGTCACGATAAAACATTCTCAGAATTGCTTGGATAGGTAAAAGCATTCCAACGTTATTACCACATAAAGCAACACATGTCAGATTTGAAAAAATCGGCTGTGTCCTGAAGGCCAAAACATGCTGGGTCCTGAAGGGGTTAAGATACCCCCGCCACAACTTCCATCCCCACTTTCCTCACGCAACCCTCGTGGGGAGCGTAAAAAAAATCTCTCATTACTTTTAGGATGCACCTCGTATGCATAAGTGTTGGACACTGGATTAATACAAGTATTACATTTGTCCTGTACCAGGATAAATCAACAGTAGTGAGATGAGGGGAGGTACTGTATGGTCTTTTTTATTTTGTTTTCAGAAAGTATTAGTATACAGGTTAACATTTAACTCTCCTATAGATGATCATTATTATTAGTGCATGTATACATTAGTTAAAATTTGTTTTTAATGAAATAGAATTTTTAACCCCTTAATGACCAGCCTTTTTGAGACCTTAATGACCAAGCTATTTTTTACGTTTTTCCATCGTCGCATTCCAAGAGCTATAACTTTTTTATTTTTGCGTCGACATAGCTGTATAAGGTTTTGTTTTTTGCGGGACAAGTTGTATTTTTTAATAGCACCATTTTGAGGTACATATTATTTATTGATTAACTTTTCTAAACTGTTTTTGGGGGGGGGGGGGAATAGAAAAAAATCTGAAATTTCGCCACACTTTTTTGAGTCCTAAATCTACGCCGTTTAGTGTGTGGCATAAATAACAAAATAACTTTATTCAGCGTGTTGTTACGATTGCAACGATACCAAATTTGTATAGTTTTTGTATGTTTTACTACTTTTACACAGTAAAAACGCTTTTTTTTTTCAAACTTATTTGTTTTTGTGTCTCCACATTAGAAGAGCCGTAACGGTTTTATTTTTTCGCCGATGCAGTTGTATGAGGGCTTTTTTTTGCGGGAAGACTTGTAGTTTTTATTGGTACCATTTTGATCACTTTTTAATCACAGTTTTTTAAAGTAAGGATTCACAGAAAACAGCAATTTTTCCGTCGTTTTTTATTTAATTTTTTGCGGCGTTCACCGTGCGAGTTAAGTAATGTAATAGCTTTATAGTCGGGGTCGTTACGGACGCGGCGATACCAAATATGTGTAACTTTTTTACTTTATTTTGTTTTTTTAATAGTAAAGCAGTTTATAATGGGAAAAAGTGTTTTTTTTAAAACTTTTTTACTAGTCCCACTAGGGGACTTCACTATGCGATTATCCGATCGCTATTATAATACACTGCAATACTTTTGTATTGTAGTGTATTACTGCCTGTCCGTTTAAAACGGACAGGCATCTGCTAGGTCATGCCTGCGGCATGATCTAGCAGGCATTCGCTACAGGCAGACCTGGGGGCCTTTATTAGGCCCTCGGAGACACAGACACTCGGCGATCTTATCGCCGGGTGTCAGTGGGATGAGAGGGAGCTCCCTCCCTCTCTCCAAAAACCACTCAGATGCGGTGCACGCTATTGTGCACCACATCTGAGGGGTTAAACGGGTGAGATCGATACTAATATCGATCTCACACGGCAGAGCAGGGACGCCCCCAGCCCTCAGCTGCCTCTGGCAGCTGAGAGCAGGGAGATTTGACGGCTCCCTGCTCTGTTTACTTTATCCTGATGCAGTGCCGTAAAAAGGCATATGCATCAGAATAAAGCCCGTTAGTAGCCGCCGTGAAAAGGCGTATTGGCGGTCACTAACGGGATAAGATCTATCATGCCCGATGAATGTAAAAACTGCTTCTTAGGCCTCATGCACATGAACATAATTTTTATCTGTAATTACGGATCTGTAATTGCGGTTAAAAATACTGATCCATTCATTTCTATGGGCCACGGACACCTTCCCGTATATTTACAGGTAAGTGTCCGGGCTGTTGAAATTACCCGTGCTCCTATACTTCTTAATGGGAGCACGGCACTAAAATGAAGGTTACAGTACGCGGCCCGTCTGTGCCATAATCATGGACGGTACACAAGGCTACAGCCGTGTGCAGGGGGCCTTAGAAGTTTGTGTCTAGTGTTTGAACCCTAGGAGGGTCTGCTCGCTATATTAGGTTCCCCAAAAGACAGCAGTAGAAAAGGGAAACTGAATTCAGCCTGCTCAGAATGCATGGCATGAGAGAAGAGAAAGCAGTCCACAAATCATGTTGAATCCTACTGGTATTCTAACTAGGTGATAGCGACTCAGAGGCGTAGCTAGCAGGGGAGCAGGGGGGCGGTGGCCCCAGACCCACTGAGAAGGTGGGGCACAAGGGCGGGTTTCAACTCGATCTGCATCCTCAGGATGCAGATACAGTTGAATCCAATGCTGGAGCAAAGAGCCGTCAGTTCCCTACTCCAGCACTCACTGTGCAATGCAGTCTGCGCCAAGCCACTCATAGCACAGACCAGAGGAGCAAAGGAATCTCCTTCATTTGTCGTGGGAACAGGGGATAGGTGAGTATTTATATTATTGTTTTTTTTGGCAGGCACTATGGGGGCATTATACTGGGTATGGGGGGCAGATATGGGGGCATTATACTGTGTGTGGGGCCGCTATATGGGCATTATACTGTATGGGGCAGCTAAGGGGCATTATACAGTATAGGGGAATTATATTGTATGGAAGCAGCTATGGGGGCATTATACTGTATGAGGGAAGCTATAGGGCATTATACTGTATGGGGCAGCTGTGGGGAATTATTCTGTATGAAGAAGCTATGGGGCATTCTACTGTAAGGGAGCAGATATGGGGCATTATACTGTATGGGGCATTATACTGTATGAGGGCAGCTATCGGGGAATTATACTGTATGGGAGCAGCTATGGGGGCTATAATACTGTATGGGGCAGCTATAGCAGCATTATACTGTATGGGGCAGCTATAGGGACATTATACTGTATGAGGGAAGCTATGGGGCATTATACTGCATGAGGGAAGCTATGGGCATTATACTGTATGGGAACTGCTATGAGGCATTATACTGTATGGGGGCATTATACTGTATGGGGGCATTATACTGTATGATGGTAGCTATGGAGAAATTATACCGTGCGGAATTAGCTATGGGGCATTATACAGTATGGGGGCAGCTATTGGGGCATTATACTGTATGGGGCAGCTATGAGGCATTATACTGTATGGGGGAAATATACTGTATGAGGGCAGCTATGGGGGAATTATACTGTATGGGAGCAGCTATGGGACAGCTTAAGGGGCATTATACTGTATGGGGGCATTACACTGTATGAGGGAGGCTATGGGACATACTGTATGGGAGCAGCTATGGGGACACTATACTGTGTGAGGGCGGATATAGGGTCATTACACTGTGTGGGAGGAAGCTATGGGGGCATTATTCTGTGTGGGAGAACTAATGGGCCATTATACTATGTGGGTGGTGCTATGAGGGCATTATACTGTATGGGGCAGCTGTGGGGCATTATACTGTGTGGGGGCAGCTATGGGGGTCATTATTCTGTGTCAGGGTAGCTATAGGGCAATGGAACTCCAGCAGCAACCTGACTGTATATTTGGAAAAAATTCTGCTCCACTGTCAGCTCCAGTAGTCAGGCTTTTGCAGATATCCCCTTCCTTGTTTTAGACCAGGGGCACCAGGATTTAACCATTAATCTGTTCACTGCTCTAGATCAGTGGTTCTCAACCTGTGGTACGCGTACACCATAGGCTCAGGGGGTATGCCAAGTTTAAAAAAAAATAAAAAATCTGCCCTAGCATCCAGCAATGTTTCATTGCTGATTGTTCTGTGTCACGTTGGGTGCGTGGACCCACTGGGCCGTACTGCCTTAACGGTATGGCAGCTGGCCAACAGGACACAGGTCAAAGTCTATAGTTCAAATAGGTGTACCTGTGTCAACTTCGGACAGCAGCAAGACAGGTTCGGATGAGACTTTGGCAGCAGGCAGACACCAGGCGTGGTGTAACAGGACAGGCGTAGTACTTAGCGCAGCTCGACTCAAACTCTAAATGGCACATGGTTCTGGATAGCACAGGACACAGGATACAGGTAGCAGGAACAGAAACACTGGGAACTAGGAAACACTAAGGGACCATTTGCAGAGACAAACATAGGTAAACGACAACAACGCTCAGGCAATGCAGGAAGGGGCTGGGCCCCTCTTATAGTCCAGGGTGCTGATGGGCTAATTTGGTCTTTAATTCAGGTGTGCGCGCTGGCCCTTTAAGAGCGTGGACGAGCTTGCGTGCGCACTCTACGGGACACAGCAGAGTGAAGCGGAAGTTAGCGCTGGCGTCTCCTGAGGAGGATATGGGGACCAGCGCTCACTGATCCATGGCTGGCGCCGTCAGGAGGTAAGTAAACCTGGTGGCTCGTGGCCATGGGCATTACATTATGGCACTGACGTGCGAGCCGACATGCTTACAGTAAGCACATCAGCTCTTAAAGCCCACCCTCCTCAAAAAGTCTGCTCTAGTCCTGCAACCTTCTATGAGGTCACACTGCTGCCTCTGCCTTGTCTAAGAGGGTCGTGCCGCTGCTGCCTCATTTATGAATGTGCCACAGCCTCCCTTTGTCTTTCTATACAGGTCATTCCAAGAAAACAGGGACAGAGTCTGAGCTGATGTCTTTTTAATGGATCTAAACCTAAATGTAATAATTAGGGGTATTATCTGGGATCTGTAATTGTTAGGGGTCTGATCTGGGTTCTGTTATTAGGGGGCCTGATCTTGTGTCTGTAAATATTAGTGGGTCTGATGTGGGGCCTGTAATTATTAAAGGTCTGATCTTGGGTTTGTAAATATTAGGGGGTTTGAACCGGGGTTTCTAAATATTAGGGGGTTTGATCTGGAGTTTGTAATTATTAGGGGGTTTGATCTGGGGTTTATATTTATTAATGGGTCTAATCTGGAGTTTATAATTATTAAGATGTCTAACTTGGGGTTTGTAATTATTAGGGGGTCTGATCTGGGGATTGTAAATATTAGGGGGTCTGATCTTGGGTTTGTAATTTAATTGGGGGTTTGATCTGGGGTCTGTAATTATTAGGGGGTCTGAACTGGGGTTTGTAAATATTAGAGGGTCTGATCTGGGGTTTGTAGTTATTAGCGGGTGTGATCTGAAGTCTGTAATTATTAGGGGGCTGATCTGGGGGTCTGTAATTATTAAGGGGTGTCTGCACTGGGGTTTGTAATTATTAGAGGGTCTGATCTGGGGTCTGTAATTATTAGGGGGTCTGAGCTGGGGTTTATAATTATTAGTGGGGTCTGTAATGGGGTATAATTATTAGGGGGTCTGATCTTGGTATGGAATTATTAGTGGATCTAATCTGGAGTTTATAATTAATAAGATGTTTAACCTGGGGTTTGTAATTATTAGAGGGTCTGATCTGGGGTCTGTAATTATTAGGGGGTCTGAGCTGGGGTTTATAATTATTAGGGGGGTCTGTAATGGGGTATAATTATTAGGGGGTCTTATCTGGGTATGGAATTATTAGTGGATCTAATCTGGAGTTTATAATTAATAAGATGTTTAACCTGGGGTTTGTAATTATTAGGGGGTCTGATCTGGTGTTTTTAGTTATTATGGGGTCTGATCTGGTGTCTGTAATTTTTAAGGGGTCTGATTTGGGGTCTGTAATTTTTAGGGGGTCCGATCCGTGATCTAATATTTAGGGGTCTGTAAATGGGGCACTGGTCTAGGGTCCATATATAGAGGGTCTGTATATAGAAGGGGGGCTATTCTGGGGTCTCCACACAGCGGAGTCTGGCCACGTCTTATATGTGGTCTGTATTAATTTTAGGGGCCTGCTGACATTTGGGGGCATGTCAGCAACCCCCTAAATATTAATACTATTTGGGAGCATGTCCTATATAAATGGGTGAGCATAAGGCAAACATTTTGCATGGTGCGCTGCACGCCACTTTTCATTTCTAGTTTCTGGTTGAAAATTATGAAACCGTGCTGTATCTGTCACACAACAGACACAAACAACTTCCATAGGCCTATTGTATTATATGAAGAATAGTGCTGCATACTGCACTATTCATCCCTTCAAATCTGATAGAATCTGTGATGTAGGCTCCTAACAGAGCCTCTGATAGTAGTGTGAGCAGAGCCTTCTAACTAATTGCTTCTTCGGGGATACTTGATTGGAACGTCTTGTTACGAAGGGGTACTTGGCTTGAAAAGGTTGGGAACCACTGCTCTAGACCAGCAGAGATTTAAATAAAAACTTCTTCACTGCCACAAGCACACTTCAGTGAAATACTTCAGTGTCATATTCGTTTTTTTTAATGGATAGCACACTGGCCCATTCATTTCTATGGGGCCATGCACACTTCCGTTATTTTAACGGTTCCGTGCATCCCTTCCCCGAAAAACAGAACAGGTCCTACTCCTGTCCGTTTTTCGTGGATCAGTCTCGGCCTTTCTATTAATTTGGTCCATTAGAACAACAGAGCGCACATGGAAGCCATGATTTACGGCCGTACAAATAGCAACGGATGTGTGCTTGAGGCCTTACGCCTTATTCACAAGGCCGTCTTCGGGCCCAACATCCTACCAAGACCCATTTCCTTCCCCAGCTTATCAGTCACCACCGACGGGAAATCACGGGCGGACTTTAAATTACGCAGCGAAGACGGAACAGCATGAGGAGGGGCAGGAATATGGAAAGCTTCACTAAAACCTGACTCTAATAGCTGCACCTTCACCATATCAGGGAACCTATTTAGATAGGGAAGCATCTCTTGCAGCTTCACTGGAGTCAACCCCATGGCCATCTGAGCTGCCCCCTTTTCTCTTACCCTTTTTAAAACATTGGGATGAGCCATGTGAAGCACCTCCACAGACAGAGCAGGAGTGCTTGAACATACAAGAAGAAAGGAGAAAAGTCCAGTGCTGTGTCAAATTTAAAAAGGAAGTATATTCCCAATTTTATTGGAGATGCAATTAAAAGACAAATAGGAGACGCAGTCTCAAGGTGTATGCAGTAGCGGGCTATTTGGCCTGAGCCTACGCGTTTCAAGCACACACGGTGCTCTTAATCATGGCAAAAAAAATGTGAATGCCCCTTGTGCTATGTCTGCTTTATATGTAGTGTTGTTGATTGCACATTGATCGTAATTGGCTGGCTTTGATTGGTAAGTGATTCTGCAGCCGGAGTGTTTGTAAGGTGGAGTGAACTTAAATAGAGAATGTCCACGCTATATAATGCAAACACATTTGCTTGTATAGTGAATTAACACCATTTCATAGTATGTTAATAGTATGTATTAGGAAACATAAAACATTATATGTATTTTATGGTTTTTAAACGGTACTTGTTGAGTCTCCCTTTGTATAGTGATATTACATTTTCGATCAGTGCCTACCTTGATAGTAATCCAGCAGAGCAAAGACATAGCAAAAAGGGGACAGACACATAAAACATTCAAATAAACGACAAACATTAAAAAATAAGAGATGCAAATATTAGTCCAATAATCCAGATCTGAATATATCTAGAGCGACAATAGACAGAAAATAGTGGATAAATAGCATTAGACATAAAAATACTTTTGCATGCGGTTTAAAAGCGGAAAGAAACTGCTTTCCGATATGACGCGGTGTACACAAATCCAGATATACTCAAGAGAGGATAGAATATATTAAATTTGTTTCCTTTGTGAACATGGATATGTTCCGTTTGAAAAGTCAAACTGCATGTGGTTCTATAACAATGTTCAACATCCGTATCTCCCTGATTGTTACAAGATTCTCAAGACAGAAACAAACGATATTATTATAACGGAAAAAACACCTGATTTAAATGTAATGTCTTCTAGAAATCTAATGGTTTTAGTTTTGATATTGCATGAAGAATCAAAAACGGGGGTGTTTACGTGTATAGGTACACTATGTTATAAAACTAGCTATATGTGGTAAATAATTGCAGTTTGATATGTTCTTATTTATGGTTTATCCCTTGTTATACATGTTGGTTATATGTTATCAACTTTTGTGTTAGAAAACCACACCCAAGAGAACAGAAGTGGAGAAGTGGGACCTGGATTGAACCTCAGTTAGCCTGTAAAGCTAACTGGAAAACGCATGGTGTGAATGGTGAGTTAGACTCCATTTTTTATCCCTTTCTTTTACACATTTTACATTTGACTAAATTCACACGATGATTTGGCAATGTAAAGTGGGTTTGAAAAATGCTTGCATGCACGTATATAAACGTGCATATACCGATAAACCTAGGTAAATACCTTTAGGCATCCAAATGTATCTGCAGGTTTATTTTAGATATGCCTGGGAGGGGAGTCTGGGCTTCCAAAGTTAGTAATAATATGTTGTAGTATGTTACTACATAGCGGCAACTTCTTTTTACAATTGTTTGGGTAAATGTTGAGACAGAATGCTACTTAAAGGGGTTTTCCAGAAGTAAAAAATTACTTTTAATTAAACTAAACAATAAAAAACATTTAACTTTGTAATGTACTTACGTTTGATTTGCTGGATGTATCGTCGTATCCCCTCTTCCGTCACGTGACCGCTTGTCCATGTAAAATTTGCACTTCCTGTGCATACCCGGCCATTCGCGCCTAACTTCCGGTTTGCGGTTTCCGGTTTTCACAGTGTACGGTTACGTCATAACTGTACCACGTGTTTTCCCCATCTGCTTAGAGCATGCGTGGTTGTGTCTACCATGCATGCTCTGTTAAATGGTATGGCTGCGTCTTCAGCAGCAGTTTCATTGCGCATGCGCAAGTTTTAGTATGTGGTATCGGTGTGCACTGTGACAGCCGTGTCTACTGTAGCTCGCTCTCTCCTTCTCCTCCTCACAGTCCGAAGCGCATGTGAGGAGGAGGAGGAGGGTGTTTATTTGGTCACTGTAGGAGCGTAATCCCCAAGCCCGGGTTTGGGGATTCCGCTCCAGGAGATGTCACAGACTTCACTGTGTCCATATATGGACACAGTGACTTCTGAAGCGGAATCACCGGCGAATTGGCCGGGGATTCCGCTCCAAGAGAAGTCACAGACTTCACTGTGTCCATATATGGACAGTGACGTCAGAGACTAATGAAGCGGAATCCCCGCCGATGTGGCCGGGGATTCCGCTCCAAGAGAAGTCACAGACTTCACTGTGTCCATATATGGACAGTGACGTCAGGGACTAATGAAGCGGAATCCCTGCCGATGTGGCCGGGGATTCCGCTCGAGGAGAAGTCACGGACTTCACTGTGTCCATATATGGACACAGTGACTTCTGAAGCGGAATCACCGGCGAATTGGCCGGGGATTCCGCTCCAGGAAAAGTCATTGAAAGTAGGGGCGGTGGCATTGCCTACAGGGGGGGCTATGTGGCATTACCTACAGGGGGGGCTATGTGGCATTACCTACAGGGGGGGCTATGTGGCATTACTTACAGGGGGGGCTATGTGGCATTACTTACAGGGGGCTGTGTGGCATTACTTACAGGGGGCTGTGTGGCACTGCCTACAAGGGGGATGTGTGGCATTGCCTACAGGGGGGCTGTGTGGCATTACCTACAGGGGGGCTGTGTGGCATTACCTACAGGGGGGCTGTGTGGCATTACCTACAGGGGGGCTGTGTGGCATTACCTACAGGGGGGGCTGTGTGGCATTACCTACAGGGGGGGCTGTGTGGCATTACCTACAGGGGGGGCTGTGTGGCATTACCTACAGGGGGGCTGTGTGGCATTACCTACAGGGGGGCTGTGTGGCATTACCTACAGGGGGGCTGTGTGGCATTACCTACAGGGGGGCTGTGTGGCATTACCTACAGGGGGGCTGTGTGGCATTACCTACAGGGGGGCTGTGTGGCATTACCTACAGCGGGGCTGTGTGGCATTACCTACAGCGGGGATGTGTGGCATTACCTACAGCGGGGATGTGTGGCATTACCTACAGCGGGGATGTGTGGCATTACCTACAGGGGGCTGTGTGGCATTACCTACAGGGGGCTGTGGCAATATCTATAGAAGGTAGTGTGTGGCATTATCTACAGGGGGCAGTGTGTGTCAGGAAATTGACAAATGAAATTCATCCGTTTTTAAAACGGACAAGGAAAAAAATGGGTACAAAACGGGTTAAAAGCGAAAGCATGGCCCGGAACGGAACAGATGCAAAACGGCCGAGAAAACTGACCAAAACCGCCGTTTTTTATAGGCCGACACTCAGACCCTCTCGTGTGAATAGAGCCTAAAGGTAGTTGATGACGCGCCGTGTCTTTACACAGTCGAAAGTGCTGTCTTAGCAAAGACACGGAGCGTCATCAATCACAGAACACGCCCCCTCCTCTGACAATCTTGTCGTCCACACCATCTCATCCTTCTTCACACTTGTAGTTCCCGCACTGTGTGTGAATATATGTGTGTATATATATATATATATATATATATATATATATATATATATATATCCATATAAATCTATAATTTTGTGTGTGTGTATATATATATAATTTGTATGTGTGTGTATATATATATATATAATTTGTATATGTGTGTGTGTATATATATATATATATATAATTTGTATGTGTGTGTATATATATATATATATATACATACACACACACACACACACACACACACACACATACATATATATATACACACACATTTTATATATATATATATATATATATATATATATATATATATATACACACACATACACAAAATTTTATATGTAAAAATATATATAAATAGTGAGACACACTAAGGCCTCATGCACACGACCGTAGCCATGTGCACGGCCGTGATCTTTGGGTCGACCTGCCCCGGAGTGTCACCTGCAAATCCATTATTTTCTATGAGCCTGGACAGCAGAACACTGCCGTAATAAGACATGTCCGTTCTTTCCGCGGTCCAGGGTCCTGGGCCATGCACAGACCTTGGAAACCACGGTCTTTTGCATGGGCCCATAGAAGTGAATGGGGCCGCAATTCTCTCGTGGATTTTCGGGGGAATTGCGCCCACAAAAGCACGTTAGTGTGTATGGGGCCTTACATACATTTATAGTAAATGTAAAAAAAAAAGAAACGTTTTATCATTGTTTGGAGTAGTGTTTGGTGTTGGTTTCACTGTAAGGCCCTGTTCACACAGTTATTTGCAGGCAGAAAATTCTGCCTCAAAATTTCGCTTGAATTTTCAGGCAGATTTTGATCTGCCTCCACGCCGTTTGCCACGATTTTCGCCCGCGGGCATTGAGCACAATGGGCAAAAACGCTGCGAAAAACGCTTTCTCTGTCTCCCATAGATGTCAGAGGGAGGTCAGAGGAGTAAACGCCCGAAGATAGGGCATGTCGCTTCTTTTTCCCTCAATGGCCGCAGGCAAAAAACGTGGCAAACAGCGTGCAGGCAGGTCAAAATCTGCCTCCAAATTCAAGACAGAATCTTGATGCAGAATTTTCTGCCAGCAAAAAAAACTCAGTGTGAACAGGGCCTAATACAGGATCTATTGGAACAGATCCAGCAGCAGGTGAGGTAAATGTGCTGACTGGATTGTGTGTACCAAGATGTCTGACTTAGGTGGAGTGGGCAAACTTAGGGCATGTTCACACGGCCTATTTTCGTCCGTTTTTCGGGCCGTAAACTCCCGAAAAACGACCGAAAAATCCAAAGCAGAACGCCTCCAAACATCTGCCCATTGATTTCAATGGGAAAACGGCGTTCTGTTCCGAGGGAGCGTTTTTTGATGTGTTTTTTTACACATAAAAAAACGACCGCGAAAAGGAAGTGCAGGAAACCTCTTGAGACGTTTTTGGAGCAGTTTTCCATAGACTGTAGTGAAAAAAGCTCCAAAAACGGGCGTAAAAAACGCAGCAAAAATCGCGATTTGCACAAAAAACTTCTGAAAATCAGGAGCTGTTTTCTCTTGAAAACGGCTCCGTATTTTGAGACGTCTTTGCCTGTGAACATCCCCTGACATTTATCAGGCTGTGAAAGGGACGGGGAGGGAGACGGGTGCCTGGACTTAGATCAGGGATAGATGGAGGCACAAAGGATAATGATGATTATTACTGTGTTAGGGCTTATTCAGACGAACGTGTAATACGTCCGTGCAACGCGTGTGATTTTCACGCGCCTCGCACGGACCTATATTAGTCTATGGGGCCGTGCAGACTGTCAGTGAGTTTCATGCAGCGTGTGTCCGCTGCGTAAAACTCACGACATGTCCGATATTTGTGTGTTCGCGCATCACGCACCCATTGAAGTCAATGGGTGCGTGAAAATCAATCGCAGCACACGGAAGCACTTCCGTGGTACGCGCGTGATTCGCGCAACAGCAGTAAAAAGTATGAATGAAAACAGAAAAGCACCACGTGCTTTTCTGTTTACAAACATATAAACAGTGTCATAATGATGGCGGCTGCGCGAAAATCACACAGCCACGCATCATACGCGGCTGACACACGGAGCTGTTATGTACCTTTTGCGCGCACAAAACGATGTGTTTTTTGCGCAAGCAAAAGGCACACGCTGGTGTAATCCAGCCTCAGACAGTGTGCAGGGAGGGAGCGTCTGCCTGTAATCTGTAATTAGAGCAGGGAAGGACCATGTGACCATAGAGGGGCGTGGCAGTATGCAAATAGCTGAGGTGCTTTGGAGGATGCAACTGTCTCCTCAGATGCAGCCGGGGATCATGGGTATAGTGGGTTACAAGACAGGAAACAGCCAGTAAGGGATGTAAACAAACAGCAAGGGATGTAAACAAACAGAAAAAGCAGCAGTGACGATGGAAATCAAACAGAAACTGGTTAGAAGTTTAACCCCTTCCCGACATCCGCCGTATATATACGGCGCTGTCGGGAGGTGCTTCCCGCAAAGCGCCGTATATATACGGCGCAGTGATGGTGCGGGCTCAGGAGCAGAGCCGGCACCATCACCGCGGGGTGACAGCTGTATTATACAGCTGGCACCCTCCTGTAACTGCCAGGACCGGAGCTACTCTCCGATCCGGCAGATTAACCCCTCAGATGCTGCGCTCAATAGAGCGCAGCATCTGATAGGTTTTCACCCGATCGGCAACCCAGTGATGCAATCGCTGGGTTGCTGTGGCAAATAAAAATAAAGCTAAACTGACTTTTTTCCCGTAAAAATAAAAAAACTATACATAATTGGTATCGCCGCGTCCGTTATGACCCAAACTACAAAACTATTATGTAATTTATCCCGCACGGTGAACGCGGTAAAAAAAAAACTTGAAAAACAACGCCAGAATCTTTGTTTTTAGGTCACATCTCCTTCCAAAAAATGCTATAAAAAAGTGATCAAAAAGTCACATTTACTCCAAAATAGTACTAATAAAAATGACAATCCATCCCGCAAAAAATAATCCCTGACACCGCTTTGTGCACGCAAAAATAATAAAGTTATGGGTCTTAGAATATGGCGAAACAGAAAACAAATGATTTTATAAAAAAAGTGATTTTGTTGTGCAAAAGCTGCAATACATAAAAAAACTATACATAATTGGTATCGCAGTAATCGTATCGACCCGCAGAATAAAGCGAACATGTAATTTAGGGCGCACTGTGGATGCCGATAAAAAAAACCAATAAAAAACTATTCTAGAATTGCTTGTTTTTGGTAATTTCCTTTACCAAAAAATGAAATAAAAAGTGATCAAAAAGTCGTATGTGTTCTAAAATGGTACCAATAAAATCTAAAGCCCGTCTTGCAAAAAACAAGCCCGCACACCGCTCAATCAACTGAAAAACAAAAAAGTTACGGCACTAGTAATGCGGTGATGAAAAACATCTCAATGCGCAGGCCGGAGGGGAACATTCCTTCAGTTTCAGGGCCCTAGTATTGAGGAACTAGGAAAGGGAATGGACATAGCACATCCGCTGGAAGCGAGGGCGCCCGTATTATACCAGCGCAGAACTTTCCCAGTAATATTTCCCAAACTACGAAGGAGAAAAAGTCCCCAAAAGGTGCAGAGCGTTACAGAAGGGGGATAAGAAAGAAAACCGTTTATCAGTGTGACACCGGCCTGCGCATAACGGATCGCTTCACATCGTAACACACATCTAATTATAATTGTATTATTTACCCCATTATTATACCCTCTTATTATGCCCTGATTTACTCCGCACAGATTACATATACCCCTGATATACTCCGCACAGATTACATATGCCCCCACATAATAAACGGAAATACCAGCAAAACCCCAAACAGAAAAACTACCAAGCAAAATCCATGCTCAAAATGGCGGTCTTTCCCTTCTTAGCCCTACAGTGTACCCAAACAGCAATTTATGGCCACAAGTAAGGCATTACCATACCCGGGAGAACCCGCTTAACAATTTATGGGATAAGATTCTCTAGGGGCACAACATCTTGTGCGGTGAATGGGCAGATCAGTGGAGAAATTGCAATTTTCACTTTGCACAATCCACTGCGTATTCATTTCTGAAAAACACCTGTGGAGTCTAAATTCTCACTACACCCCTTGATAAATGCCTTTAGGGGTGTAGTTTCTAAAACGGGGTCACTTTTGTTTGGTACATCAGTGGTTTTGCAAATGCAACATGGCGTCCGCAAACCATTCCAGCAAAATCTACGCTCCAAAAGATAAATACCGCTCCTTTTCTTCTGAATGCTCCCATATACGTAAACAGCCGATTATAACCACATATGGGGTGTTACCGTACTCAGGAGAAATTACTTTACAAATGTTGGGGTGCTTTTTCTTCTCTATTCCTTGTAAAAATGAAAAATGTGTATCTAAAACTACATCTTGTTGGAAAAAAAAATTATTTTTCGTTTTCATGGCTTAATTCAAATTAATTTAGCAAAAAACCTTTGGGATCAAAATTTTCACTATACCCCTAGATGATTCCTCAGGGGGTGCAGTTTCCCAAATGGAGTCACTTTTGGGGTGTTTCCATTGTACTAGTACTACAGGGGCTCAGCAAATATGACATGACATGACACCCAGAAACCATTCCAAAATCCAAATGGTGCTCCTTCCATTCTGAGCCCTACCGTGTGTCCAAACAGATGTTTGTGACCACATGTGGGGTATTGTTTTACTCGGGAGAAGTTGCTTTACAAATGTTGTGGTGCTTTTTCTCCTTCAGTCCTTGTGGAAATGAAAAAAAAATACCTAAACCTACATTTTCTTTGAAAAAATGTAGATTTTCATTTTTACGGCCTACTTACAATAAGTTCTGTAAAAAAACTGGCTGGTCAAAATGCTTGCTACACCCCTAGATAATTTCCTCATGGGGTGTAGTTTCCAAAATGGGGTCACTTGTGGGGGGTTTCCACTGTTTTATCCCCTCAGGGGCTTTGTAAATGTGACATGGCCTCCGCAAACCATTCCTGCTAAATTTGAGTTCCAAAAGCCAAATGGCGCTCTTTCCCTTCTCAGCCTCGCTGTGTGTCCAAACAGCCGTTTATTACTACATGTGGGGTATTGTTTTACTCGGGAGAAATTTCTTTACAAATTTTATGGTGCTTTTTCTCCATTAGTCCTTGTGGAAATGAAAAAAAATTAGCTAAACCTACATTTTATTTGAAAAAATTTAGATTTTCATTTTCACAGCCTACTTGCAATAATTTCTGCAAAAAACCTGTGGGGTCAAAATGCTCACTATACCCCTAGATAATTTCCTCAAGGGGTATAGTTTCCAAAATGGGGTCACTTGTTTGGGGTTTCCACTGTTTTGTCACCTCAGGGGCTTTGCAAATGTGACATGGCCACCGCAAACCATTCCTGCTAAATTTGAGCTCCAAGAGCCAAATGGCGCTCTTTCCCTTCTAAGCCCTGCCGTGTGTCCAAACAACCGTTTATTACCACATGTGGGGTATTGTTTTACTCGGGAGAAATTGCTCTACAAATGTTGTGGTGCTTTTTCTACTTTAGTTCTTTTGGAAATGAAAAAAAATTAGCTAAACCTACATTTTATTTGAAAAAATGTAGATTTTCATTTTCATGGCCTAGTTCCAAAAATTTTTGCAAAAAAACTGGCCGGTCAAAATGCTTGCTACACCCCTAGATAAATTCCTCGAGGGGTGTAGTTTCCAAAATGGGGTCACTTTTGGGGGGTTTCCATTGTTTTAGTTCCACTAGACCTGTTCAAAGCGGATATGGTGCCTAAAATATATTCTAATAAAAAGGAGGCCCAAAATCCACCAGGTGCTCCTTTGCTTCTGAGGCCGGTGTTTCAGTCCAGTAGCACACTAAAGCCACATGTGGGATATTTCCTAAAACTGCAGAACCTGGGCAATAAATATTGAGTTGCATTTCTTGGGTAAAAGCTTCTGTGGTACAAAAAAAATTGATTCAAAATGAATTTCTGGAAAAAAATAATGAACTTTGTAAATTTCACCTCTACTTTGCCTTAATTCCTGCGCAATGTCTAAAGGGTTAAGAAACTTTCTAAATGCTGTTTTGAATACTTTGATGGGTGCAGTTTTTAAAATGGGGTGACTTATTGGGGGTTTCTAATATCTAAGGACCTCAAAGCCACTTCACAACTGAACTGGCCCCTGTAAAAATAGCATTTTGAAATTTTCTTGAAAATGTGAGAAATTGCTGCTAAAGTTCTAAGCCTTGTAACGTCCTAGAAAAATAAAATGATGATCAAAATACGATGCCAATATAAAGTAGACATATGGGGGATGTTAGTTAGCAACATTTTTGTGTGTTATAACTGCCTGTCTTACAAGCAGATACATTTAAATTGAGAAAAATGCTAATTTTTGCAATTTTTCGCTAAATTTTGGGGTTTTTCACAATTAAATACTGAATGTATCGGGCAAATTTTGCCAGTAACATAAAGTCCAATGTGTCACGAGAAAACAATCTCAGAATAGCTTGGATAGGTAAAAGCATTCCGGAGTTATTACCACATAAAGTGAAACATGTCAGATTTGAAAAATGAGGCTCTGTCAGGAAGGTCAAAAGTGGCCAAAGAGGGAAGGGGTTAATCAAGGCTGGGGGACATTTTTTAGAATTATTTTTTTTCCTGGACAACCCCTTTAATGTTCTATACTTTAACCGTTATAAATAGAGCAGATAGCTGCTAATTTTTTCTGTTTTGTTTATTTATACTTATTTCTAACAATTATTGGTGTGAATAATAACACAGAAAAATGTAAAGTATCTATCTCTTTCCTTTTATAAATGTTCCTGGATGTGGTTGATGTGGATAATTATAAAAAAAAAAAAAAAGGTATATTATTTTTGCTAGCTTCGTGTATGAACATAATCCTTCAGATATCCCAAATTAAAGATCCTTTGGAGCTATATAAAATTTGATTGTGGTATATTGTGTTTAATAGTGAAACATCAGTTCTTTTTTTAAATTAAGACCTGCAGGAAAACGGGTTTGTAAATTATAAATCCACAAAGCTTCTCGAGTTAAGAGGAGGTGTTTGAGATCTCCCCCTCTAATTGTTCCCCTAATTTTTTCAATTGCATGTGTGCAAAAAGAATTAATGCATCTGTTGTGGCAAGATATAAAGTGTCTGGCTGCATTAGAGATATTAGTAATATTCAGATTTCTTATATAACCTAGGTGTTCCAGAACACGTATTTTAAATTTTCTCGTGGTGCATCCCACATATTTTAGATTGCATGTGGAGCATTCGATGATGTAAACCACGTGGTTGCTATTGCAATTGATGTAGGATTTAATTGGAAAGTTCGTATTCTCTGTGGAATTGGAAAATTGTTTAGTGACTTTGGATACGTTGCATGTTTTGCAAGGTTGTGTTCCACATTTAAAATAGCCCTTATGTATTAACCAGGACGGTTTAGGATTATTGGATGTTAAGACTGAAGGGGACAACATATTGCCAAGAGTGGTTGCTCTTCGGGATACTACTCTGCAGCCATTATGTAAAACTTGTTCTAATTTGGAATCGTCAAACAGGAGAGGGATGTGTAATGACGGGGGTGGGGAGACAGACAAGTGAGCCCTAATCTACCCACCACTCAGTCCCTGCCTACTTGCAACGAGCCGCCCTAGGCGACGGGGTACAACTAGGCGACGGTCCCTACGCTCAATAAGTGCACGACAGACAAACAGACAAGGGTACACAGAGCTAGGGGGAGAAAGGGGCAGTTGCCCACGGCAACACCGTGAGCAACAAGAGAAGTGAACAAGCCGAGTCAAACCAGGAGTGTACGAGGTGCCAAACGCAGAGCAGAAGAGAAGTCAGCAAGCCGGGGTCAATATGAAGCAAGGACAATGGTACAAGAAGCTGCAGCAGGGCCAGGAAACCAAACGAGAAGAATCACAAGCAAACGAGGAACAGGAAAGGCAGGTATAAATAGACAGAGGGCGGGAGCTAGCTCTGTCTGGCCAGGCTGTGATAGGTTCTCCCACTCCTAAGCCTGCCACCCTGAGTGGTGGAAGATGGAGTCAGTCTCACAGACATAGAAGCAGGTGCAGACTGATTATCTATGGGCGTCAACCCCGAAGCTGTGCCTGGCAGATCCTTTACAGGATGTATTTGAGAACCATATTTTTAATTGTATTTACCTAGGTTTATCGGTATATGCACGTTTATATACGTGCATGCAAGCATTTTTCAAACCCACTTTACATTGCCAAATCATCGTGTGAATTTAGTCCAATGTAAAATGTGTAAAAGAAAGGGATAAAAAATGGAGTCTAACTCACCATTCACACCATGCGTTTTCCAGAAAGGGTATGTGCACACACACTAATTACGTCCGTAATATACTGTAATATACTGTAATCATGTTTTCAGAACGTGACAGTTGTCCTGCAGCGAGGCAGGGACTCCTAGCATCGTACATAAGTATGATGCTAGGAGCCCGGCTCCCTGCACTGTGTTCGGTCCAGTACTTGCGGACGAAATACGTCTGTAAATTACGGACGTAATTAGTGTGTGTGCACATACCCTTAGTTTTACACGCTAACTGAGGTTCAATCCAGGTCCCACTTATCCACTTCTGTTCTCTTGGGTGTGGTCTTCTAACACAAAAGTTGATAACATATAACCAACATGTATAACAAGGGATAAACCATAAATAAGAATATATCAAACTGCAATTATTTACCACATATAGCTAGTTTTATAACATAGTGTACCTATACACGTAAACACCCCCGTTTTTGATTCTTCATGCAATATCAAAACTAAAACCATTAGATTTCTAGAAGACATTACATTTAAATCAGGTTTTTTTTCCGTTATAATAATATCGTTTTTTTCTGTCTTGAGAATCTTGTAACAATCAGGGAGATACGGATGTTGAACATTGTTATAGAACCACATGCAGTTTGACTTTTCAAACGGAACATATCCATGTTCACAAAGGAAACAAATTTAATATATTCTATCCTCTCTTGAGTATATCTGGATTTGTGTACACCGCGTCATATCGGAAAGCAGTTTCTTTCCGCTTTTAAACCGCATGCAAAAGTATTTTTATGTCTAATGCTATTTATCCACTATTTTCTGTTTATTGTCGCTCTAGATATATTCAGATCTGGATTATTGGACTAATATTTGCATCTCTTATTTTTTAATGTTTGTCGTTTATTTGAATGTTTTATGTGTCTGTCCCCTTTTTGCTATGTCTTTGCTCTGCTGGATTACTATCAAGGTAGGCACTGATCGAAAATGTAATATCACTATACAAAGGGAGACTCAACAAGTACCGTTTAAAAACCATAAAATACATATAATGTTTTATGTTTCCTAAAACATACTATTAACATACTATGAAATGGTGTTAATTCACTATACAGGCAAATGTGTTTGCATTATATAGCGTGGACATTCTCTATTTAAGTTCACTACACCTTACAAACACTCCGGCTGCAGAATCACTTACCAATCAAAGCCAGCCAATTACGATCAATGTGCAATCAACAACACTACATATAAAGCAGACATAGCACAAGGGGCATTCACATTTTTTTGCCATGATTAAGAGCACCGTGTGTGCTTGAAACGCGTAGGCTCAGGCCAAAATAGCCCGCTACTGCATACACCTTGAGACTGCGTCTCCTATTTGTCTTTTAATTGCATCTCCAATAAAATTGGGAATATACTTCCTTTTTAAATTTGATACAGCGCTGGACTTTTCTCCTTTCTTCTTGCTGATTCTACCGCTGGCCGCCGCGGGGTTCCATGCGAAGTGTTTGGAGACGCAACTACCGGTGAGCTGGAGGTTTCCTCCTTATCTTTTCTGCTTGAACATACACCCTGCTCCAAACTTACACTGCCATTCATTGAATTGCCAACACAGGCCTTATTTCCCGCCCACAGTTCCTCCTGACTGTACTCCCGCCCCATGCTGTTCATATTGGCCGGTATCCCCGGCCCCCTGGAAAGAACTCCCTGCCAAAACGCAGGGGCCATCACCCTTAATCATAAGTCGATATCCTTTTGATTCCACCATATACTCACTCGCCACTAAACTATCCCCCCTGGATGGCGACGACGGCCCTGCAAATCCTGCCCATGCAGCAACCGGCGACGGCCCCCATGCTAAGCCAGCGTGCTCGCACCGTGACAGCAACTCCCATACGCTGCCCAATGATTCCCGAACACTGTCGCTATCCTCGTGCCCAGCACTACTGACCCCAGATCCCTTCACTACCCCACCCAGGAATACCCCCCAAACCCGAGGTCCTGAAAATGGCAGAAATTGAATAAGGAAAGGATAAGGACTCAACAGGTTTCGCAGGATCTGTGATCCCACCAGTCGGAAGAACAGGATCATCAAGTTGCCCATCGCGGAGTTCATCATCTTCGCCAGACCTTGCGTCACGAATCCCGAAGTCGAACCCAAAGGGCAGCTCCTGCCACCCTCTGCCCGAGCTGGAACTGAAACTGAGCTAGAGCCTGAAATGGCCGTCGTCTCTCCACCTCCGAGCCAGTGGAGCGCCACCCACCGCCATTGCCCCGCACGACCACCCACTGTGGCCAGCGGGATGAACAGACAGAGAACAGAACAGACAGGCCGCCCGACCGGAGCATCGCGAGGTCGGCCCACCACAGATCCGGTTGACACTGATCTAGGGCCAGGGTGCCTCCCCCCTCACAGGGACTGGTTCCCCTGCCACCGCTGAGTGTGGACAGGAAGTGGGATTCCTGCTAGACTAGGGCCTGTGGCCTGAAGGATAGAGCCCAGAACCCCGGCCTACATGGTTCTTGGAGGGGCTCCCTACCTGGACCCTGGGAGTGGCGTCAGGGCTCAATCTTGATGGCGGTCGCATCCTCCGGAACCGCTGCCGATGCTATGCCTGGGGATCGCGGTCCTGCGATCCCCCCCAACTATATCCCCCTCCCTCGCCTCTCTGGCAGGCCTACCCTCAGCCGAGGGCACGGATTAATTAGGCCCAGCAGGGCCGCTTACCTGACCGGCGAGCTGGGCTCTGAGCCACTCTGAACCCTGCTCGCTGGCCATGGAACATAGCTGCTCGAGTAACTGATTAATATCAGCAATGCCTTGGGACTGGTAGGAGACGCGGGAGAGGCCGTGTGTAGGAGCGAACAGTAACACAACTGCTCCGTGCGCTCTTTACAGTCAGACTGGCTGTTATGATACTGGCGAACACTGCTGGAATCCTATGGTCAGAAGTAGCGAGCGGAGCACAATGCAGAACCCGGTGAGACGTCCCCAGGAACAGTGCTTGGAGGGTGGAACACGAGTAGTAGTAGTAGCAGCAAGGAAGTAGGAACAGTCTGGCAAAGACAGTTCTCAGGAGCAGGAGACTGGAACAAGTCACAATACTCAAGCACTGTTTGGTATTCCATGTGGTCTGAAGTAGGCCCAAACAGGAAACAAGATGGTTCACACGATGCAACATTTGCCATCTTGGTTAAGGGCAAGTTTAAGGGCAAAACAGCAGCCTCCAGTGGTAAGGAGTAAAGGTGCAGCACAATTCTTCAAAGTGTAAAACAGCGGCCACTAGTGGTAATTTTGCAGTACAACAACAGAATCCTGACATTACTCCCTCCTTTCGACAGCGGCCTCAGGACGATGTTTGACTTGGTTTATCTGGATATCTTTGGTGAAATTCCCTAACCAGTCGAGGAGCATTGAGATTGCCTACGGGCTCCCACGAATTATCCTCAGGGCCATATCCTTGCCATTTTATTAGATATTGCAACCGATTTCTGAATATCCTGGAGTCCAGGATGTTTTCAACAGTATAATGTTCTTGTCCATCAACTTCGATAGGATCAGGGGGAGGCAGGTGGCGTCCTGGAAATGGATTTGAAACAACAGGTTTCAATAGGGATACATGGAACACTGGATGTATTCTCATTGGTCTGGGAAGTTTGAGACGAAAAGCCACTGAGTTTACTTGTCCAATAATCTTGAAAGGACCAATAAATTTTTGGCCCAATTTTGCTGAAGGTAAGTGAAGTTTCAGATTCTTGGTGGAAAGCCATACTTCATCTCCCACTTTGAAGATTTATCTGCTGTTTCTTTATATTTCTCCTGGGCAATTGATAATGTAATTTTTAGCATTTCCAGATTCTGTTGAAGTGATTGTATTCTGTCAGTCACTGCAGGAATAAAAGTTTCTCTGGGAAGATTGGGAAGAATACTGGGATGGTAACCCAAATTTGCAAAAAACGGTGTTTGTTTAGTGGAGGCATTCTGAGAATTATTGTAGGAGAACTCCGCCATTGGAAGCAAATCGACCCAGTCATCCTGTAAATGGCAGATGTAGCATCGGAGATACTGTTCTAACGTTTGATTTGTGCGCTCAGTCTGACCATTAGACTGGGGATGAAAAGCAGAAGACAAACTGACATTTATGTCGAGTGCTGTGCAAAAACTCTGCCAGAATCTTGATGTGAATTGTACTCCGCGATCTGAAACCACTTCATCTGGTATTCCATGAAGACGAAACACATTCTGAATTATAAGATCAGCAGTCTCTTTAGCAGAAGGTAGTCCAGGGCAAGGAATAAAATGGGCTGCTTTAGTGAGCCGATCAACCACTACTAAGATGGAATTCTTCCCTTTGGAGACTGGTAAGTCGACAATAAAGTCCATAGAGATAGATCCCCAAGGGCGAGATGAAATTGACAGAGGCTGCAATAATCCCATGGGTGAGGTACGAGGAGTTTTGTACATGGCACAGGTGTTGCAAGAAGAAACATATTTCTTCACATCTTTTTGATAATTGGGCCACCAAAAGAAGCGGGAAAGAAATTCTTGTGTTTTCTGAATCCCCTTGTGACCTGCTAGTTTAGAGTCATGCATTAATTTTAGCACGTTTAATCTTACAGTTTCTGGAACGTAAATGCAGTGCTTGTTAGTCCATACTTGATTTTTGAAAGTTAGGGACACTTCCTCTGGTGGGTGCAAAAGAATTGGGTCGGTCTCATAGGCTTCCTTTATCTCATCAAGCAAGTCCTTGCTATGGATCACCCCCAGGAAATTGGACTCGGAAAGAATAGTTGTTGGTGGTACTGTCGAGGAGGAGTCATTGGAGAATAACCTAGATAAGGCATCAGCCTTACCATTTCGGGAACCAGGCCTGTAAGAGATCACAAAGTTGAAACGATTTAGAAACCGACTCCACCGGGCTTGGCGGGGAGACAAACATTTGGCAGATCTAACAAATTCAAGGTTACGATGATCAGCTAGAACCACTATTTGTTGAGCTGTGCCTTCTAAATGATGTCTCCATTCTTTGAAAGCAGCAATGATGGCTAGGAGTTCCTTGTTCCCCACGTCATAATTCTTTTCAGCAGAAGTCAAACTTCGAGAAAAGTAAGCACAAGGGTGCAGCAAATCTTTCTCTCCAGTTCTCTGTGATAGAATAGCCCCTATTGCACAGTCTGAAGCATCCACTTCAACAATAAACGCTTTTTCAGGGTTAGGATGAACCAGTATAGGGGCTGTTGTGAATTTTGTTTTCAAATTGAAAATAGCATCTTGTGTCTGAGGAGACCACACAAAAGGTATCCTTTTCTTTGTTAATTGGGTAATTGGTGTAATAATGCCCGAAAAATTCTTGATAAAACGTCTATAGAAATTAGCAAATCCTACAAATCGTTGGACCTCTTTCACATTTTTTGGAGTTGGCCAGTCTCTAATTGCTTGAATCTTGCTAGAATCCATGTGTAACCCTAGGGGAGAAATGATATAACCCAAGAACTGTATTTCCGTTTGATGGAATTCACATTTCTCCAACTTGATATAGAGTTGATATGCTTTCAGACGTTCCAACACCATTCTCACATGATTCTGATGTTCTTCTGTAGAATTAGAAAAGATTAATATGTCATCCAGATAGATGACTACGAACTGATCTAACAAGTCCTTGAAGATATCGTTAATAAAATGCTGAAAGGTTGCAGGAGCATTGCAAAGTCCAAAAGACATGACTAGGTATTCATAATGTCCATAACGTGATCTAAACGCTGTCTTCCATTCATCACCTGGTCTAATGCGAACCAAATTATATGCAACTCGAAGATCCAATTTGGTGAATATTTTAGCTTGACGAACTCTATCCAGCAACTCCGGAATCAATGGCAGAGGGTAACGGTTTTTAATTGTGACTTTGTTTAATTCTCTATAGTCCACGCAAGGTCTCAAAGAGCCGTCTTTCTTTTTAACAAAAAAAATAGGTGCACCTGCTGGCGATGAAGATGGACGAATAAAACCTTTAGCTAAATTTTCATCTATGTATTCTTTAAGAGCCTTCAGTTCCGGCTCTGCTAATGGGTAGATGCATCCAAAAGGTATAGCTGCTCCAGGCAACAGTTCAATCGGACAATCGTAAGGTCGATGTGGAGGAAGTTTATTAGCATTCTCTTTGTCACATATATCGGTAAATTTGTCATATAGAGGAGGTAATTTAGGAGATACTTCAAGCTCCCCTTCAATCTTTTCATGAGATTGTTCTGGTAAAGACTCTGAGGAGGGGACCTCTGATGGAAAAGACACTTCTTTGGTTTCCCAGTCAATTGTAGGGTTCTGAGCCTGCAGCCATGGTAGTCCAAAAATAATTGGAAAATGTGGGGATGAAATTAATAGGAAAGATAGAACCTCATGGTGATTAGGTCTCATAATTATCTCCAATGGTTCAGTCTCTTGATCAACTGGACCTGAGTTCAGAGGGGATCCATCTACAGTTTCCATAAGAATGGGTGACAGTCTCTCTTGAAATTTTACACCATGTTTATTAGCAAAAGAAATGTCCATAAAGTTCCCATTTGCTCCAGAGTCCACCATGGCAGAGGCGGATATCCATTGAGAATCAATTCTAAACTTGATGGGAATAAAGCAATGAGTGCCTTTGTGTTCTTTTTTAATATTGGGTGCTGTGCAGGAGACTGAATGAATGAGTGCATGCACTGGTGGCACTTGTTCAGAAGAAACAGATTCTACATCAGAGAATTCATGATCTGCTACTACCGCGACCATCTTGCGTTGACGACATGGACAATTGATAAGGAAGTGATCAGTTTTACCACAATAGAAGCATTGATTTTCTCTAAACCTTTGTTCTCTTCGGTCGGCACTTTCACGCTTTTGTATACTGTCAATTTGCATAGGTTCAGCTTGGTGTTCTTGGTAATTCTTTGTTTCAGAGTCTCTAGGAGTGGGAGCTGAAGCAGACGAGTAATAGTTATTATTACGGGACCAGGTAGAACCCCATTTTTCTTGTCGACGCTCTGACAGCCGAGTGTCTATTCGGATACAATGGTGTACAAAATCATCAAACTCTGTGGGAGCTTCAGCCCGTGCTAACTCGTCCTTAAGTGCACTAGATAGTCCTTTTTTAAAGAATGTTAATTTTGCAGCATTATTCCACTCAGTATCCATCACCCACTGTCTGAAATCTGTGGCATATTCGGCAACAGAGCGTCTGCCCTGACGTAGAGCCATCAACGCTGCTTCTGCTGTAGTACACCGGTTAGGATCATCAAATACTTGGCTCATGGCTGCTAGGAAGGCGTCCAAGTCATCAAGCCGAGCATCGTTGGTTTCAATAAGAGGGCTTGCCCAGGCTACAGCCTTATGTGTCAGAAGCATAATAATACACAGCACCTTTGAATTATCAGTAGGGAAGTGAGCAGGATGTGCACCAAAATATAACTTGCATTGGTTTATAAATCCACGGTATTTGTCACGATCCCCACCAAACCTGAATGGTGGAAGCGGCAGGGTAGATGAAGAGGCTGGGGTCACAACTCGAGTCTGAAGTTCCCGGATCAGCTCTGCTTGCTGAGCCACCATGCCTTGTAAACCCTGTGTAGCTTGTCCATAAACTTGAACATCATGGGTTGTTTGATTTTCAAACGCCAAATATTTAGTCTTTAAAGTTTGCATGTCAGCAAAGATGTTAGTAAGCAAACAGTTCATATTGTTCACACGAACCTCCAAACTTGCTTCTCTGGCGGATTCCATGGAAATGGCTTGAGTATCCTGTTACGATACTGGCGAACACTGCTGGAATCCTATGGTCAGAAGTAGCGAGCGGAGCACAGTGCAGAACCCGGTGAGACGTCCCCAGGAACAGTGCTTGGAGGGTGGAACACGAGTAGTAGTAGTAGCAGCAGCAGCAAGGAAGTAGGAACAGTCTGGCAAGATCAGTTCTCAGGAGCAGGAGACTGGAACAAGTCACAATACTCAAGCACTGTTTGGTATTCCATGTGGTCTGAAGTAGGCCCAAACAGGAAACAAGATGGTTCACACGATGCAACATTTGCCATCTTGGTTAAGGGCAAGTTTAAGGGCAAAACAGCAGCCTCCAGTGGTAAGGAGTAAAGGTGCAGCACAATTCTTCAAAGTGTAAAACAGCGGCCACTAGTGGTAATTTTGCAGTACAACAACAGAATCCTGACACTGGCGCTCAATCCAGAGTGCCATCTGACCTCAGCCCAGTTTCTCTAGGCTCCTCCCTTATTTCCCCTGTCATCTGGCCCACCCCTATGCCTGTGTCATGGGTACGGCCGTTCTGTGTTTTGCCTCAGTATTTGTAAGTCAAAACTAGGAGTGGAACCTACACAGAGAAGAAGTATAATGGAAAGATTCATACTGCTTCTGCATTTTAGACTCGCTTCTGGTTTTGGCTTACAAATACTGATACAAAATACAGACCTAAATACTGCTGTGTGATAGTGGCCTGAAGATGCTCAGTTGTCCTCATTTTATAGGATGCCATAAGACATTCTTCATATATGTTTTACCACTATAAACCATTTTAATAATAGTACACGATAGTTCAATATTTCTGTATATCTCAATAGCTGAAAATATGTGGCATTATTTCACTGCCATTGTGGGTTTTGATGTATGGAAATAAACATATATATATATATATATATATATATATATATATATATATATATATATATATATATATATATATATATACATATATATACATTTGTCATGTACCACTTACCTGAGCACAGTTGGAAAAAGTTCACCAGTATAAAGATAAGCGCAGACAATAGATGATCCAAGAAAACCCTTGGCCAGAACCGTGACAGACAAATGCAACAGTTTCAAATCTGTAATACATAATAAATACAAATACTTATACAACTAATCAGGAAAACTCCTCCTTAATAGATAGCCCCATTCACAGGGAATCATCCGATCTTTGCAGGTCTGGCTGCAGTAACTCCTGAAAATTAGTAAATATTTATTGCCAGGGGAAGCCCTTTGCAGACACAATATTGCGTTGTATGGCACCTATTCATATGAAATAGTGCTCAAATGTACTGCATAAATATCTGAAGTTTTCCAGCAGTGGGATTCACCCTTTTACAATAGAGGAGTCTTGAGCAGGAGACCCCTCAAAACCCCTCCCTATGACTTCCAACTGCTCTAGTAGTGTATATGGAAAGTGAACGTCCTAGTGAGACAACCCTAAACCAAAACATGAATTAGCAAGCAATGCGTGGTGTTAGTGCTACCTAACCTGTACTGCAGTCATTCCGTACAAGACTCCAGAAAAAGTTTATAAAACCCAACTTCCAAAATTGAGATATTTCATTTCAAACACTGCCCAAATTAAATAACCAGGAGAAAAGAAAGATGGAGCTTCCTTTTTATGTTAACTCATTCATTAAATCAATATAATTTTTTTTATTTTCTATTTATTTAACAATGTAGTTACTTAGTTATTTACTAGTATACCCCCCTAGAAATATTGCCCCTCTCCCTTCTGTGCATACAGACTAGAGACTATGAATGATCTGGTCACATTATCATGTCATGTGGCTGCATGGACATGACATAACAATGCCTGGGATACAGTTAGTTTAATATATTTATTATTTCATTTATTTATTTTTTTCTACTTGATCTTTTTAACAGCCTGATAATCCCCATAAAATGATGGAACAGTCGTTTAGGGTACCGATTCATAACAGTGTTTCTTTATTTTTAATTTAACAATTATGGGGTCTTACCATTATTTTTGTCAAAGTAAACCCCAAAAAGATGTCCAGACAAATCAATGTATTGTAAAAATCAAGAACAGAATTATAACAGTTACATACAATGATCAACACCTACCAGACGGAATTGCCAAACTGCACAGTATGAACACTCCGGACAATACAAGGAAAAGGGAAACTGCGTATCGTCTTCCCACATAAGCAGCAATAATTGTACCCAGGATTCTAAGGGGTAGCTCCGTACTGCCAAAAATCACCTGTAGAAGATGTAAACTGAACCCAAACCGCTGGATATCCATTGCAAGAGCAAAAAAGGAGAAGCTGCTTGAGAACCTGTGAAGAGAAAACAGAGATGAGAAAGAAACAGCGTAAATGACATTGAAGAACATTTTCAACGTTATCGACAATATTGCAAAGATGAATTATGTTGTAAAGTTGGTCCCCGGTGGTTCATAGCCCTGCAGGGGTTTTGCGGTGAAGATAGAAAGTGTACCAGAAGATTTTGCGGCAACAGAACTTTACTAGGGCAGTGTTAGCACACCCAGCCAAAGCAGGAAATATTAACACTTCTCTTACAAAGAGGCGCAGTTTCTTTGTACAACACGGCTCAGTCTGGCGGTTAATGGCTGGCTTGCTTTCACAATCTCAGACGGAGGCAAGGGTACTCCTCCTTAACGTAGCCGATGGTGTGGCAAATTCAGGCCTACTAGACCTTCGACTGTCTTGTTAATTTGCTGGCACATGTTGGGTACTCCTGCCCGTCACACACAACAGCTCACACGACTGCACACATGGGGAGACTCTTGCCCATCATCGGCAAACAGGCTCCAGGACCGACAGACTCAGGCCCAACGCTTGTGCTAGTGTACAAATCAGATAAATCACATTCTGCATGTATAAAAATGTACAATGTATACACTAAAGTTCCCTTTAGAAGTTAGGGATTCACCCCCTAAACTCTTACAATATGGCTGTGTAAATTCTGCAAACAAATTGTAAACTGATTTTAAGTTAGACAATGTGTTCTTCTCTGTACACACCCGAAGCTACTTTAGAATTATTTTGGTTTCCTCTGTATTGTCAGAACTCAGGCAACAGTGGCACAGCTGTTAGATCACATATCTGGCTGTGGTGCATAGATAAACTGCAATCTATTTACAATGAAAATGTCCGATATCATGAGTGAACACCGACAGCAGACGTCCCCCATTCAACAACAGTTAATGGGCCCCCTTTAGATAAAGGGCAAAATATGTATTGTACAGAATGTGTTGACCAGCATAACAGGAATGAGATTTATCACCATGACATAGAGAGGCCAATGGTCACTTTTCGCATGCCCGGAGTCCGAAAAAGGTCAAATGGTGTTGGTTTGGAAGACGCTTTCGTTGAGTTTTTCTCAGTCTCATGTGTCAACATCTGGAGAAGAAAATAAAAAAAAGTATTGTGTGTAGTGAGATACAGATCTTTTCCTCTCTCTCTCTCTCTCTACAGATGACTGGTATTAATATAGACTGTGCAAAACAGTATTTGTAGGATTTGCTTATTCACACTTAAAGGGGTTGTCGGGTTTCAGCAAATGACTGTTATTTTTTGTATGAAAAGTTATAAAATTTTCCACATTTTCCAATAAACTTTCAGTATTAATTCCTCACGAGAGGCTCTGTCACCACATTATAAGTGCCCTATCTCCTACATAATGTGATCGACGCTGTAATGTACATAACAGTGGTTTTTATTTTGAAAAACGATCAATTTTGACGGAGTTATGACCTATTTTACATTTATGCAAATTACTTTCTTAATGCCCAACTGGGCGTGTTTTAACTTTTTGACCAAGTGGGCGTTGTGGAGAGAAGTGTATGATGCTGACGAATCAGCGTCATACACTTCTCTTCATTAATTTTTAGCTGTACTCGCAGCACAGCATGATCTCGGGAGATCACGCTGTGCTGTCACATACTCCCACATTAACTTTACCGTAGTGTCTTGAGAGTGAATACACATCGCCTCCAGCCAGGATGCGATATCTTTTAACACTCCCGATACTTCGGTAAAGTTTCTGTGGGACTTACTCACACAGCACAGCGTGATCTCCCGAGATCACGCTGTGCTGTCTTTCACAGCTTGATCTCGTGAGATCATGCTGTGATGTGATTAAGTCCCACAGAAACTTTACCGAAGTCCCACACTTCTCTTTACAATGCCCAGTTGGTAAAAAGGTAAAAAACGCCCAGTTGCCTATTAAGAAATTAATTAACATAAACTTGAATTATTCATAACTTGCTCAAAAATGATTGTTTTTCAAAATAAAAACCACTGTTGTTATCTACATCACACCGCCGATCAGTTTATGTAGGAGATAGGGCACTTATAATCTGGCGACAGAGCCTCTTTAAGATCTCTGCTTGTTGTTATCTATAGGAACATTCATTGCTTACTTTAGTGGATACAATTCCATCCATGGTCATGTGATGGACACACATGTGCTGGGAACATTAGAAGACACAGCTCTGATACACATACTTTAACTGTAACCAGCCGTGCACCTATGTGTCCATCACATGACCATGGACTGAATTTTATCGAATAGAAGCAAACACTTAATGTTTCAACTGAATAAAACTTATAGAGATCTTGAAGACTGTGAGAAATTAATTCAGAAAGTTTATTGGAAAATTGTGTAAAAAATAAAATAAATTTGCTGAAACCGGACAAACCCTTTAATAAACTTATTTCAGTAGAGTGTAAATTAGCATTGGCAGTGTGTTACATAATACTTATTGAAGTCATTTTCATATCATCTGCTCTCAAAGTCTGCCATGGTCATTTATTAATCCCTCAATAATGTGCTGTTTTCGCCACGGGAAGCGATGTGCAACTGTATTAGGGCTCAATCAGTGGGCTGTTCTTGTAATGCACAAATGAGATGGGTCCTCCAGAGAAAGAGCCCCTCGTAGCAGCTCTCTGTTATGGCTTATAGAGCGCCATCACCAATACTGGATTTAAAGGAACGTGTATTCACAGATTGTCTAGCATCTTAGACTCTGGCTATAAAGCACACCATAAGTAATATATGGCTATAAAATGTTTTACCTGCTTTTACAAAGTAAAGCAGAAAAATGCGATTCTCTCAACATCTTTCTCCCTCTGTAGCCTTCCCTATGTCATTCATATGTAATTTTTCCCATTTACCTCTGGACTGCCTATAGGCTTAGACTTATCTACACACTTATTGAACATTTAAAGATTATTCCCATATTATAATGTCATGGCATATTGCTAGATTAGTCCATAACATTATTGGTGGGAAGGTACCACAGTCAAGTGAATGGGGTCATGTTGCAGTTGCACGAAAAACTCTAAGAGCAGGACTGCTGAGTGCTGAAGTGCGTGGTGCTTAAAAATGTGTCTAGATTATCATCTCTCTACAGAGTACTCTTCTGCATCTGGAGGTGACAGCACAAGAACTGGGCGTTGGGAGCTTTATGAAATGGGTTTCCTTGGTTGAGCAGCTGCAGACAAGCCTAAGATCACCATGTGCAAATTGTGCCGGCTGTATGAGGTGTAAAATGCACTTCCATTGGACTCTGGAGCAGTGGAAACGTGTTCTTTGAAGTGATGAATCACGTTTCACTTTCTGATAGTCTGATGGACAAGCAAGGTCCATAAAGAGCTGGTTTGACGAGTTAGGTGTGCAGAAGCTCGAAGAAAGTAGCTTGGACCTCAACCCCGTCTAACACCTTTGGGATGAATAAATCATCAGTATCTGATCTCATAAATGCTTGTTTGGTTGAATTGGCACAAATTCATACAGACACACTCCAAAATCTTGTGCAAAGCCTTCTCAGAAGAATGTAGGCTTTTAAAGTCACAAAAAGGGGCCCAACTCCATATTAACGCTTTCCCTGCCAAGAAAATATCTCATACGTCCTGACAGGAAGGAACTTGAGTAGCCAAGGACATGTCTAATACTGTACATCCCTGCTACTAATGGCTCTAAGAGGTTAGGTTGCAGATTCTTAGCTTTCATATGAGCCCTGGATCACAGCTCTAGCTACAATCTAGTATGAGTTGAAGTGAGAGCTAAATATACTTGCAGCTCTCACATCAGTCCATGTGGAGTAGGAGAAGTGGGGGACTTGCTGGCAACTTGCAGGGAGGGGAGGGGAAGCCGTTATCCTCCTCCTGTCCTTTATGGCTATAGATGTCTCAGGGGGGGAGGGGTAACATGAACTTTTCTTGCATACTTGCTCTATGTCACATATTTTTCTTTTTTATTTCAGAAAAGAAGTGAGAAGATGAGCAGTAGGTAATCTTTTTCCTAATATAATCACCACTCTGCGAATTGTTAGGCCGTTTATTAACTCCAGACCTCTACCAGCGTCCAGATCACGACGTTAAATAAGTTGCACTAAACACTTGAAGCACACAAAAACATCAATAAATGTGTCAATTTTACACTGTCCATAAAACTCGCTTTCCGATTCTTTAGCCATACCTGTTATACGCTACAGTCATAGCTATAAGGATTATCAGTAGAGAGGAAAGCAAGGGCATGGACACACGATAAAAGAATAGGGGGAGGGCTAACATGACCAGGATTACAGGGGAGGTAGAGATTAATGGGTTTGGGAAGAAGGGAAGGAAAAGGGGATAGTGGCATAAAGGGGGCGTAGGTTAAGGAAAGCACATAAGGTGAGGAGCAGCAGCTTTGCGCCATTCAGGAGGACAGTAAAACATTGTACCTGCTGACCTCTAGCATGCAGGCCTTGATGGAGCAGCTGCGGGCAGCAGTGGTGGAGCGGGATATGGGCTGGCTGGAAGAGGAGTTAGGCCGGACGGGTTTGCAGCTGCAAGGTCTGCGGAGTCGCCTGGGATGTCCCCCCCGGCGACACTCTTACCGGAAGTGATGGCGTCTCCTCCCCGTAGCTCTCGGCGGTCGCGACCTCCAGAGCGCCTCAGTCTGGAAGCGCTGCCTTGGGTTCGGCGCAGGCTTAGGAGCCCCACGAGGGACCCTCCAGGCCCGGCTTCCACTTCCACTGTTCGGGGGCGGGGGTCCAGGTCTGAGAGGAATCCTGTTTGCCGGCCGAGCCCTGCGGAGAGTGAAGGACTGGATTCCAGGCAGAGGGGGCAACTTTATGTCTTCCGGTCTACACCACGTGGAGCTGCGGTGGGCCGGCCTGGCGATGGTCCTGTTGGACGGCCCGCCAGGCGCATGATTAATGTCCCTGGGCCTACGCACAGGCCGGAGTCGGCGGTGCTGCAGAGGAGTGCTAATGAGGACGAAGCAGAGAGGATGTCGGGATGGCCCCAGTCAGCGACAGTGGTACCCAAGGTACGAGACGGTGGAAACGGCTGTAGAGCCTGCGGCAATGGTCCTGGTCACATATGTCTGTGTAGTGTCCATTGCCGCGGGCCGTCGGGTTTACTCATCTCCCGACCCCCGCAGCCATTGATCTGTGAGCGCTGGTCTCCGTCTCCCTCCTAGGAAACGCTCACTTCCGCTCCGTTCGGCTGTGTCCCGGAGGAAATAGGAAATAGGAAATCGTCATCATCATCAACTGCCACGATTTCCTGGTCTATAAGAAGGCTCCTGGCCTTCTAATCCTTGCCTGAGCGTTGTTAGTTTTCCCAGTCTGTCTTGCAAATAGTCCCTAAGTGTGTCCCGTTCCTGTTGTTACCCGTGCCTTGTTCCCCGTTCCTATTTCCCGTGCTTTGCCTTAGCATCAAGTCGTGCCACGTCCTGTGTCATCTGCTACGTCCAGAGGAATCTGCCACGTCCTGTGTCATCTGCCACGTCCGGAGGAATCTGCCACGTCCTGTGCCATCTGCCACGTCCGGAGGAATCCGCCACGTCTGGCGCAACTTGCGGCTCCTGTGTCATCCGCCACATTTGGCGCCATCTGCTGCACCCATCTCATCTGTGCCAGAGCTTCGGTCACCGTCTGGACTATCCAGGTACCCTTGTGCGGGACATTGTATTTCTGGGGTTTCCTGTGGTTTGGCCAGCTGCCTTCCCGCTATGGCGGTACGGCCTAGTGGGTCCACTAACCCGCTCCGTGACAGTCTTGAGGTCGCTGAAGATGGTGCCGTGCCTGAGGTGGAAGGTCGTCGTGGGGATTCCATCGCTCCGACTGGTTGGAACTCAGTGCCCACGCAGCTCGGTGAGTCAGGATCACCTCTTCCTACTTTTCCTGCTATATTTAGGTCCCTGGGGGTTGGGGGTGGCTCCCAAGTGTGGTCAGTTAGAGATTCGGGTAGTAGTGGGGTGGTGTCTGTGTCTAGCGAGGGGGGAGATGTTCGTGAATTATTGGGCTGTGTGAAAGCTCTGTTGGCGTGTTGTGAGGGTGGTTGGTCGCAAGCCCCTTCCCCGGTCTCGGCGCAGGTTCCTGGGTCAGGTAAATCATTGGCAAAGGTTGTGCGCCCCTCAGGGGCAGCGCCCCCGGGGGGTGGCGGTGGGGTTATGGTATCGGTACAGACTGATAAAGATAATGAGGTGGATAGGGTGCGGTTGGATGATAAGGCGATAGGGGAGGTGTATGTCTGTTTCGAGGGACCGTTGGGTGCTCATTTAAAACCGGAAGTTAGGGAGAAGATTTGGAAGGATGAATATGTGGAAATATTCTCCCTTCTCCCCTTAGAGAAATTTAATTTAGATAAAGGTAAGAGGTGGGAGAGTAAAAAAGAGGAGGAGAAGCAAAGATATCGGTTAATCCCGCAAACATTCTTGAACTGGTTGCAGGCTTTTGCCATTCTGGCGAGCGTTATAGGTGAAAAGGCGCCGGAAAATTGTTCCGCCCTTTTCAGTTACATGGACATGATGGGTGAGGCCCATATGGCGTATGGGGGGCAGACATGGTTGCGATATGATGAGCAGTTTAGACAGAGAAAAGCGATTCGTCCAAATATTAGATGGGATAACAAGGACATTGGGCTATGGTTAAGGGTGATGGCCCCGGCTAAGTTTGGGCAGTCCTTTCCAGGGGGGCCGGAGTTGCCGGCCCCTCTGGACAAGCCGGTCAAACCGGGAGTGCGACAGGCGGAAGGATGGGATTGTGCTGGCAGTTCAATGATGGCCAATGCAAGTTTGGGGCGGCCTGTAAGTTTAAACATTCCTGATCGTCATGCGGCGGGACTTCCCACCGGTCCGCAAAATGCTTTAAAAAAGGTAAGGGGAGGGGTGGGGGTAGTGGTAGCCATGGGTCTGACGTCGGTGAAGTGGGTAGAGATGGAACCATACCTAAATAGGTTCCCAGACAAAGAGAGCGGCAGAATGTTGTTACACGGTTTTCAGTTTGGTTTTAAAATCCCCCCCCCACTTATGTGGTTCCATTTTCGGTGCGGAATTTGCGATCAGCACTGCAATATCCCGAGGTGGTTATGGACAAGTTGTGTAAGGAAATAGGGTTAGGCAGAATGTTGGGCCCCTTCTTGTCTATCCCAATCCCTGATCTTGTGGTCTCCCCTCTGGGGGTCGTGCCAAAGAAGGAGCCGAATAAATTTCGGCTCATTCATCATCTGTCTCAACCGCGGGGGTTGTCTGTTAATGACGGCATCGCCCCAGAGCTGTTCTCGGTAGTTTATACGTCATTTGATGCGGCGGTGGACTGGGTTCAGTGCTACGGGACAGGTGAGCTTATGGCTAAGACCGATATTGAATCGGCGGTTCGCCTTCCTCCAGTGCACCCCGATTGTCAGAGACTGTTAGGATGTTACTGGAATGGGGCGTATTATGTGGATCGCTGTCTTCCCATGGGCTACTTGGTTTATTGCGCCTATTTTGAGGCTTTCAGTACTTTCCTGGAATGGGTAGTTTGTGAGGTGGCGGGGATCACATCGGTCATTCATTACTTGGATGACTTTCTTTGCGTTGGAACCTCGTGTTCATCGGTGTGTGCTAATTTGTTGGGCGCGGTGCAATGGGTGGCTCATCGCTTTGGCGTTCCTTTGTCCCCGGAGAAAACTGAGGGTCCCAGGACTTGCATTGTTTGTCTAGGGATTACATTGGATTCTGTGGCAATGGAATGCCGGCTCCCTAGTGATAAATTGGAGGCGCTGCGGGGGGAGGTGAATAGGGCGGGATGACTTAAAAAAATACCACCACGGGAGTTGCAATCGTTGCTGGGCAAACTTAATTTTGCGTGTCGGATAATGCCGATGGGTAGGATTTTTTGTAGGAGATTAACGGCAGCAAAGCCGGGCGTTCGGGCTCCGAATCATCTAGTTAGATTAACTAAGGAACACTGGGAAGATTTGGCGGTATGGCGGAAGTTCTTGGAGATGTATAATGGGAGGACGTTATTTATATCCCCAGTAGTGGATAATGTGCAATGGGAGTTGTTTACGGATGCATCAGATAGCGTGGGTTTCGGCGTTTATTGCAAGGGACAATGGTGCGTGGGGCAGTGGCCCGCAGAATGGGTGACATTGGGGTTGGTGCGCAATCTGGTCCTGCTGGAGCTTTTTCCCAAGTTGGTGGCAGCGGAGGTCTGGGGGAGGGGGATCGTTTCCGGGATTGCAAAGTGCGATTCCATTGTGATAACATGGGGGTGGTGTTAGCCATCAATAACGTGTCGGCGTCTTCACCCCCAGTAGTTAGGTTGTTGCGCCGGCTAGTGTTACGGTGCTTGTCACTCAATTCTTGGATTGTCGCGGTCCATGTTCCTGGGGTGCAAAATGAGATTGCACATTCTCTCTCTCGTCTACAGTGGGAGCGTTTTCGGCTGTTGGCTCCGGAAGCAGAGGTGGCAGGGATCGCCTTCCGGAGCTGCTAGGGGACTTGGTCTACGAGCAGCAGGAGATTTGATAAGGTCCTCTCTAGCACCTAGTACAGTGTCGGCGTACGACTCGGCATAGAGGGACTGGATGGCATGGTCCGTGGGTGTGCCGGAAGCACGCTCAAGTGATGATCAGGTGGTGGTCTTATTGGTGTGATTAGGTCAGGTGGCAGATGCCGGCTGGTCGGTGTCAAAAGTGATTCGTTTTGTGGCGGCGCTAGCTTTCGGTTTTAAGTTAAGAGGTAAAAGGGATATTCTTGGTTGTCCAGGCCCTGAAAGTGTTTAGTAGAGGTGGAAGTCGGACGGTCGGCCGTCGTCCTGTATCTTTTGCGCTATTGGAGCGGTTAGGGGAAGCGTTGGTGGGAGTTTGTTTTTCGGGTTTTGAGGTGAAACTTTTTAGTTTGGCTTGTTCTTGGGCTTTCTTTGGGGCATTGCGGGTGGGGGAATTGGTGGCTCCCAGTAAGAAGGAGGGGGTTTGCAGGCAGAAGATGTGTTCTGGTCGGTGGAGAAGGTGGAGTTTTGGGTTAGACGTTCTAAGACAGATCAATGTGGCAAGGGGAAGAGGGTGGTGTTAGGGGCAGCAAAGGGGGCGAGTATGTGCCCGGTGGGTTGCTTTGCCGGTTATGCTGCGATAAACAAAAATCATAGTCGGGGTCCGCTATTGTGTCATGATGATGGTTCTTTCCTGTCGCGTTGTCAGTTCTCTTGTGCTTTTCGCAGATGCCTTGAGGTTTGGATGTGTCGGTTTATTCTCCCCATTCATTTAGTATTGGGGCTGCTACAGAGGCGGCAGCGTGGGGGTTGGGTCCTGAGGTGGTGAAGAGGATAGGTCAGTGGGAATCTGGGAGCTACAAAACTTATGTGCGTCCCCAATTTTTGTGATGTCAACTGGTTCAGTTACTTTCCCTTCTCTTTCCTTCTCGCCCCCCCCCCCCCCCCATTATTTGACTATGACAAAACTTTCCTCAATGTTCTTCTGTCATTTTAGGTGGCTTAACATACTTGGTGTGGATACTGGGGCACTCTTATGAGCACTGGGGGGCTTTGCGGGCAGATGTTCGCCCGGATGGGCAGCAGCTATGGTTCCAGAGATCTTCGGTGGTCATACGTTGGCTAGGCATACGAGATAGGGTGTGGAGTAGAGTTTTGCCCGATTTTCATAGATATGCCCAGTTAGATCGGGCACCAGACGTGTTGGTTCTCCATGTGGGGGGTAATGATTTGGGGACACGTCCTTTTAGAGAACTGATCAGGGACATAAAGTATGATCTGCTCGGGTTGTGGTCCTGTTTTCCCAAGGTGAAGGTGGTCTGGTCTGAAATCGTCCCTCGCAGCGTCTGGAGAGACGCGCGGTCAGTGTCAAGCATTAACAAGGGGCGGGTCGAGGTTAATCGGGCAGTGTCTAGTTTTGTGGTTAAGAGTGGGGGTTTGTTCGTGAGGCACTATGATTTAGAAGATGGCCAAGGCCAATTTTGGTTGGGCGATGGAGTCCATCTGAATGCGGTTGGCATCGATCTTTGGGCTTTGCATCTGCAGGAAGGCATTGAACAAGCACTGGTGGATGGTGGGGTCTCTCATACCTAAAGGTGTTTAACTATGTTCGTTTGGCGGATTGGGGGTCCTTGGAGTTGGTGGTAAATTGAAGTGGGGGATTCATCATAGGGATGGTCTCTAACAATTACACAATTGCTCATGGGTATGGGCTTATTTTGGGCTCCTGCTGGGTGGTGTCCCGGGGAGTGTTTTTTCATCCTTGGCAAGCCAACTGCGGAGTAGAAAGGTGCCTCTGAGCCTGTAGGGAGATGGCTGGGGGTAAGTAGTTATATAGGTGGGCAGTTCGGTGCCAAAATTTGTAGCTCCAAGGACTTCCCTTTCCTTGTTATGTGTTATGTTTTATTTATAAAGCGGTGTTTATGTAAATATGTTAATAATAAAATGGCTGCTGTGGCCGAATTTATCCAACCCACTGTCTGGTCTTTTGTTTATGGGGATGGTTAAGTGGGGGTGGGGGGAGAGGTAGAGGGCCACAGGGGTTAGATAAGACAGGAGAATATTGGGGGAGGTGGTGTTTTAGAAAAATGAAAAAGAGGGTAATATGGACGAGCTATGTAATCCCATGGTCATGTCTAATACATTTCTAAAGGGATTGAAATTACTTCCGTCAGTCAGAAAATAAATTTTTATTCACTGAAGTTCGCCACAGACAATAAATATAATAGATTTCTCAATAGTTCCAATATAAAAATCAATAATAGTTAACGCAAGTTTAGGGAATTGTGATTATTGATTAGGATTAAGCTGTGTTCACACGTTTGCGGTCAATTCGCGTCAGAACCTGCATTTAAATACAAGCAAACTTGTATAAATACTGCTTTTCAGCTTGCTGTTAAAAGAGGATGATAGCGAAAACATTAATACTATATTATGATATATACTGCTAAATTTTCTCTTCTGTATATCTGTTTTTAAGATATTATGCAAACTCGTTTATCTGTTCTTCAGTCTTCATACCATTTCTAATCTACTTCTCCGACCCCTGAGATATGTAGCGTCCATGGCCGCGGGCCGTCGGGTTTACTCACCTCCCGACACCCGCAGCCATGAATCAGTGAGCGCTCCAGTCCGCTGTGTCCCATAGTGTGCGCGCGCACGCTCGTGTCCGGTCTTAAAGGGCCAGCCCGCGCACATGTGAACAATCATCATCATCAACTACACATGATTTCCTGGACTATAAGAAGGGCCCTGCCCTTCTGATCCTTGCCTGAGCGATGTTAGTGTATCCCAAGTCTGTCTTGCAAATGGTCCCTTCGTTTTTTCCCCTTCCAGTTGTTACCCGTGCCCAGTTACCTGTTCCTGTATCCCGTGCTGTGTTCTTGTTCCTGTGCCTACTAGTGTTGGAGTCGTGTCTACTGCACCTGCTGTCGTTTGCCACATCCTGTGTCATCTGCCACGTCCAGTGTGATCCGCCACGTTTGGCGCAACGTGCTTCACCTGCTGTCAACTGCCACGTCCAGTGCCATCCCCCTTGTCCAGTGTGATCTGCCATGTCTGGCGCAACGTGCTGCACCTGCTGTTATCTGCCACGTCTGGCGTAACCTGCTGCACCCGCCTCCATCTGCGCCAAATCCTCGGCCACTGTCTGGACTATTCAGGTACCCTAGTGCAGGACTTTGTATTGCTGGGGTGCTCAGTGGTTTGGCCAGCTGCCTCCCGGCTACGCCAGTGCGGCCTAGTGGGTCCACATACCCACAGACTGTGACAAGATATACCACTTTTCCCTTCTTATACAACCCAAACGCTCTCTAAATTGCTGAAATAAATAATTTTTACTGTATTGATATCTCTTATTAGGACAGCATACTGATATTTAATTATTTTTTCCCATTGATGATAATAATATAAGGTTATTTTCAAATAACTTTCAGAAGGATATATTTTGCATTAAAATCGCAAAAAAAATTAAAAACTGAAATAAATAAGATTGCTAGATAGTCTTTTGGTCATGGCATACCCCCACATACTTCTGGTGTCTTTTGGAGTCGACAACTGTATGTTGGAGGAGATAATGGGCCCTCTTTAACCCCTTCCCGCACACCGGCATGAATGTACGTCCGAAATGCAAGTGATTTCCCGCATTCGGGCGTACAGTTACGCCGAAGCTTCAAACTGTCACCATGTCAACAGACATGGTGACAGCGTCCCGATCGCAACTGTCATAGACAGTTGCCGAGCAGGACTCGCGGGCACAGGACCAATCAGAGTAGTCCCGTGCCGGCACGAGCTGTGATTGGCCAGTCAGTACTGACAGGCCAATCACAGCACAGGAGCAGTGGTTTGCCGGCATCTCCGTCTCTGACAAGCTCATTCCTGTCGGAGAGCTTGTGAGAGTCGGAGACAAGAAGAAATACGGTGTTAAAGTTAAAAACAGAACAAAAAAACCCAGCGATTTGCCCCTTTTCTGTCCTTTTGTGCCCATTAACCAGTGATCACCCACTTTGGTGCCCACTGGTTAAGAAAAATAAATAAATATATATATATATTATATATATATATATATATATATATATATATATATATATATATATATATATATAATTTCAGTCCCCCACAGTGCCCTTCTGCCGTGCTGTGATCTGTCACCTGTCGCAGTACCCGGTCGCCATCACCCTGCTGTGTCCCTAGATTGCCCACTGCCCGAGTTCCCTGTTAGGTAGCAATGCCACGTCTCATTTAGTTTTTCCCCTGGTAGGTAGGGTACCCTTACTCATTGAATACAGCAGGGTCTGTTCTCATTCCACGGTTGAGAGTAGCGGTTTATTTTTTACAAAAAAAAATTTTTTTTCAAAATTAAAAAAAAAAAGTTACAAAAAAAATGTGTTCGTTAGTGGTAGCAAGAGTTTATTAGTATGGCCAAAAGAGTCTTTTCAGCTGAGGAAGCATATGAAATGCTGTGTACTGACATGGACAGCGCGAGTGAAGGTGAAGAGCAGTTCGTGCTTCCATCTTCCTCTGAATGCAGTGACTCGGAGTCTGCACCCCCAAGTCGGCGCAGAAGAGCCGTAGGTCCTGCTCTGCTGGAGCTGACCTGGGAAGCTGCGGACAATTATACCCCCAGGTGCCTGAGTTTACAGCCCCCTCAGGCATTCAAATTGAAATTACCGGTTTCAGCCCCATTGATTATTTTAAACTTTTTTTTTCAGACTCCCTTTTAGATTTAATGGCTCAGCAGACCAACCTTTATGCGGAACAGTTTATCGCCCAGAACCCCGACTCTTATTATGGGAGAAGCCAAAATTGGACCCCCACAAATCCAGTGGAATTGCGGAAGTTTTGGGGCATTTTTTTAAGTTTTGGTCTCATAAAAAAGCCCAGTATTAGATACTATTGGTCCCCTGATATTTACCGCACAGTAATGACAAGGACGGGATTCGAAGCCATCCTAAAGTTCCTGCATTACAATGATAATAGCCAGTGCCCACCCCCACAGGACCCACATTTTGATAGACTATATAAAATAAGACCATTAATTGCCCACTACTCCGAAATTTTTTCCCAAGTTTATACCCCCCAAAAAAATATTTTGGTGGATGAATCCCTAGTCAGCTTCAAGGGTAGACTGCACTTCAGGCAGTATCTACCCAATAAAAGAGCCCGGTATGGCATAAAGCTCTACAAGCTGTGCGAAAGTGCCACCGGTTACACGTACTCTTTTAGGGTCTATGAGGGAAAAGACTCCCAAATAAATCTCCCAGAATGTCCCCCCTTCCTAGGGATTAGAGGAAAAATTGTATGGGATCTTGTCCATCCTTTGCTCGGCAAAGGATATTATTTATATCTGGACAACTTCTACAACAGTGTCCCATTGCTAAAAGTTCTCTTTTCCAGATCCACCTTGGTGTGCGGAACAATCCGCAAAAATCAGAAGGGCCTCCCCAAAAATTTGCTGGGTCAGATCTTAAAATTAGGAGAGAGCAGAGCTGTCTGCATCGACGATCTGCTCCTCCTAAAGTATAAGGATAAAAGGGACGTCCTTATGCTGACCAGCATACACGACAGCAGAGGCAGCCTTGTCCCTGTACGCGGATCCACCACCCAAGTTCCCAAACCATTCTGCGTACAGGAGTACAACAAGTATATGGGTGGCGTTGACACCTGTCCGACCAGGTTATGAAACCATACAGCGCCATGCGCAAGACCAGGGTATGGTATAAGAAGCTGTCTGTGCATCTTACACAGATGGCTTTATACAACGCCTTTGTCCTCTGCAGATACGCCAGCAGTGGGGATACATTCCTGCAATTTCAGGAAAAGGTCATAAAGTCCCTGATGTTTGGTGACCAGGAAGGGGAGGGCAGTTCATCCGTCTCTTCCGTCAGCAGGATAATTCCCGGCCAGCATTTCCCCACTGAAATCCCCCCCACTGAAAAAAAACAAAAGCCCCCAAAAAAATGCCGTGTGTGCGCCAAGCGAGGCATTCGTAAGGACACCACATACCAATGTCTGAGGTGTCCCACAAATCCCGGCCTGTGCATGAAACAATGTTTCAAAATCTATCATACCTCCTTAGATTTTTAATTCATTTATTCTTCATTCACCTTTTCTGTCTCCCATATTGGCCATGAATAATTATTCACTTTTTTACTGACCTGCCCCATTTAAAATATGATCATTTAAAATTTGTAAAAAAAACACCTAAAACAAAACTAAAAATGCTCACTATACCAAGGACCCGAGGGAGTGTCTGTCTCATCCAGGTTGCAAATCTGGGTGAGAGGAATAAATCCAGATAAGATTGGTTGTCTCAGCAAATCTTTTTTTGCTGAGGCCTTTGATTTATTTTTTGGGCTGGATTTTATGGAATGGTAGTGGGACCTGCCATTCCCTCTCCCTCCATAGCGGGTTTTCCAGGTTGCCCTCTTTATTTACTAAAATTAAAGTATTTTTTAGTATACCCCTAGATGAATACCTAGAGGGTTGTCACTTCACAATTTAAAAATTCCCATTATACCCCTAGATGAATACCTAGAGGGTTGTCACTTCACAATTAAAAAATTCTCACTATACCCCTAGATGAATACCTTGAAAGGTGTTACATTACAATCTAAATCTCCTCACTATACCACTAGATGAAGTCTTTGAGGGGTTTAGTTTCCTAAATGGGGTCACTTTTCTGGGTTTCTAATGTTTTGACACCCCAGAGCTTCTGTTTTCATGACACAGGGCAGTAAATGCCATCGTCCTAGGCCTCAGATGTTGCATGGTGCTCTTTACCTTCTGAGCCCCGCCACGTGCTCAAGCAGCAGTTTATCTCCAAGAATGGGGTATTGCCGTATTCAGGAGAAATTGCGTAACAAACTGGGTTCTTTTTCTCCTTTAACCCCTTGTGAAAATTATGAATTTGGGGCTAAAGCAGCATTTTCTTTGAAAAAAAAAAAAAATGTTATTATTTTACTGCCCAGTGTATGAAACACCTATGGGGTCAAACTGCTCACTATACCACTTGAAAAATTCCTTGAGGGGTGTAGTTTACCAAATGGAGTCACTTTTGGGGGGTTTCCACTGAACTGACACCTTTACAAATGCGACATGGTGCAGAGAAATCAATCCAGCACTCCAAAAGCTAAATGGCGTGCCTTCCCTTCCGAGTCCTTCTGCTTGCCAAAACAGCAGTTTATGACCACATGTTGGGTATTTCCGTACTCTGGAGAAGTTGCTTTACAAATGTTGGGGTGCTCTTCCTCATTTATTTGTTGAAAAAATTAGAAATCTTGAGGTAAAGCTACATCTTATTGGAAAATAATGTAATTTTTCATTTTCACTGCCCAATTCTAATGAAATCTATGAAACACCTGTGGGGTCAAAATGTTCACTACACCCCTAGATGAATTCCTCAAGGGGTGTAGTTTCCCAAATGGAGTCACTTTTGGGGGGTTTCCACTGCACTGGTACCTTTACAAATGTGACATGGTGCAGAGAAATCAATCCAGCACTCCAAAAGCTAAATGGCGTGCCTTCCCTTCCGAGTCCTGCTGCTTGCCAAAACAGCAGTTTATTACCACATGTTGGGTATTTCCGTACTCTGGAGAAGTTGCTTTACAAATGTTGGGGTGCTTTTCCTCATTTATTTGTTGAAATAAATAAGAAATTTTAAGGTAAAGCTACATCTTATTGGAAAATAATGTAATTTTTTATTTTCAGTCCCCAATTCTAATGAAATCTATGAAACACCAGTGGGGTGAAAAATGCTCACTACACCACTAGATGAATTCCTTAAGGGGTGTAGTTTCCTAAATGTAGTCACTTTTGGGGGGTTTCCACTGTTCTGGTCGCTTAGGAGCTTTACAAATGCGACATGGTGCAGAGAAATGAATCCAACAAAATCAGCGCTCCAAAAGCTAAATGGCGTGCCTTCCCTTCCGAATTCGGCCGCTTTCCCAAACAGCAGTTTATGACCACATGTTGGGTATTTCGGTACTCTGGAGAAGTTGCTTAACAAATGTTCGGGTGCTTTTCCTTATTTATTTGTTGAAAAAAATAAAAATTATGAGGTAAAGCTACATGTTATTGGAAAATAATGTAATTTTTCATTTTCGTTTCAATAATTTTTATTGGTATTTTGCAAACAAATATACATACATATAACTGTGCTCATTTTGAATAAATTTCGATTTTTATACATGTGTGTAGACATTGTATTTGGAGCACCTGAGTATCAATATAAAAATAACTAGAACATTAAACAGAACATGTTGAACACCACTCAGTTTACATTCACTTGTGGAGTGGCTATGCATCTTGTTTTACATTAGATAGGTAAGTTTCTCTTCAGGTATACGTACAGTAAGGGCTATTTTTCCACAACCTCCACCTCTTAGTAAATGTGTCAGATGAGAGATTTCCATATGCAATAATTCTCTCGTATGCGTAGGACATATTAATCAGTGTCACTAATTCTGGGATAAGAGGGCTTGTAGTGGTCTTCCAATAACGAGTTAAGACCATTTTAGCCATAACTAATATTTTACTTATCAGGATCCGATCTTGTGAGGGGATCTCATCCATCTGAAGCAGTAATAAAGCTTTTTGTGGTAGCATAGGAACTCGAAATCCTAGTAACTCCCTCAAAAGGGCAAAAACCGCTTTCCAGTATTCCCCAATGACCGGGCATTCCCATAATATATGGATCAACGTTCCCTTAGAAGCGCATTTTCGCCAGCATTGGGCGGTGTTTTGAGGAAACATCTGTTGGAGTCGATCTGGTGTGTAATACCACCTTAGGACGGTTTTAATCGCAGCCTCTGCGTGTGAGGTGCATGATAAGGATGTATGCATTAATTTCAAGGCCTTGAGCCACTCCTGTTCTGTAAAATTGTTCCTTAAATCTCTCTCCCACATTCTTATGGGATAGGATTTAACAAATTTGGCTTGAGTGTCAATTAAATCATAAATATATTTAAGGCCTTTCAGGCCTCTATTTAGCCATCCAAATAATTTAAGATTGCATAGAGAGTCCAAGTTACCATGTTTAACCAGAAAATGTCGAATTTGGAAGTACTTATACAAATCTCTTGCATGAACTAAGTACTTAGATCTCAGATATGAAAAGTCTACCATCTTATTGTTGTCTAGAAGGTGAGATATATCTGTTATACCACCTCTTCTCCATGTATTAACATTGAGATCTGGAATGACCAATTCCAAGAATTCTATGGGTATGGATGATTTTGGCAGAGGGAGAGAATTTTTGGAACAGGTATGCAAGTATTTCCAACACCTTAGAGTGACTAAAGTAAGCGGGGAGAGGTCTGATTGACAGGTCAAATTCCAGAAGTGGAGGAATAAAAGTGCCTTTAGCGAGGCTGGGAAAATATAGGAGGCTTCGATATTAACCCAAGGCTTCATATTGTCTGCTTTCCACCAAGAGGAAATTTGGGCTACCACTGTTGCTATGTAGTATCCATGTATATTCGGTATGCCCATCCCTCCCAATTTCCTATCCCTGTTAAGTATATGAGAAGCAATCCTGGGCTTCTTACTTGCCCATACAAATTGTGATACTAGTTTCTGGGTTTGCTGGAAATATGACTTTGGAAGGTGTATGGGTAGGGTGCGAAACAAGTATAAAAGTTTCGGCAGTAATAGCATTTTGAAGGAAGCTATTCTACCAATCCAGGATATTTCACATTTTTGTAATCTATTTACTTCATTTTTTATGTCGTTAAGGAGCGGTGTGTAGTTATGCATATATAAAGATGCATGTTTAGGGGTTAAGTGGAGTCCCAAATATGAGATTTCGACCTTCCTCCAGTCCAATAAATATTTGTTTTGTAGAAAGTGTATCGTGGACGAGGGTAAGCATAGAGGGAGTGCTTGTGATTTTTGGGTGTTAAGCTTATAGAGTGAGATATTCCCAAATAACTGTATGCAGTCTAGAACCGCTGCCAGGGAAGTCTCCGGTTGTGATAAAGACAGAAGGATGTCGTCAGCGAATAATGAAATAGTATGAGTTAACGAGCCTACTTGTATGCCACAAATTTGATCATTACTTCTAATCATCTGGGCCAGGGGTTCTATAGCTAGTATGAATATAAGAGGAGATAGGGGACAGCCCTGTCTCGTGCCGTTAGTGATGTTAAAGTCCCCCGATAGAACTCCATTTGTAAAAACTTTTGCAGTCGGCTTGGAATACAAAGCTTGAACCGCTGTAAGAATTTCCCCTTGAAAACCCATATTTTCCAGAACTGTAAATGCATAAGACCAGTGAATACGGTCAAATGCCTTCTCGGCGTCTAATGCTAGCATTACAGAAGGTATTTTATGTTTCTCAATATGGTGTAGTAGACCTACCACCCTTCTAGTGTTATCAGACGCTTGGCGTCCTTTGACAAATCCTACCTGGTCTTCTTGGATCAGGGAAGGAAGTAGAGGGGCTAACCTGTTTGCCAAAATTTTCGCATAGATTTTGATATCTGTGTTCAACAGAGATATGGGCCTGAAATTTTGTGGGACATCCGGAGACTTCCCTGGTTTGGGTATTGTCACAACCAAGGCCATCTGATTCTCCCGAGGGAACGACCCCGATGACATAGCCTTCTGAAAAAATTTATTAAGAAAAGGAGTTAGAATATCCTGAAACGTTTTGTAGTATTCGTTAGTGAGACCATCTGGTCCAGGAGATTTACCAGATGGTGATCCACGAACAATACCTTGTATCTCATTCTCCGAAATTGGAGCATTAAGGGTAGAAATTTGATCCAATGACAGTCGAGGAAGTGAAATATTTGTTAAAAAATCCTCAATGTCTGTAATTTTTCATTTTCACTCCCCAATTCTAATGAAATCTATGAAACACCTGTGGGGTGAAAATGCTCACTACACCCCTAGATTAATTCCTCAAGGGGTGTAGTTTCCTAAATGGAGTCACTTTTGGGGGGGTTTCCACTGTTCTGGTACCTTAGGAGCTTTACAAATGCAACATGGTGCAGAGAAATGAATCCAGCAAAATCAGCGCTCCAAAAGGTAAATGGCGTGCCTTCCCTTCCAAGTCCTGCCGCTTGCCCAAACAGCAGTTTATGACCACATGTTTGGTATTTCCGTACTCTGGAGAAGTTGCTTTACAAATGTTGGGGTGCTCTTCCTCATTTATTTGTTGAAAAAAAAAAAAAAATTTGAGGTAAAGCTACATCTTATTGGAAAATAATGTAATTTTTCATTTTCACTGTCCAATTCTAATGACATCTATGAAACACCTGTGGGGTCAAAATGCTCACTACACCCCTAGATGAATTCCTCAAAGGGTGTAGTTTCTCAAATGGAGTCACTTTTGTGGGGTTTCCTTTGTTTCGGCACCACAAGACCTCTTCTAACCTGACATGGTGCCTGAAATATAATTTAAGAAAAGGAAGACCCAAAAATCCTCTAGGTACTCCTTTGCGTCTGAGGCCGGTGTATCAGTCCAGTAGCACACTATGGCCACATGTGGGATATTTCTAAAACCTGCAGAATCAGGGAAATAAATATTCAGTTGTGTTTCTCTGGTAAAATCCTTCAGTATTACAGGAAAAATGGATTAAAATGGAATTTCTGCAAAAAAAATGAAATTTGCAAATTTCCCTTCCACTTTGCTTTAATTCCTGTGAAACGCATAAAGGGTTAAGAAACTTTCTAAATGCTGTTTTGAAAACTTTAAAGGTGTGCAGTTTTTAAAATGGGGTGATTTGTGGGGGTTCCTAATATATAAGGCCCTCAAAGCCACTTCAGAACTTAACTGGTCCCTAAAAAAATAGGCTTTTGAAATTTTCTTGAAAATGTGAGAAATTGCTGCTTATAAGCCTTGTAACGTCCTAAAAAAAATAAAAGGATGTTCAAAAAACGATGGCAATCTAAAGTAGACATATGGGAAATGTTAGCTAGTAACTATTTTGTGTGGTATAACTATCTGTCTTACAAGTAGATACATTTGAATTTAGAAAATGCAAATTTTTTGCAAATTTTCTCTAAATTTTGGTGTTTTTCACACAAAAATATTGAATATATCAACCAAATTTTTTTCACTAACTTAAAGTACAATATGTCACGAGAAAACAATCTCAGAATCGCTTGGATAGGTAAAAGCATTCCAGAGTTATTACCACATAAAGTGACACATGTTAGATTTAAAAAATGAGGCTGTGTCATAAGGTCCAAAAGTCGCTGCGTCCTTAAGGGGTTAAAGCAATAAGTTGGGATACCTTCAGTCATACCCCCACCAATTCAACATTTTTCTTCTATTCTCTTCAGAGGCGTAGCTAAATGCTCATGGGTCTCGGTTCAAAAGTTCAGCTAACCCTGCCCTCCGTGTAACTTCTCTTCACGGCCCACAGCCTTTTCAGCTGCACCGCTATTTTGCCCGCCCCCATAAAACAACTATCTATGTCAGACAAAGCACATCTAGAAAGACTGTGACCCCTAGGCCACTGGATAAGATTAGATAAGGGCCTCAGCAGACAGTATACCTCATGATAGGCTTAGATACACGGTCTCAGTGGACAGTATCACACATGATAGGCTTAGATACATGACACAGCAGCCAGTATCACACAAAATATGCATATACACAGGGCCTCAGGAGACAGTATCACACATGATAGGCTTAGATACACAACTCAGCAGACAGTATCACACATGAAAGGCTTAGATACATGGCTCAGCAGACAGCATCACATATGATAAGCTAAGATACAAGGTTCAGCAAACCGTATCCCACATGATATGCTTAGATCTACGACTCAGCAGAAAGTGACACATAAGAGGCTAAGATACAGGCAGGGATGGGAATCAAATTTTTAACAACAGGTTCTCTGTTTTGCCGGAAATGGTATTTGCGCGCTGGGGGGGGGGTGGTGTCGCAGTATATCGCACGATGAAAAATATTTCTAATAATCATATAAAACAATTACAATATTCCAAATACACTTATATTGAAGTGGAACCAAAATAAAGAAATTCCACAGTATGTAGGTATATAATTACATAAGCGTACATACCTACCCCCACTCATTATATTAACCCCTTAATGACCGCCGATACGTCTTTCTACGGCGGTCATTAGTGGGCTTTATTCTAGAGCGCCGCTATTCTACGTCGCTGCTGTAGAATAAAGTAAACAGAGCAGGGAGCCGTGAAATCTCACTGCTCTCGGCTGCTAGAGGCAGCTGAGGGCTGGGAGCGTCCCTGCTCTGCCGGGTGAGATCGATATTAGTATCGATCTCACCCGTTTAACCCTTCAGATGCGGTGCACAATAGCGAGCACCGCATCTGAATGGTTTTGGAGAGAGGGAGGGAGCTCCCTCTCATCTCACTGACACCCGGCGATAAAATCGCCGAGTGTCTGTGTCTTCTATGGCAGCCGGGGGTCTAATAAAGACCCCCAGGTCTGCCTGGAGCGAATGCCTGCTAGATCATGCCGCAGGCATGACCTAGCAGATGCCTGTCCGTTTTAAACGGACAGGCAGTAATACACTGCAATACAAAAGTATTGCAGTGTATTATAATAGCGATCGGAGCATAGGGAAGTCCCCTAGTGGGACTAGTAAAAGAGTAAAAAAGTTTAATAAAGTTAATAAAAAAAAAAAAGTGAAACAAAAAAAATGAAAAACCCACTTTTTCCCCTTACAAAATGATTTACTATTAAAAAAAACTACAATAAAGCAAAAAAGTTACACATATTTGGTATCGCCGCGTCCGTAACGACCCCGACTATAAAGCTGTTACATTATTTAACCCGCAATGTGAACGCCGTAAAAAATAAAATAAAAAACAATGGAAAAATTGCTGTTTTCTGTTAATCCTGACTTTAAAAAAATTTGATAAAAAGTGATCAAAAAGTCGCATCTACTCTCAAATGGTACCAATAAAAACTGCAAGTCGTCCCGCAAAAAACAAGACCTTATACAGCTATGCCGACGCAAAAATAAAAAGTTACAGCTCTTTGAATGTGACAATGTAAAAATGTCAAAAATGGCTTGGACAGTAGGGCCCAGAATGCAAGCAGGGGGAAGGGGTTAAACTCACCCATTACGTATAGACCTATATGCGCACATTCAATATCATAAGCGTGATCAGCTCATTTAGTTAGGCTGTGCACTGTGAAAAGGGTGGAGGAAAGTGCAGCGTGCGCAGTAAGCCACAACAAATCTCCCGGATAATGCACAGATACGGTGCCAAAACCAAGCTCAGTACATAAATACAACACCAGAACAAAGCTCAGTATACATAAATACAACACCAGAACCAATCACTCTACATAAATACAGCACCAGAACCAAGCTCAGTACATAAATACAGCACCAGAACTAAGTTTAGTACATATATGCAACACCAGAACCAACCTCAATACATATATACAACACCAGAACCAATCTCAGTACATATCTGCAACACCAGAAACAAGCTCAGTACATAAAGACAACACCAGAACCATGCTCTCTACATAAATACAGCACCAGAGCAAAGCTCAGTACATATATACTGTAACGGCAGCGGACCGCTGCCTCCCCTTATCTGCTGACGGCCGCGACCGCAGACCTCTTTCCTGTGACCGACGTCTCCTTCCCTGGAGAATTCAGCATATCCGGCCGCTCTGCCCTGTAGGGTCTGCTAGGGGACGTGCGTGCATATGTAATTAATTATTCCCAGATTACCCTGGACTATAAAAATGGTCCTGCCCTTACACTCCTTTCCTGAGCGTTGTTGTGTATTCCCATGCTAGTCTTGCAAATAGTCCCTTAGTCGTATCCTGTTCCCGTACCCTGCTACCTGTATCCTGTATCCCGTGTTGTGTTTGTTCCTGAGCCTTTTCTAGTGTTTCAGTCGCGTTTTGTCATCTGCTACGCCTGCTGTTATACACCAGGTCTGGTGTCATCTGCTACGCCTGCTGTTATATGCCACGTCTGGTGTCATCCGCTACGCCTGCTGTCACACACCACGTCTGGTGTCATCTGCCACATTTGGCACTACCTGCCACATCAAGTCCCATCTGTGCCAAAGCCTCTGCTACTGTCTGGACAATCTCAGGTACCCATGTGCTAAGAACTTTGTATAGACTTTGTATAGACTGTGACTTGGCCAGCTGCTATTCCACTACGACGGAGCAGCCTAGTGGGTCCACATACTCCCAGATCGTGAACCAAGTTAAGTACATATATACAACACCAGAACCAAGCTCAGTACATAAATACAGCACAAGAACCAAGCTCAATACTTATATACAACACCAGGACCAAGCTCAGTACAAATATACAACTCCGGAACCAAGCTCAATACATCTATTCTGCACCGAAACCATGCTTAATACATATATACAGCACCAAAGAGAAGCTCACTGCATATATTCAACTCAAGCTCAGAACCAAGCTCAGCGTACAAATACAGCACCAAAACTAAGCTCAGTACATGTATATATGTTTTGAGCTTGGTTGTTATGATGTATATATGTACTAAGCTTGGTTTTGGTACCGTATTTATGTACTGAGCTTTGTTGTGGTACTGTATATATCATGACTATGTCATAGTTGTGGTGCTCTGTGTTGTGGTGCTGTATATGTCATGGACCCACTAGGTAGCGGAGTAGCAGCTAGCCAAACAACAGTCAATAATAGTCTTTAGGCAGGGCCGGCTTCAGGTTTATGTGGGCCCTTGGGCGACACAGACTTAGTGGGCCCCTTTGCGGTGAAATTCACGGCAGCATTAAAATGGCAAAAATCGGCACTTTGTGCTCCCATATAGATGTTAGCCCCTGTTTATGCCCCCATATAGAAGTTAGGCCCCCAGTTTGTACCCCAACAAATTTAGTGCCCTCTGTAGATAATGCCACACAGCCCCACTCCCAGGTAGTGCCACACAGCCCCCTCCTCCCAGGTAGTGCCACACAGCCCCCTCCTCCCACGTAGTGCCACACAGCTCCTGACGTCACTGTCTATATATGGACAGTGTTGTCAGGGGCAACTCCAGATCCATAGTCCCGGGCAGAGCACTACTAGCACTCTGCCTGAAAGTGGCGTAGCTAAAGGCTCATGGGCGCTGGTGCAAGAATTCAGCTTAGGTCCCCCTACCCAACACCACCAGACCCCTGCACACGCCTATGCCCAGCTGCCTTACCCGACAGACCCCATGAATGCCCCCACAGTATAATGGCCCCCATAGCTGCCCCCCCACACAGTATAATGCCCCCATAGCTGCCCCCACACGGTATAATGCCCCATAGCTGACCACCACAGTATAATACTCCCCTTAGCTGCCCCCCACAAAGTATAATGCTCCCCAAAGCTGCCTCCACACAGTATAATGCCCCCATAGCTGCTCCCAAAGTATAAATCCACCACACAATATAAAGCCCCCCATAGCTGCCCCCCCACACATTATAATGCCCCCATAGCTGCCCCACACAGTATAATGCCCCCATAGTTGACCACCACAGTATAATGCTCCCCGTAGCTGCCCCACACAGTATAATGCCCGCCATAGCTGCACCATACAGTATAATGCCCCCCCATTGCTGCACCATACAATATAATGCCCCCCATAGCTGCACCATACAGTATAATGCCCCCTATAGCTGCACCATACAGTATAATGCTCCCCATAGCTGCACCATACAGTATAATGCCCCCATAGCTGTACTATACAGTACAATGCCCCCATAGCTGCCACACACAGTATAATGCCCGCCATAGCTGCACCATACAGTATAATGCCCGCCATAGCTGCACCATACAGTATAATGCCCCCTATAGCTGCACCATACAGTATAATGCTCCCCATAGCTGCACCATATAGTATAATGCCCCCCAGGGGCGTAACTAGGAAAGACTGGGCCCCGTAGCAAACTTTTGACTGGGGCCCCCTCCCCTGGGTGTCACACAACCCCCCCTTGTAGATAGTGCCTTTTTTACAAACCCCCCCTTTTGATAACGCCATACAGCCCCCTGTAGATAACGCCATACAGCCCCCCTGTAGATAACGCCATACAGCCCCCCTGTAGATAACGCCATACAACCCCCTGTAGATAACGCCATACAGCCCCCTTTAGATAACGCCATACAGCCCCCTGTAGATAACGCCATACAGCCCCCCTGTAGATAACGCCATACAACCCCCCTGTAGATAACGCCATACAGCCCCCCCTGTAGATAACGCCATACAGCCCTTTGTAGATATCTACAGAGGGGGCTGTATGGCGCTATCTACAGAGGGGGCTGTATGGCGTTATCTACGGGGGGACTGTATGGCGTTATCTACGGGGGGACTGTATGGCGTTATCTATGGGGGGACTGTATGGCGTTATCTACGGGGGGACTGTATGGCGTTATCTACGGGGGGACTTATGGCGTTATCTACGGGGGGACTGTATGGCGTTATCTACGGGGGGACGGTATGGCGTTATCTACGGGGGTACTGTATGGCGTTATCTACGGGGGGACTGTATGGCGTTATCTACGGGGGGACTGTATGGCGTTATCTACGGGGGGACTGTATGGCGTTATCTACGGGGGGACTGTATGGCGTTATCTACGGGGGGACTGTATGGCGTTATCTACGGGGGGACTGTATGGCGTTCCCTACAGGGGGGGACTGTATGGCGTTCCCTACAGGGGGGGCTGTATGGCGTTCCCTACAGGGGGGGCTGTATGGCGCTATCTACAGGGGGGCTGTATGGCGCTATCTACAGGGGGGCTGTATGGCGCTATCTACAGGGGGACTGAAAGGCGCTATCTACAGGGGGAACTGTATGTCGCTATCTACAGAGGGGGCTGTATGGCGTTATCTAGAGGGGGGACTGTATGGCGTTATCTACGGGGGGGGGGGGGGCTGTATGTCGTTCCCTACAGAGGGGGCTGTCTGGCGTTATCTACAGGGGGGACTGTATGGCGTTACCTACAGGGAGTCTGTATGGCGTTCCCTACAGGGGGGTCTGTAGGGAACACCATACAGCCCCCCCTGTAAGGAACGCCATACAGCCCCCCTGTAGGGAACGCCATACAGCCCCCCCCTGTAGGGAACGCCATACAGCCCCCCTGTAGGGAATGCCATACAGCCCCCCCTGTAGGGAACGCCATACAGCCCCCATGTAGGGAACGCCATACAGCGTCGTCCCCCCTGTAGGGAACGCCATACAGTGTCCCCCCCCCTGTAGGGAACGCCATACAGCGTCCCCCCCCTGTAGGGAACGCCATACAGCGTCCCCCCCTGTAGGGAACACCATACAGCGTCCCCCCCCTGTAGGGAACGCCATACAGCATCCCCCCCCTGTAGGGAACGCTATACAGCATCCCCCCCTCCAAAAAAAATGCGACCTACAGTGTGTCCTAATAAAAGACATGTATCCCCTATCCACAGGATAGGGGAGACATGTGTGATCGCTGACAGCGATAGGGAGAACGGGGGACTGAAAGTCCCCCTGAAGTTCTCCATGACTAACCTCTGACTTCCGGCGTCTGCGCAGCTCTGTAGAAATGAATGGAGCGCTGGTCACGCATGCGCACAAGCGGGACCGGCGCTCCATTCATTTCTACGGAGCTGCCGACACAGACCCCGGATGTCCGAGGTTTGTGATGGAGAACTTCAGGGGACTTTCAGTCCCCCATTCTCCCTATCGCTGCCAGTGATCATACATGTATCCCCTATCCTGTGGATAGGGGATACATGTCTTTTGCTTAATGTATGATTGAAGGAACAGGGGGAGTAGGAAAAGTAGTGTGTTTCATAGATGTAAAAAATAAAAAATACTTTATTATTAAATTGTTATTAAAAACAATGTTGGATGTAATTTACGTTGCGCCAAAGTCCCCTAGATTGGCACAATATGACAAATTATGTCTAAATTAAATTGCTCCAATTCTATAGTAGTATATTGATATAGACGACTGACCTCTCAGTGTTGGTGAGAAAACAGTCAATTGCAAGCAAAAAATTATTATTAACGTTCCTCCAACGGGCTGTAGATAAAGCCCAGCGATGGGGAAACCCCTACATCAATCTTGCTGCAATGGGTTCCATGTACATGCATATAACTGCATAGATTGCATGCACAAATATCCTGTGTGAGCAGACACGACACAGCAGAGTCGAAACCGCAGCGTGCCAGCAACTACACAGGAGTAGGAAAGGAACAAGCCACAAGTGACAGCACTGTTGAATTGCCTAGATAGTGACCTGTGAATGATGTATCAGCAAATACTCTGCCCTGTCAGGCAGTCAATGACTTGCGAATCACAGCTTGTGTGTTATCATGTATGTGTATCTCAGCATAGCAGAGTTGAAACTGCTATGCTGTGACAGCTCTGCAAGGGGGAGTAACAGATCGGCCGTGCTCCCGGACGGGCGGCCACACAGGCAGTGTGCCTGAACAACGAGCACCAGTGCCTTGCAGGGGTGAGTACTCTGCCTGTCAGGCAGTTAGTATACTGAAGCACAGTTTCTTTATTATTTATTATGTAAGTTGAGCTGCCAGGTCATTCACACACACGTGGTGAGGGCTGGGGGAAGGAGAGCCGCTATCAGCTGTCTGTGTACGGACTTTACTCACACACAGCTCGGCTCCGTTCCCCTGTGCAGAGCAAACTAAGTCAGCTGCCCATGTTGGATCACTGTCAATGTTGGATGCTTAATATTGCTCCGTACTGCCTACTAGCAGTTCTATTCACCATCTACCCTGCAGAATATCTGCTTTAGTTAGGGACAATGGCCTGCCGAGGCTGCACGCTGGGCAGCTGACTTAGTTTGCTCTGCACAGGGGAACGGAGCCGAGCTGTGTGTGAGTAAAGTCCGTACACAGACAGCTGATAGCGGCTCTCCTTCCCCCAGCCCTCACCACGTGTGTGTGAATGACCTGGCAGCTCAACTTACATAATAAATAATAAAGAAACTGTGCTTCAGTATACTAACTGCCTGACAGGCAGAGTACTCACCCCTGCAAGGCACTGGTGCTCGTTGTTCAGGCACACTGCCTGTGTGGCCGCCCGTCCGGGAGCACGGCCGATCTGTTACTCCCCCTTGCAGAGCTGTCACAGCATAGCAGTTTCAACTCTGCTATGCTGAGATACACATACATGATAACACACAAGCTGTGATTCGCAAGTCATTGACTGCCTGACAGGGCAGAGTATTTGCTGATACATCATTCACAGGTCACTATCTAGGCAATTCAACAGTGCTGTCACTTGTTGTGGCTTGTTCCTTTCCTACTCCTGTGTAGTTGCTGGCACGCTGCGGTTTCGACTCTGCTGTGTCGTGTCTGCTCACACAGGATATTTGTGCATGCAATCTATGCAGTTATATGCATGTACATGGAACCCATTGCAGCAAGATTGATGTAGGGGTTTCCCCATCGCTGGGCTTTATCTACAGCCCGTTGGAGGAACGTTAATAATAATTTTTTGCTTGCAATTGACTGTTTTCTCACCAACACTGAGAGGTCAGTCGTCTATATCAATATACTACTATAGAATTGGAGCAATTTAATTTAGACATAATTTGTCATATTGTGCCAATCTAGGGGACTTTGGCGCAACGTAAATTACATCCAACATTGTTTTTAATAACAATTTAATAATAAAGTATTTTTTATTTTTTACATCTATGAAACACACTACTTTTCCTACTCCCCCTGTTCCTTCAATCATATATTGACAATCGGTGGTGTACACCTAGTGTGAGTTACTCCGACATATATTATATATAAATTGTACGGGGGTAATACCCATCCAAATATATATCTTTTGCTTAATGGCAGAGCAGGGAGATACCTCCCTGCTCTGCCGTACTGTTCAGTGGCGTCCCGCTGTAGCAGCCATAGCGGCTGCTAGCGGAGCCTCCGGCCATGGTGGGGGCCCGTGCCGGCGGGCGACACGGGCCCCCTCATGCCGCGGGCCCCGTAGCAGCCGCTACTGCTGCTACGGCGGTAGTTACGCCACTGATGCCCCCTATAGCTGCACTATACAGTATAATGCCCCCCATAGCTGCACCATACAGTATAATGCCCCCCATTGTGGCACCATACAGTGTAATGCCCCCCATAGCAGCACCATACAGTATAATGCCCCCGATAGCCGCACCATACAGTATAATGTCCGCATAGCTGCACCATACAGTATAATCCCCCCCATAGCTGCCCCATACCGTATAATGGCCGCATAGCTGCACCATACAGTATAATTCCCCCATAGCTGTACTATACAGTACAATGCCCCCATAGCTGCCTCATACCGTATAATGCCGCCAATAGCTGCACTATACCATATAATGTCCCCCATAGCTGCCCCACACAGTATAATGCCCGCCATAGCTGCACCATACAGTATAATGGCCACCATAGCTGCACCATACAGTATAATGCCCCCCAATAGCAGCTCCATACAGTATAATGCCCCCCATAGCTGCAACATAGAGTATAATGCCCCCCATAGCTGCCCCATACCGTATAATGCCTCCATAGCTGCACCATACAGTATAATGGCCACCCATAGCTGTACTATACAGTACAATGCCCCCCATAGCTGCCTCATACAGTAAAATGCCACCCATAGCTGCACCATACAGTATAATGCCCTCCATAGCTGCACCATACCGTATAATGCCCCCTATAGCTGCACCATACAGTATAATGCTCCCCATAGCTGCACCATATAGTATAATGCCCCCTATAGCTGTACCATACAGTATAATGCCCCCCATTGTGGCACCATACAGTATAATGCCCCCCCATAGCAGCACCATACAGTATAATGCCCCCCATAGCCGCACCATACAGTATAATGCCCCCCATAGCTGCACCAAACAGTATAATCCCACCATAGCTGCCCCATACCGTATAATGGCCGCATAGCTGCACCATACAGTATAATTCCCCCATAGCTGTACTGTACAGTACAATGCCCCCATAGCTGCCTCATACCGTATAATGCCGCCCATAGCTGCACTATACAGTATAATGTCCCCCATACCTGCCCCACACAGTATAATGCCTGTCATAGTTGCACCATACAGTATAATGCCCGCCATAGCTGCCCCATACAGTATAATGCCCCCCATAGCGGCACCATACAGTATAATGCCCCCCATAGCTGCACCATACAGTATAATGCCCCCCATAGATGCCCCATACCTTATAATGCCCCCATAGCTGCACCATACAGTATAATGCCCCCCATAGCTGTACTATACAGTATAATGCCCCCATAGCTGCCTCATACCGTATAATGCCGCCCATAGCTGCACTATACAGTATAACGCCCCCCATAGCTGCACCATACAGTATAATGCCCCCCATAGTTGCCCCATACCGTATAATGCCCTCATAGCTGCACCATACAGTATAATGCCCCCCATAGCTGCCCCATACCGTATAATGCCCCCATAGCTGCACCATACAGTATAATGCCCCCATAGCTGCCTCATACCGTATAATGCTGCCCATAGCTGCACCATACAGTATAATGCCCGCCATAGCTGCACCATACAGTATAATGCCCCCTTTAGCTGCACCATTCAGTATAATGCTCCCCATAGCTGCACCATATAGTATAATGCCCCCTATAGCTGTACCATATAGTATAATGCCCCCCATTGTGGCACCATACAGTATAATGCCCCCCCATAGCAGCACCATACAGTATAATGCCCCCCATAGCAGCACCATACAGTATAATGCCCCCCATAGCCGCACCATACAGTATAATCCCCCCATAGCTGCCCCATACCGTATAATGGCCGCATAGCTGCACCATACAGTATAATTCCCCCCCATAGCTGTACTATACAGTACAATGCCCCCATAGCTGCCTCATACCGTATAATGCCACCCATAGCTGCACTATACAGTATAATGTCCCCCATAGCTGCCCCACACAGTATAATGCCCGCCATAGTTGCACCATACAGTATAATGCCCGCCATAACTGCACCATAAAGTATAATGCCCCCCATAGCGGCACCATACAGTATAATACCCCCCATAGATGCCCCATATCTTATAATGCCCCCATAGCTGCACCATACAGTATAATGCCTCCAATAGCTGTACTATACAGTACAATGCCCCCCATAGCTGCCTCATACCGTATAATGCCGCACATAGCTGCACTATACAGTATAATGCCCCCATAGCTGTCTCATACAGTATAATGCCCCCTATATGTGCAGCATACAGTATAATAGCCCCCATAGCTGCATCATACAGTATAATACCCCCCATAGCTGCACCATACAGTATAATGCCCCCCATTGCGGCACCATACAGTATAATGCCCCCTATAGCGGCACCATACAGTATAATGCCCCCCATAGTTGCACCATACAGTATAATGCCCCCCATAGCTGCCCCATACCGTATAATGCCCCCATAGCTGCCCCATACCGTATAATGCCCCTATAGCTGCACCATACAGTATAATGCCCCCCATAGCTGTACTATACAGTACAATGCCCCCATAGCTGCCTCATACCGTATAATGCCGCCCATAGCTGCACTATACAGTATAATGTCCCCCATAGCTTCCCCACACAGTATAATGCCCGCCATAGTTGCACCATACAGTATAATGCCCGCCATAGCTGCACCATAAAGTATAATGCCCCCTATAGCTGCACCATACAGTATAATGCCCCCCCATAGCTGCACCAACCAGTATAATGCCCCCCATTGTGGCACCATACAGTATAATGCTCCCCATAGCTGCACCATATAGTATAATGCCCCCTATAGCTGCACCATACAGTATAATGCCCCCTATAGCTGCACCATACAGTATAATGCCCCCCATAGCTGCACCATCCAGTATAATGCCCCCCATTGCGGCACCATACAGTATAATGCCCCCCCATAGCGGCACCATACAGTATAATGCCCCCCCATAGCTGCACCATACAATATAATACCCCCCATAGCTGCCCCATACCGTATAATGCCCCCATAGCTGCACCATACAGTATAATGCCCCCATAGCTGTACTATACAGTACAATGCCCCCATAGCTGCCTCATACTGTATAATGCCGCCCATAGCTGCCCCACACAGTATAATGCCCCCATAGCTGCCCCACACAGTATAATGCCCGCCATAGCTGCACCATACAGTATAATGCCCGCCATAGCTGCACCATACAGTATAATGCCCCCTATAGCTGCACCATACAGTATAATGCTCCCCATAGCTGCACCATATAGTATAATGCCCCCTATAGCTGCACCATACAGTATAATGCCCCCCATAGCTGCACCATACAGTATAATGCCCCCCATAGCTGTACTATACAGTACAATGTCCCCCATAGCTGCCTCATACCGTATAATGCCGCCCATAGCTGCACCATACAGTATAATGCCCGCCATATCTGCACCATACAGTATAATGCCCCCCATAGTTGCACCATACAGTATAATGCCCCCCCCATAGCTGCCCCATACCGTATAATGCCCCCATAGCTGCACCATACATTATAATGCCCCCCATAGCTGTACTATACAGTACAATGCCCCCATAGCTGCCTCATACCGTATAATGCCGCCCATAGCTGCACTATACAGTATAATGTCCCCCATAGCTTCCCCACACAGTATAATGCCCGCCATAGTTGCACCATACAGTATAATGCCCGCCATAGCTGCACCATACAGTATAATGCCCCCTATAGCTGCACCATACAGTATAATGCCCCCCATAGTTGCACCATCCAGTATAATGCCCCCCATTGCGGCACCATACAGTATAATGCCCCCCATAGCGGCACCATACAGTATAATGCCCCCCCCCATAGCTGCACCATATAATATAATGCCACACATAGCTGCCCCGTACCGTATAATGCCCCCATAGCCGCACCATCCAGTATAATGCCCCCCATTGCGGCACCATATAGTATAATGCCCCCCCCCCCCATAGCGGCACCATACAGTATAATGCCCCCCCCCCCATAGCTGCACCATACAATATAATGCCCCCCATAGCTGCCCCATACCGTATAATGCCCCCATACAGTGAAGGAAATAAGTATTTGATCCCTTACTGATTTTGTAAGTTTGCCCACTGTCAAAGACATGAACAGTCTAGAATTTTAGGCTAGGTTAATTTTACCAGTGAGAGATAGATTATATTTAAAAAAAAAAACTAAAAATCACATAGTCATAATTATATATATTTATTTGCATTGTGCACAGAGAAATAAGTATTTGATCCCCTACCAACCATTAAGAGTTCAGCCTCCTCCAGACCAGTTACACGCTCCAAATCAACTTGGTGCCAGCATTAAAGACAGCTGTCTTAAATGGTCACCTGTATAAAAGACTCCTGTCCACAGACTCAATTAATCAGTCTGACTCTAACCTTTACAACATGGGCAAGACCAAAGAGCTTTCTAAGGATGTCAGGGACAAGATCATAGACCTGCACAAGGCTGGAATGGGCTACAAAACCATAAATAAGACGCTGGGTGAGAAGGAGACAACCTTTGGTGCAATAGTAAGAAAATGAAAGACATACAAAATGACTGTCAATCGACATCGATCTGGGGCTCCATGCAAAATCTCACCTCGTGGGGTATCCTTGATCCTGAGGAAGGTGAGAGCTTAGCCGAAAACTACACGGGGGGAACTTGTTGATCTAAAGGCAGCTGGGACCACAGTCACCAAGAAAACCATTGGCAACACATTATGCCGTAATGGATTAAACTCCTGCAGTGCTCGCAAGGTCCCCCTGCTCAAGAAGGCACATGTACAGGCCCATCTGAAGTTTGCAAATGAACATCTGGATGATTCTGAGAGTGATTGGGAGAAGGTGCTGTGGTCAGATGAGACTAAAATTGAGCTCTTTGGCATGAACTCAACTCGCCGTGTTTGGAGGAAGAGAAATGCTGCCTATGACCCAAAGAACACCGTCCCCACTGTCAAGCATGGAGGTGGAAACATTATGTTTTGGGGGTGTTTCTCTGCTAAGGACACAGGACTACTTCACCGCATCAATGGGAGAATGGATGTAGCCATGTACCGTCAAATCCTGAGTGACATCCTCCTTCCCTCCACCAGGACATTAAAAATGGCTCGTGGCTGGGTCTTCCAGCACGACAATGACCCGAAACATACAGCCAAGGCAACAAAGGAGTGGCTCAAAAAGAAGCACATTAAGGTCATGGAGTGGCCAAGCAAGTCTCCAGACCTTAATCCCATCGAAAACTTATGGAGGGAGCTGAAGATCCGAGTTGCCAAGTGACAGCCTCGAAATCTTAATGATTTACAGATGATCTGCAAAGAGGAGTGGGCCAAAATTCCATCTAACATGTGTGCAAACCTCGTCATCAACTACAAAAAACGTCTGACTGCTGTGCTTGCCAACAAGGGTTTTGCCACCAAGTATTAAGTCTTGTTTGCCAAAGGGATCAAATACTTATTTCTCTGTGCACAATGCAAATAAATATATATAATTTTGAAAATGTGATTTTCTGTTTTTTTTTAAAATATAATCTATCTCTCACTGGTAAAATTAACCTCGCCTAAAAATTCTAGACTGTTCATGTCTTTGACAGTGAGCAAACTTACAAAATCAGCAAGGGATCAAATACTTATTTCCTTCACTGTAGCTGCACCATACAGTATAATGCCCCCATATTTGTAATATATAGTACAATGCCCCCATAGCTGCCTCATACCTTATAATGCCGCCCATAGCTGCACTATACAGTATAATGCCCCCATAGCTGCCCCACACAGTATAATGCCCGCCATAGCTGCACCATACAGTATAATGCCCGCCATAGCTGCACCATACAGTATAATGCTCCCCATAGCTGCACCATATAGTATAATGCCCCCTATAGCTGCACCATACAGTATAAGGCAGCCCATAGCTGCACCATATAGTATAATGCCCCCTATAGCTGCACCATACAGTATAAGGCAGCCCATAGCTGTACCATACAGTATAATGCTCCCCATAGCTGCACCATATAGTATAATGCCCCCTATAGCTGCACCATACAGTATAATGCCCCCTATAGCTGCACCATATAGTATAATGCCCCCCAAAGCTGCACCATCCAGTATAATGCCCCCCAATACGGCACCATACAGTATAATGCCCCCCATAGCGGCACCATACAGTATAATGCCCCCCCATAGCTGCACCATACAGTGTAATGCCCCCTATAGCTGCACCATACAGTATAATGCACCCCATAGCTGCACCATCCAGTATAATGCCCCCCATTGTGGCACCACACAGTATAATGCTCCCCATAGCTGCACCATATAGTATAATGCCCCCTATAGCTGCACCATACAGTATAATGCCCCCTATAGCTGCACCATACAGTATAATGCCCCCATAGCTGCCTCATACCGTATAATGCCGCCCATAGCTGCACTATACAGTATAATGTCCCCCATAGCTTCCCCACACAGTATAATGCCCCCCATAGATGCCCCATACCTTATAATGCCCCCATAGCTGCACCATACAGTATAATGCCCCCCATAGCTGTACTATACAGTACAATGCCCCCATAGCTGCCTCATACCGTATAATGCCGCCCATAGCTGCACTATACAGTATAACGCCCCCCATAGCTGCACCATACAGTATAATGCCCCCCATAGTTGCAACATACCGTATAATGCCCTCATAGCTGCACCATACAGTATAATGCCCCCCATAGCTGCCCCATACCGTATAATGCCCCCATAGCTGCACCATACAGTATAATGCCCCCATAGCTGTACTATACAGTACAATGCCCCCATAGCTGCCTCATGCCGTATAATGCCGCCCATAGCTGCACCATACATTATAATGCCCGCCATAGCTGCACCATACAGTATAATGCCCCCTTTAGCTGCACCATACAGTATAATGCTCCCCATAGCTGCACCATATAGTATAATGCCCCCTATAGCTGTACCATATAGTATAATGCCCCCCATTGTGGCACCATACAGTATAATGCCCCCCCATAGCAGCACCATACAGTATAATGCCCCCCATAGCAGCACCATACAGTATAATGCCCCCCATAGCCGCACCATACAGTATAATCCCCCCATAGCTGCCCCATACCGTATAATGGCCGCATAGCTGCACCATACAGTATAATTCCCCCCCATAGCTGTACTATACAGTACAATGCCCCCATAGCTGCCTCATACCGTATAATGCCACCCATAGCTGCACTATACAGTATAATGTCCCCCATAGCTGCCCCACATAGTATAATGCCCGCCATAGTTGCACCATACAGTATAATGCCCGCCATAGCTGCACCATACAGTATAATGCCCCCCCATAGCGGCACCATACAGTATAATGCCCCCATAGCTGCACCATATAGTATAATACCCCCCATAGATGCCCCATATCTTATAATGCCCCCATAGCTGCACCATACAGTATAATGCCTCCAATAGCTGTACTATACAGTACAATGCCCCCCATAGCTGCCTCATACCGTATAATGCCGCCCATAGCTGCACTATACAGTATAATGCCCCCATAGCTGCACCATACAGTATAATGACCCCCTAGCTGTCTCATACAGTATAATGCCCCCTATATGTGCAGCATACAGTATAATACCCCCCATAGCTGCATCATACAGTATAATACCCCCCATAGCTGCACCATACAGTATAATGCCCCCCATTGCGGCACCATACAGTATAATGCCCCCTATAGCGGCACCATACAGTATAATGCCCCCATAGCTGCCTCATACCGTATAATGCCGCCCATAGCTGCACCACCATACAGTATAATGCCCGCCATAGCTGCACCATACAGTATAATGCCCCCCCATAGCGGCACCATACAGTATAATGCCCCCCATAGTTGCACCATACAGTATTATGCCCCCCCCCATAGCTGCCCCATACCGTATAATGCCCCCATAGCTGCACCATACATTATAATGCCCCCCCATAGCTGTACTATACAGTACAATGCCCCCATAGCTGCCTCATACCGTATAATGCCGCCCATAGCTGCACTATACAGTATAATGTCCCCCATAGCTTCCCCACACAGTATAATGCCCGCCATAGTTGCACCATACAGTATAATGCCCGCCATAGCTGAACCATACAGTATAATGCCCCCTATAGCTGCACCATACAGTATAATGCCCCCCATAGCTGCACCATACAGTATAATGCCCCCCATTGCGGCACCATACAGTATAATGCCCCCCATAGCGGCACCATACAGTATAATGCCCCCCCCATAGCTGCACCATATAATATAATGCCACACATAGCTGCCCCGTACCGTATAATGCCCCCCATTGCGGCACCATATAGTATAATGCCCCCCCCCATAGCGGCACCATACAGTATAATGCCCCCCCCCCCCATAGCTGCACCATACAATATAATGCCCCCCATAGCTGGCCCATACCGTATAATGCCCCCATACAGTGAAGGAAATAAGTATTTGATCCCTTACTGATTTTGTAAGTTTGCCCACTGTCAAAGACATGAACAGTCTAGAATTTTAGGCTAGGTTAATTTTACCAGTGAGAGATAGATTATATTTAAAAAAATAAAATAAAAATCACATAGTCATAATTATATATATTTATTTGCATTGTGCACAGAGAAATAAGTATTTGATCCCCTACCAACCATTAAGAGTTCAGCCTCCTCCAGACCAGTTACACGCTCCAAATCAACTTGGTGCCAGCATTAAAGACAGCTGTCTTAAATGGTCACCTGTATAAAAGACTCCTGTCCACAGACTCAATTAATCAGTCTGACTCTAACCTTTACAACATGGGCAAGACCAAAGAGCTTTCTAAGGATGTCAGGGACAAGATCATAGACCTGCACAAGGCTGGAATGGGCTACAAAACCATAAATAAGACGCTGGGTGAGAAGGAGACAACCTTTGGTGCAATAGTAAGAAAATGAAAGACATACAAAATGACTGTCAATCGACATCGATCTGGGGCTCCATGCAAAATCTCACCTCGTGGGGTATCCTTGATCCTGAGAAAGGTGAGAGCTTAGCCGAAAACTACACGGGGGGAACTTGTTGATCTAAAGGCAGCTGGGACCACAGTCACCAAGAAAACCATTGGCAACACATTATGCCGTAATGGATTAAACTCCTGCAGTGCCCGCAAGGTCCCCCTGCTCAAGAAGGCACATGTACAGGCCCATCTGAAGTTTGCAAATGAACATCTGGATGATTCTGAGAGTGATTGGGAGAAGGTGCTGTGGTCAGATGAGACTAAAATTGAGCTCTTTGGCATGAACTCAACTCGCCGTGTTTGGAGGAAGAGAAATGCTGCCTATGACCCAAAGAACACCGTCCCCACTGTCAAGCATGGAGGTGGAAACATTATGTTTTGGGGGTGTTTCTCTGCTAAGGACACAGGACTACTTCACCGCATCAATGGGAGAATGGATGTAGCCATGTACCGTCAAATCCTGAGTGACATCCTCCTTCCCTCCACCAGGACATTAAAAATGGCTCGTGGCTGGGTCTTCCAGCACGACAATGACCCGAAACATACAGCCAAGGCAACAAAGGAGTGGCTCAAAAAGAAGCACATTAAGGTCATGGAGTGGCCAAGCAAGTCTCCAGACCTTAATCCCATCGAAAACTTATGGAGGGAGCTGAAGATCCGAGTTGCCAAGTGACAGCCTCGAAATCTTAATGATTTACAGATGATCTGCAAAGAGGAGTGGGCCAAAATTCCATCTAACATGTGTGCAAACCTCGTCATCAACTACAAAAAACGTCTGACTGCTGTGCTTGCCAACAAGGGTTTTGCCACCAAGTATTAAGTCTTGTTTGCCAAAGGGATCAAATACTTATTTCTCTGTGCACAATGCAAATAAATATATATAATTTTGAAAATGTGATTTTCTGTTTTTTTTAAAAATATAATCTATCTCTCACTGGTAAAATTAACCTCGCCTAAAAATTCTAGACTGTTCATGTCTTTGACAGTGAGCAAACTTACAAAATCAGCAAGGGATCAAATACTTATTTCCTTCACTGTAGCTGCACCATACAGTATAATGCCCCCATAGTTGTAATATATAGTACAATGCCCCCATAGCTGCCTCATACCTTATAATGCCGCCCATAGCTGCACTATACAGTATAATGCCCCCATAGCTGCCCCACACAGTATAATGCCCGCCATAGCTGCACCATACAGTATAATGCCCGCCATAGCTGCACCATACAGTATAATGCTCCCCATAGCTGCACCATATAGTATAATGCCCCCTATAGCTGCACCATACAGTATAAGGCAGCCCATAGCTGCACCATATAGTATAATGCCCCCTATAGCTGCACCATACAGTATAAGGCAGCCCATAGCTGTACCATACAGTATAATGCTCCCCATAGCTGCACCATATAGTATAATGCCCCCTATAGCTGCACCATACAGTATAATGCCCCCTATAGCTGCACCATATAGTATAATGCCCCCCAAAGCTGCACCATCCAGTATAATGCCCCCAATGCGGCACCATACAGTATAATGCCCCCCATAGCGGCACCATACAGTATAATGCCCCCCATAGCTGTACCATACAGTGTAATGCCCCCTATAGCTGCACCATACAGTATAATGCACCCCATAGCTGCACCATCCAGTATAATGCCCCCCATTGTGGCACCATACAGTATAATGCTCCCCATAGCTGCACCATATAGTATAATGCCCCCTATAGCTGCAGCATACAGTATAATGCCCTCTATAGCTGCACCATACAGTATAATGCCCCCCATAGCTGCACCATCCAGTATAATGCCCCCCATTGCAGCACCATACAGAATAATGCCCCCCATAGCTGCACCATACAGTATAATGCCCCCCATAGATGCCCCATACCTTATAATGCCCCCATAGCTGCACCATACAGTATAATGCCCCCCATAGCTGTACTATACAGTACAATGCCCCCATAGCTGCCTCATACCGTATAATGCCGCCCATAGCTGCACTATACAGTATAACGCCCACAATAGCTGCACCATACAGTATAATGCCCCTCATAGTTGCCCCGTACCGTATAATGCCCTCATAGCTGCACCATACAGTATAATGCCCCCCCATAGCTGCCCCATACCGTATAATGCCCCCATAGCTGCACCATACAGTATAATGCCCCCCATAGCTGTACTATACAGTACAATGCCCCCATAGCTGCCTCATACCGTATAATGCCGCCCATAGCTGCACCATACAGTATAATGCCCGCCATAGCTGCACCATACAGTATAATGCCCCCTTTAGCTGCACCATACAGTATAATGCTCCCCATAGCTGCACCATATAGTATAATGCCCCCTATAGCTGTACCATATAGTATAATGCCACCCATTGTGGCACCATACAGTATAATGCCCCCCCATAGCAGCACCATACAGTATAATGTAATAACAGTATAATGTAATAGCTTACAAAATCAGCAAGGGATCAAATACTTATTTCCTTCACTGTAGCTGCACCATACAGTATAATGCCCCCATAGTTGTAATATATAGTACAATGCCCCCATAGCTGCCTCATACCTTATAATGCCGCCCATAGCTGAACTATACAGTATAATGCCCCCATAGCTGCCCCACACAGTATAATGCCCGCCATAGCTGCACCATACAGTATAATGCCCGCCATAGCTGCACCATACAGTATAATGCTCCCCATAGCTGCACCATATAGTATAATGCCCCCTATAGCTGCACCATACAGTATAATGCCCCCTATAGCTGCACCATACAGTATAAGGCAGCCCATAGCTGTACCATACAGTATAATGCTCCCCATAGCTGCACCATATAGTATAATGCCCCCTATAGCTGCACCATACAGTATAATGCCCCCTATAGCTGCACCATATAGTATAATGCCCCCCAAAGCTGCACCATCCAGTATAATGCCCCCCAATGCGGCACCATACAGTATAATGCCCCCCATAGCGGCACCATACAGTATAATGCCCCCCCATAGCTGCACCATACAGTGTAATGCCCACTATAGCTGCACCATACAGTATAATGCACCCCATAGCTGCACCATCCAGTATAATGCCCCCCATTGTGGCACCATACAGTATAATGCTCCCCATAGCTGCACCATATAGTATAATGCCCCCTATAGCTGCACCATACAGTATAATGCCCCCTATAGCTGCACCATACAGTATAATGCCCCCCATAGCTGCACCATCCAGTATAATGCCCCCCATTGCGGCACCATACAGTATAATGCCCCCCATTGCGGCACCATACAGTATAATGCCCCCCATAGCTGCACCATACAGTATAATGCCCCCCATAGATGCCCCATACCTTATAATGCCCCCATAGCTGCACCATACAGTATAATGCCCCCATAGCTGCACCATACAGTATAATGCCCCCCATAGCTGTACTATACAGTACAATGCCCCCATAACTGCCTCATACCGTATAATGCCGCCCATAGCTGCACTATACAGTATATTGTCCCCCATAGCTTCCCCACACAGTATAATGCCCGCCATAGTTGCACCATACAGTATAATGCCCGCCATAGCTGCACCATACAGTATAATGCCCCCTATATCTGCACCATACAGTATAATGCCCCCCATAGCTGCACCATCCAGTATAATGCCCCCCATTTTGGCACCATACAGTATAATGCTCCCCATAGCTGCACCATATAGTATAATGCCCCCTATAGCTGCACCATACAGTATAATGCCCCTATAGCTTCACCATACAGTATAATGCCCCCCATAGCTGCACCATCCAGTATAATGCCCCCCATTGCGGCACCATACAGTATAATGCCCCCCATAGCGGCACCATACAGTATAATGCCCCCCCATAGCTGCACCATACAATATAATGCCCCCCATAGCTGCCCCATACCGTATAATGCCCCCATAGCTGCACCATACAGTATAATGCCCCCATAGCTGTACTATACAGTACAATGCCCCCATAGCTGCCTCATACTGTATAATGCCGCCCATAGCTGCCCCACACAGTATAATGCCCCAATAGCTTCCCCACACAGTATAATGCCCGCCATAGCTGCACCATACAGTATAATGCCCGCGATAGCTGCACCATACAGTATAATGCCCCCTATAGCTGCACCATACAGTATAATGCTCCCCATAGCTGCACCATATAGTATAATGCCCCCTATAGCTGCACCATACAGTATAATGCCCCCCATAGCTGCCTCATACCGTATAATACCGCCCATAGCTGCACCATACAGTATAATGCCCGCCTTAGCTGCACCATACAGTATAATGCCCCCCCATAGCGGCACCATACAGTATAATGCCCCCCATAGTTGCACCATACAGTATAATGCCCCCCATAGCTGCCCTATACCGTATAATGCCCCCATAGCTGCACCATACAGTATAATGCCCCCCATAGCTGTACTATACAGTACAATGCCCCCTTAGCTGCCTCATACCGTATAATGCCGCCCATAGCTGCACTATACAGTATAATGTCCCCCATAGCTTCCCCACACAGCATAATGCCCGCCATAGTTGCACCATACAGTATAATGCCCGCCATAGCTGCACCATACAGTATAATGCCCCCTATAGCTGCACCATCCAGTATAATGCCCCCCATTGCGGCACCATACAGTATAATGCCCCCCATAGCGGCACCATACAGTATAATGCCCCCCCATAGCTGCACCATATAATACAATGCCACACATAGCTGCCCCGTACCGTATAATGCCCCCATAGACGCACCATCCAGTATAATTCCCCCCCATTGCGGCACCATATAGTATAATGCCCCCCCCCCCCATAGCGGCACCATACAGTATAATGCCCCCCCCCATAGCTGCACCATACAATATAATGCCCCCCATAGCTGCCCCATACCGTATAATGCCCCCATAGCTGCACCATACAGTATAATGCCCCCATAGTTCTAAAATACAGTACAATGCCCCCATAGCTGCCTCATACCTTATAATGCCGCCCATAGCTGCACTATACAGTATAATGCCCCCATAGCTGCCCCACACGGTATAATGCCCGCCATAGCTGCACCATACAGTATAATGCCCGCCATAGCTGCACCATACAGTATAATGCTCCCCATAGCTGCACCATATAGTATAATGCCCCCTATAGCTGCACCATACAGTATAATGCCCCCTATAGCTGCACCATACAGTATAAGGCAGCCCATAGCTGTACCATACAGTATAATGCTCCCCATAGCTGCACCATATAGTATAATGCCCCCTATAGCTGCACCATACAGTATAATGCCCCCTATAGCTGCACCATACAGTATAATGCCCCCCAAAGCTGCACCATCCAGTATAATGCCCCCCATTGCAGCACCATACAGTATAATGCCCCCCATAGCGGCACCATACAGTATAATGTCCCCCCATAGCTGCACCATACAGTGTAATGCCCCCTATAGCTGCACCATACAGTATAATGCCCCCCATTGCTGCACCATCCAGTATAATGCCCCCCATTGTGGCACCATACAGTATAATGCTCCCCATAGCTGCACCATATAGTATAATGCCCCCTATAGCTGCACCATACAGTATAATGCCCCCTATAGCTGCACCATACAGTATAATGCCCCCCATAGCTGCACCATCCAGTATAATGCCCCCCATTGCGGCACCATACAGTATAATGCCCCCCATAGCGGCACCATACAGTATAATGCCCCCCCATAGCTGCACCATACAATATAATGCCCCCCATAGCTGCCCCATACCGCATAATGCCCCCATAGCTGCACCATACAGTATAATGCCCCCATAGCTGTACTATACAGTACAATGCCCCCATAGCTGCCTCATACTGTATAATGCCGCCCATAGCTGCCCCACACAGTATAATGCCCCCATAGCTGCCCCACACAGTATAATGCCCGCCATAGCTGCACCATACAGTATAATGCCCGCCATAGCTGCACCATACAGTATAATGCCCCCTATAGCTGCACCATACAGTATAATGCTCCCCATAGCTGCACCATATAGTATAATGCCCCTTATAGCTGCACCATACAGTATAATGCCCCCCATAGCTGCACCATACAGTATAATGCCCCCCATAGCTGTACTATATAGTACAATGTCCCCCATAGCTGCCTCATACCGTATAATGCCGCCCATAGCTGCACCATACATTATAATGCCCGCCATAGCTGCACCATACAGTATAATGCCCCCCATAGCGGCACCATATAGTATAATGCCCCCCATAGTTGCACCATACAGTATAATGCCCCCCCATAGCTACCCCATACAGTATAATGCCCCCATAGCTGCACCATACAGTATAATGCCCCCCATAGCTGTACTATACAGTACAATGCCCCCATAGCTGCCTCATACAGTATAATGCCCCCCATAGCGGCACCATACAGTATAATGCCCCCCCATAGCTGCACCATATAATATAATGCCCCACATAGCTGCCCCGTACCGTATAATGCCCCCATAGCTGCACCATCCAGTATAATGCCCCCCATTGTGGCACCATATAGTATAATGCCCCCCATAGCGGCACCATACAGTATAATGCCCCCCCCCATAGCTGCACCATACAATATAATGCCCCCCATAGCTGCCCCATACCGTATAATGCCCCCATAGCTGCACCATACAGTATAATGCCCCCATAGTTGTAATATACAGTACAATGCCCCCATAGCTGCCTCATACCGTATAATGCCGCCCATAGCTGCACTATACAGTATAATGCCCCCATAGCTGCCCCACACAGTATAATGCCCGCCATAGCTGCACCATACAGTATAATGCCCGCCATAGCTGCACCATACAGTATAATGCTCCCCATAGCTGCACCATATAGTATAATGCCCCCTATAGCTGCACCATACAGTATAATGCCCCCTATAGCTGCACCATACAGTATAAGGCAGCCCATAGCTGTACCATACAGTATAATGCTCCCCATAGCTGCACCATATAGTATAATGCCCCCTATAGCTGCACCATACAGTATAATGCCCCCTATAGCTGCACCATACAGTATAATGCCCCCCAAAGCTGCACCATCCAGTATAATGCCCCCCATTGCGGCACCATACAGTATAATGCCCCCCATAGCGGCACCATACAGTATAATGCCCCCCCATAGCTGCACCATACAGTATAATGCCCCCTATAGCTGCACCATACAGTATAATGCCCCCTATAGCTGCACCATACAGTATAATGCCCCCATTGTGGCACCATACAGTATACTGCCCCCCCCATAGCAGCACCATACAGTATAATGCCCCCATAGCTGCACCATACAGTATAATCCCCAAATAGCTGCCCCATACCGTATAATGGGCGCATAGCTGCACCATACAGTATAATTCCCCCCATAGCTGTACTATACAGTACAATGCCCCCATAGCTGCCTCATACCGTATAATGCCGCCCATAGCTGCACCATACAGTATAATGCCCCCCATTGTGGCACCATATAGTATAATGCCCCCCCATAGCGGCACCATACAGTATAATGCCCCCCCCCATAGCTGCACCATACAATATAATGCCCCCCATAGCTGCCCCATACCGTATAATGCCCCCATAGCTGCACCATACAGTATAATGCCCCCATAGTTGTAATATACAGTACAATGCCCCCATAGCTGCCTCATACCGTATAATGCCGCCCATAGCTGCACTATACAGTATAATGCCCCCATAGCTGCCCCACACAGTATAATGCCCGCCATAGCTGCACCATACAGTATAATGCCCGCCATAGCTGCACCATACAGTATAATGCTCCCCATAGCTGCACCATATAGTATAATGCCCCCTATAGCTGCACCATACAGTATAATGCCCCCTATAGCTGCACCATACAGTATAAGGCAGCCCATAGCTGTACCATACAGTATAATGCTCCCCATAGCTGCACCATATAGTATAATGCCCCCTATAGCTGCACCATACAGTATAATGCCCCCTATAGCTGCACCATACAGTATAATGCCCCCCAAAGCTGCACCATCCAGTATAATGCCCCCCATTGCGGCACCATACAGTATAATGCCCCCCATAGCGGCACCATACAGTATAATGCCCCCCCATAGCTGCACCATACAGTATAATGCCCCCTATAGCTGCACCATACAGTATAATGCCCCCTATAGCTGCACCATACAGTATAATGCCCCCATTGTGGCACCATACAGTATACTGCCCCCCCATAGCAGCACCATACAGTATAATGCCCCCCATAGCTGCACCATACAGTATAATCCCCAAATAGCTGCCCCATACCGTATAATGGGCGCATAGCTGCACCATACAGTATAATTCCCCCCATAGCTGTACTATACAGTACAATGCCCCCATAGCTGCCTCATACCGTATAATGCCGCCCATAGCTGCACCATACAGTATAATGCCCGCCATAGCTGCACCATACAGTATAATGCCCCCTTTAGCTGCACCATACAGTATAATGCTCCCCATAGCTGCACCATATAGTATAATGCCCCCTATAGCTGTACCATACAGTATAATGCCCCCCCATTTTGGCACCATACAGTATAATGCCCCCCATAGCATCACCATACAGTATAATGCCCCCCATAGCCGCACCATACAGTATAATGCCCCCCATAGCTGCACCATACAGTATAATCCCCCCCATAGCTGCCCCATACCGTATAATGGCCGCATAGCTGCACCATACAGTATAATTCCCCCCCATAGCTGTACTATACAGTACAATGCTTCCATAGCTGCCTCATACCGTATAATGCCACCCATAGCTGCACTATACAGTATAATGTCCCCCATAGCTGCCCCACACAGTATAATGCCCGCCATAGTTGCACCATACAGTATAATGCCCGCCATAGCTGCACTATACAGTATAATTCCCCCCCATAGCGGCACCATACAGTATAATGCCCCCCATAGCTGCACCATACAGTATAATACCCCCCATAGAAGCCCCATATCTTATAATGCCCCCATAGCTGCACCATACAGTATAATGCCTCCCATAGCTGCACCATACAGTATAATGCCCCCATAGCTGCACCATACAGTATAATGCCTCCCATAGCTGCACCATACAGTAGAATGCCCCCCTAGCTGTCTCATACAGTATAATGCCCCCCATATGTGCAGCATACAGTATAATACCCCCCATAGCTGCATCATACAGTATAATACCCCCCATAGCTGCACGATACAGTATAATGCCCCCCATTGCGGCACCATACAGTATAATGCCCCCCCATAGCGGCACCATACAGTATAATGCCCCCCATAGTTGCACCATACAGTATAATTCCCCCCATAGCTGCCCCATACTGTATTATGCCCCCATAGCTGCCCCATACCGTATAATGCCCCCATTGCTGCACCATACAGTATAATGCCCCCCATAGCTGTACTATACAGTACAATGCCCCCATAGCTGCCTCATACCGTATAATGCCGCCCATAGCTGCACTATACAGTATAATGTCCCCCATAGCTTCCCCACACAGTATAATGCCCGCCATAGTTGCACCATACAGTATAATGCCCGCCATAGCTGCACCATACAGTATAATGCCCCTTATAGCTGCACCATACAGTATAATGCCCCCCATTGTGGCACCATACAGTATAATGCTCCCCATAGCTGCAGCATATAGTATAATGCCCCCTATAGTTGCACCATACAGTATAATGCCCCCTATTGCTTCACCATACAGTATAATGCCCCCCATAGCTGCACCATCCAGTATAATGCCCCCCATTGCGGCACCATACAGTATAATGCCCCCCATAGCGGCACCATACAGTATAATGCCCCACCATAGCTGCACCATACAATATAATGCCCCCCATAGCTGCCCCATACCGTATAATGCCCCCATAGCTGCACCATACAGTATAATGCCCCCATAGCTGTACTATACAGTACAATGCCCCCATAGCTGCCTCATACTGTATAATGCCGCCCATAGCTGCCCCACACAGTATAATGCCCCCATAGCTGCCCCACACAGTATAATACCCGCCATAGCTGCACCATACAGTATAATGCCCGCCATAGCTGCACCATACAGTATAATGCCCCCTATAGCTGCACCATACAGTATAATGCTCCCCATAGCTGCACCATATAGTATAATGCCCCCTATAGCTGCACCATACAGTATAATGCCCCCATAGGTGCACCATACAGTATAATGCCCCCCATAGCTGTACTATACAGTACAATGCCCCCCATAGCTGCCTCATACCGTATAATGCCGCCCATAGCTGCACCATACAGTATAATGCCCGCCATAGCTGCACCATACAGTATAATGCCCCCCCATAGCGGCACCATACAGTATAATGCCCCCCATAGTTGCACCATACAGTATAATGCCCCCCCATAGCTGCCCCATACCGTATAATGCCCCCATAGCTGCACCATACAGTATAAAGCCCCTCATAGCTGTACTATACAGTACAATGCCCCCATAGCTGCCTCATACCGTATAATGCCGCCCATAGCTGCACTATACAGTATAATGTCCCCCATAGCTTCCCCACACCGTATAATGCCCGCCATAGTTGCACCATACAGTATAATGCCCGCCATAGCTGCACCATACAGTATAATGCCCCCCATAGCGGCACCATACAGTATAATGCCCCCCATAGCTGCACCATACAGTATAATGCCCCCTATAGCTGCACCATACAGTATAATGCCCCCTATAGCTGCACCATACAGTATAATGCCCCCATTGTGGCACCATACAGTATACTGCCCCCCCATAGCAGCACCATACAGTATAATTCCCCCCATAGCTGCCCCATACTGTATTATGCCCCCATAGCTGCCCCATACCGTATAATGCCCCCATAGCTGCACCATACAGTATAATGCCCCCCAAAGCTGTACTATACAGTACAATGCCCCCATAGCTGCCTCATACCGTATAATGCCGCCCATAGCTGCACTATACAGTATAATGTCCCCCATAGCTTCCCCACACAGTATAATGCCCGCCATAGTTGCACCATACAGTATAATGCCCGCCATAGCTGCACCATACAGTATAATGCCCCCTATAGCTGCACCATACAGTATAATGCCCCCCATAGCTGCACCATCCAGTATAATGCCCCCCATTGTGGCACCATACAGTATAATGCTCCCCATAGCTGCACCATATAGTATAATGCCTCCTATAGTTGCACCATACAGTATAATGCCCCCTATAGCTTCACCATACAGTATAATGCCCCCCATAGCTGCACCATCCAGTATAATGCCCCCCATTGCGGCACCATACAGTATAATGCCCCCCATAGCGGCACCATACAGTATAATGCCCCACCATAGCTGCACCATACAATATAATGCCCCCCATAGCTGCCCCATACCGTATAATGCCCCCATAGCTGCACCATACAGTATAATGCCCCCATAGCTGTACTATACAGTACAATGCCCCCATAGCTGCCTCATACTGTATAATGCCGCCCATAGCTGCCCCACACAGTATAATGCCCCTATAGCTGCCCCACACAGTATAATGCCCGCCATAGCTGCACCATACAGTATAATGCCCGCCATAGCTGCACCATACAGTGTAATGCCCCCTATAGCTGCACCATACAGTATAATGCTCTCCATAGCTGCACCATATAGTATAATAACCCCTATAGCTGCACCATACAGTATAATGCTCCCCATAGCTGCACCATACAGTATAATGCCCCCCATAGCTGTACTATACAGTACAATGTCCCCCATAGCTGCCTCATACCGTATAATGCCGCCCATAGCTGCACCATACAGTATAATTCCTGCCATAGCTGCACCATACAGTATAATGCCCCCCCATAGCGGCACCATACAGTATAATGCCCCCCATAGTTGCACCATACAGTATAATGCCCCCCCATAGCTGCCCCATACCGTATAATGCCCCCATAGCTGCACCATACAGTATAAAGCCCCTCATAGCTGTACTATACAGTACAATGCCCCCATAGCTGCCTCATACCGTATAATGCCGCCCATAGCTGCAATATACAGTATAATGTCCCCCATAGCTTCCCCACATAGTATAATGCCCGCCGTAGTTGCACCATACAGTATAATGCCCCCATAGCGGCACCATACAATATAATGCCCCCCATAGCTGCACCATACAGTATAATGCCCCCTATAGCTGCACAATACAGTATAATGCCCCCTATAGCTGCACCATACAGTATAATGCCCCCATTGTGGCACCATACAGTATACTGCCCCCCATAGCAGCACCATACAGTATAATGCCCCCCATAGCTGCACCATACAGTATAATGCCCCTCATAGCTGTACTATACAGTACAATGCCCCTATAGCTGCCTCATACCGTATAATGCCGCCCATAGCTGCACTATACAGTATAATGTCCCCCATAGCTTCCCCACACAGTATAATGCCCGCCATAGTTGCACCATACAGTATAATGCCCGCCATAGCTGCACCATACAGTATAATGCCCCCCATAGCGGCACCATACAGTATAATGCCCCCCATAGCTGCACCATACAGTATAATGCCCCCCTATAGCTGCACCATACAGTATAATGCCCCTATAGCTGCACCATACAGTATAATGCCCCCTATAGCTGCACCATACAGTATAATGCTCCCCATAGCTGCACCATATAGTATAATAACCCCTATAGCTGCACCATACAGTATAATGCTCCCCATAGCTGCACCATACAGTATAATGCCCCCCATAGCTGTACTATACAGTACAATGTCACCCATAGCTGCCTCATACCGTATAATGCCGCCCATAGCTGCACCATACAGTATAATTCCCGCCATAGCTGCACCATACAGTATAATGCCCCCCCATAGCGGCACCATACAGTATAATGCCCCCCATAGTTGCACCATACAGTATAATGCCCCTCCATAGCTGCCCCATACCGTATAATGCCCCCATAGCTGCACCATACAGTATAAAGCCCCTCATAGCTGTACTATACAGTACAATGCCCCCATAGCTGCCTCATACCGTATAATGCCGCCCACAGCTGCACTATACAGTATAATGTCCCCCATAGCTTCCCCACATAGTATAATGCCCGCCGTAGTTGCACCATACAGTATAATGCCCGCCATAGCTGCACCATACAGTATAATGCCCCCATAGCGGCACCATACAGTATAATGCCCCCCATAGCTGCACCATACCGTATAATGCCCCCTATAGCTGCACCATACAGTATAATGCCCCCATTGTGGCACCATACAGTATACTGCCCCCCATAGCAGCACCATACAGTATAATGCCCCCCATAGCTGCACCATACAGTATAATGCCCCCCATAGCTGTACTATACAGTACAATGCCCCCATAGCTGCCTCATACCGTATAATGCCGCCCATAGCTGCACTATACAGTATAATGTCCCCCATAGCTTCCCCACACAGTATAATGCCCGCCATAGTTGCACCATACAGTATAATGCCCGCCATAGCTGCACCATACAGTATAATGCCCCCCATAGCTGCACCATACAGTATAATGCCCCCTATAGCTGCACCATACAGTATAATGCCCCTATAGCTGCACCATACAGTATAATGCCCCGATTGTGGCACCAAACAGTATACTGCCCCCCCCATAGCAGCACCATACAGTATAATGCCCCCCATAGCTGCACCATACAGTATAATCCCCCCATAGCTGCCCCATACCGTATAATGGCCGCATAGCTGCACCATACAGTATAATTCCCCCCATAGCTGTACTATACAGTACAATGCCCCTATAGCTGCCTCATACCGTATAATGCCGCCGATAGCTGCACTATACTGTATAATGTCCCCCATAGCTTCCCCACACAGTATAATACCCGCCATAGTTGCACCATACATTATAATGCCCGCCATAGCTGCACCATACAGTATAATGCCCCCTATAGCTGCACCATACAGTATAATGCCCCCCATAGCTGCACCATCCAGTATAATGCCCCCCATTGTGGCACCATACAGTATAATGCTCCCCATAGCTGCACCATATAGTATAATGCCCCCTATAGCTGCACCATACAGTATAATGCCCCCTATAGCTGCACCATACAGTATAATGCCCCCCATAGCTGCACCATCCAGTATAATGCCCCCCATTGCGGCACCATACAGTATAATGCCCCCCATAGCGGCACCATACCGTATAATGCACCCCCCATAGCTGCACCATACAATATAATGCCCCCCATAGCTGCCCCATACCGTATAATGCCCCCATAGCTGCACCATACAGTATAATGCCCCCATAGCTGTACTATACAGTACAATGCCCCCATAGCTGCCTCATACTGTATAATGCCGCCCATAGCTGCCCCACACAGTATAATGCCCCCATAGCTGCCCCACACAGTATAATGCCCGCCATAGCTGCACCATACAGTATAATGCCCGCCATAGCTGCACCATACAGTATAATGCCCCCTATAGCTGCACCATACAGTATAATGCTCCCCATAGCTGCACCATATAGTATAATGCCCCCTATAGCTGCACCATACAGTATAATGCCCCCTATAGCTGCACCATACAGTATAATGCCCCCCATAGCTGCACCATCCAGTATAATGCCCCCCATTGCGGCACCATACAGTATAATGCCCCCCATAGCGGCACCATACAGTATAATGCACCCCCCATAGCTGCACCATACAATATAATGCCCCCCATAGCTGCCCCATACCGTATAATGCCCCCATAGCTGCACCATACAGTATAATGCCCCCATAGCTGTACTATACAGTACAATGTCCCCCATAGCTGCCTCATACCGTATAATGCCGCCCATAGCTGCACCATACAGTATAATGCCCGCCATAGCTGCACCATACAGTATAATGCCCCCCCATAGCGGCACCATACAGTATAATGCCCCCCATAGTTGCACCATACAGTATAATGCCCCCCCATAGCTGCCCCATACCGTATAATGCCCCCATAGCTGCACCATACAGTATAATGCCCCTCATAGCTGTACTATACAGTACAATGCCCCCATAGCTGCCTCATACCGTATAATGCCGCCCATAGCTGCACTATACAGTATAATGTCCCCCATAGCTTCCCCACACAGTATAATGCCCGCCATAGTTGCACCATACAGTATAATGCCCGCCATAGCTGCACCATACAGTATAATGCCCCCCATAGCGGCACCATACAGTATAATGCCCCCCCATAGCTGCACCATACAGTATAATGCCCCCTATAGCTGCACCATACAGTATAATGCCCCCTATAGCTGCACCATACAGTATAATGCCCCCATTGTGGCACCATACAGTATACTGCCCCCCATAGCAGCACCATACAGTATAATGCCTCCCATAGCTGCACCATACAGTATAATCCCCCCATAGCTGCCCCATACTGTATAATGGGCGCATAGCTGCACCATACAGTATAATTCCCCCCATAGCTGTACTATACAGTACAATGCCCCCATAGCTGCCTCATACCGTATAATGCCGCCCATAGCTGCACTATACAGTATAATGTACCCCATAGCTGCCCCACACAGTATAATGCCCCCTATAGCTGCACCATACAGTATAAGGCAGCCCATAGCTGTACCATACAGTATAATGCTCCCCATAGCTGCACCATATAGTATAATGCCCCCTATAGCTGCACCATACAGTATAATGCCCCCTATAGCTGCACCATAACGTATAATGCCCCCATAGCTGCACCATACAGTATAATGCCCCCATAGCTGTAATATACAGTACAATGCCCCCATAGCTGCCTCATACCGTATAATGCTGCCCATAGCTGCACTATACAGTATAATGCCCCCATAGCTGCCCCACACAGTATAATGCCCGCCATAGCTGCACCATACAGTATAATGCCCGCCATAGCTGCACCATACAGTATAATGCTCCCCATAACTGCATCATATAGTATAATGCCCCCTATAGCTGCACCATACAGTATAATGCCCCCTATAGCTGCACCATACAGTATAAGGCAGCGCATAGCTGTACCATACAGTATAATGCTCCCCATAGCTGCACCATATAGTATAATGCCCCCTATAGCTGCACCATACAGTATAATGCCCCCTATAGCTGCACCATACAGTATAAGGCCCCACATAGCTGCACCATACAGTATAATGCCCCCTATAGCTGCACCACACAGTATAATGCCCCCCATTGCGGCACCATACAGTATAATGCCCCCCATAGCGGCACCATACAGTATAATGCCCCCCCATAACTGCACCATACAGTATAATGCCCCCTATAGCTGCACCATACAGTATAATGCCCCCTATAGCTGCACCATACAGTATAATGCCCCCATTGTGGCACCATACAGTATACTGCCCCCCCATAGCAGCACCATACAGTATAATGCCACCCATAGCTGCACCATACAGTATAATCCCCCCATAGCTGCCCCATACCGTATAATGGGCGCATAGCTGCACCATACAGTATAATTCCCCCCATAGCTGTACTATACAGTACAATGCCCCCATAGCTGCCTTATACCGTATAATGCTGCCCATAGCTGCACTATACAGTATAATGTCCCCCATAGCTGCCCCACACAATATAATGCCCGCCATAGTTGCACCATACAGTATAATGCCCGCCATAGCTGCACCATACAGTATAATGCCCCCCATAGCGGCACCATACAGTATAATGCCCCCCATAGCTGCACCATACAGTATAATGCCCCCCATAGCTGCCCCATACCGTATAATGCCCCCATAGCTGCACCATACAGTATAATGCCCCCCATAGCTGTACTATACAGTACAATGCCCCCCATAGTTGCCTCATACCGTATAATGCCGCCCATAGCTGCACTATACAGTATAATGCCCCCCATAGCTGCACCATACAGTTTAATGCCCCCCAAGCTGTCTCATACAGTATAATGCCCCCCATATGTGCACCATACAGTATAATACCCCCCATAGCTGCATCATACAGTATAATACCCCCCCATAGCTGCACCATACAGTATAATGCCCCCCATTGCGGCACCATACAGTATAATGCCCCCCATAGTTGCACCATACAGTATTATGCCCCCCCATAGCTGCCCCTTACCGTATAATGCCCCCATAGCTGCACCATACAGTATAATGCCCCCCATAGCTGCACCATACAGTGTAATGCCCGCATAGCTGCCCCATACAGTATAATGCCCCCCACAGCTGTCCCATACAGTATAATGCCCCTTCAGCAGCTACAATAGGACCCTCCTCCCATACCTAGTATAATGCCCCTATATGTAACTAATAGAAAAATAACAACATAATTACTTTCCTACAGCCGTTCCCACGACGTGTGGAGGATCCCTTTCCTCCTCTGCACTGTGCTGTGAGTGACTCGTCGCAGACAGGCGCGATGTTGTGAGGTCACTACATCATGCCTGCCTGTGCCGAGCTGCTCACGGCACATCGAATGCTGGAGCGAGGCTCCAGTATTCAACCCAATTGAATCTGCGTCCTGTGGACGCAGGGTCGGTTGGAGGCGGGACCAGCGCGGTCAGGCTAGTACACTGCTCTGGTACCGGCATCACTGTCCATATTCGCTGTCCATATATGGACAGCGATGTCAGGTGCTTCCCCAGAGATGGAGTCCTGGAGCAGAGCCGCTAGCGCTCTTCCTGAAACGCCTCTCCTTCTCACATCTCTGTCCATATATGGACAGTGATGAGTTAACGACGGCAACGTCAGAACCCGGTGGCCGAGTGGGCCCCCCAAGTGGCGTGGGCCCCGGCACTTGCCCGGGTTTGCCGGATGCTGACGCCGGCCCTGTCTTTAGGACAAGAGTACCTGGATAGAAGATTAGACAGACACTTGGTGTAGCAGACACTTGGCGTAGCAGACGTTTGATGTAGCAGACGTTTGGTGTAGTAGACACTTGGCACAGATGACACTTGGCACAGATGACACTTGGCGCAGATGATACTCTCAACTCTGACACTAGACTTTGCACTGTAACAAACACAATTATGGCATATAGGATACGGAAACACAGGATAAGGGGCCATTAGTAATAACGAAAATCGCGAGTGGCTTAAAAAACGTCAGAAAATCAGGAGCTGCTTTCCCTTGAAAACAGCTCTGTATTTTCAGAAGTTTTTGAGTTTGTGTGTGCACATACCCTTACACTGACAGGCACTAATACTCTGGTATACTAAGTCCCTAGTTGGACTAAAAAAAATAAGTAATAAATGTGAAATAAAAGTTATTAGTAAAGATTACAGTAAAAAGTGGTTTTATTTAGTAAAAGTGTAAAAAATGTAATAAAAGTACACATATATGGTATCGCCGCGACCATAGTGATCCAAACAATAAAGTTAACATGTAATTTAAACCGCAAGATGAACACCGTAAAAAAGACACAAAAAGCAATGGCAAATTCTTTTTCTATTGCCCCCCAAAAATGTCATAATAAAAGTTAATCAATAAGTCCCATATATCCAGATACAGTACCCACGCTACCAGAGCTTTGGTACATGTACGCCCTTGTCAGTCACGGTGGGAGCTACCCACTATTGCTAGAATATCCCTAAGGTAAGAGCCACGCTCTCGACCCTGGGTTGCTTCGTGGGGCTTAGTGGACTATCCGGACCTACAGGTACCACCACGGGTCCTTACGTTGCTAATCGCTACCTTTCGTAGCAAACCCTCTCTCACCTTCAGACGGCAGCTGTAGTGTTCCAGAACGCCAAGGACACAACCAAGTAGACAGGTGACAAGTGTCGTTTATTCTGCAGTCCATACGATAAGTCCCATGTGAGTCTGTCACTCTGCCCTGCTTTTCTACCCCCTCCCACTCCACATCGGTGCATTCATTTTAACAGTAAAACGTGCTTCACAGCGACAGATATGCAGACAATATTCTCTCTTGACACTAGCCCAGGGACACAGGCAACTGTTGCGCACTTGTGGAACATGCGATGCTGCAACAGGGTATTGACCCACTGTTCGCTGGTTACTTTGAGGGACAGCGTGCAAGGTAAGCTGGTGGTCTATTTAGGGCCAGGGACGACTGCTAATATTGGAAAACTTTTTGTTCTGTTGCAGGAAACTGCAAATGCCCCAGTACCTTAGTCCTCTCTGATGCTTCCTTACTTTCAGTGCCTCCTGTTCTCTGCTGAGCTCCCTCTTTCCGGCTCCCTCTGCCCTCCAAGATGGCTTCCTCTCTTCCTCTCCCGCTTCACCACGCGCTCCTGCTCCGAGCTCTCATGCGCCACACTGCCCGACCAGCCCCTTCAGGGTGACGTCATGATGGACCAGTCACTCCGCCCGCCCTCCCCTTTACAGAGCTGACGGAGACTTTACTTCATCGTTCTGTGTGGGAGCGTGTATGAGTCATGAGCGCACGGCTCATGTGGATAAGGGATACATGTGTTTTGTAGGAACAACCCCTTTAATGGCAAAGCGGAGAGATACCTCCCTGCCATGCAGTAGTGTTCAGTGGCATTGCACCGTAGAAGCCGTAGCGGCTTCTAGCGGAGACTCCGGCCATGGGGCGGGCAGCACGGGCCCTCTCTCCGCTATGGCTGCTACAGCGGTAGTTACGCCACTGCCAGGCACTCATTAGAAATGTCTGGGTACCATACAAGAAAATGATCAGGCCAGGGCACCATGAATCCCTTCCTTCTTCCAGCAGGTATAACTTAGGGCAGAGGCGTAGCTAGGTTCTCCAGCACCCGGGGCAAAGATTCAGTTTGGCGCCCCCCCCCAACCTCTTTCCCGACATCTCCTTCCCCCTCGCCGTGTTTGTTTTCTCTACCAATCGACGTGTCATTTCTTTTTATGTAACGCGAGCATAAAATTATTTGTACATTTCACAAGCAATGTGGTTCTATACACAACACCAGAACCAAGCTCGGTACATATATACAGCCCCAGCACAAATATAGCTCAATTTAGTGCAACCCCTGCCGTATAGGTTTGTACGGCGTAAAACTACAGCTCCCAGCATAGCCCGAACAATGGTAAGGATATGCTGGGAGATGCCGTTTCACAAAAAATAAATCCTATCATAATCATACCACCCATCATCTCGCTGCAGATCATACAGTGACTACAGTGCTGATTAGAGGCAGAATAAACATTTACATTAAGTGACTCACCGGTGACGTCTCAGATTCTAGTTCTTTTTCTCCATTTGGTCCAGACCTCTATGATGACTTCTCCCGGTCACAGACCATTTCTGCAGTTTTCCGCTCACATGTCTTCAGCTTCTCACTTTTCCAACATTTCTGCACCTATAAATAAATATAAAGTTATCATTATACCACACACTACGCCCCTAAATATAATAGTGACATACACTGCACCTCTAATTATAATAGCACCATACACCGTGTCCCACACACACACTGTGCCCCCTGTAGATAGTGCCTGCCATAGAGCCCCCTGTAGATAGTGCCCCCATATAGACCACCCCTGTATATAGTGTCCCACAAATAACTCCCCCTATAGTGCTCTACAGATAGCCCACCCCTGTATATAGCCCCCTGTAGATAGTGCCTGCCATAGAGCCCCCTGTAGATAGTGCCTGCCATAGAGCCCCCTGTAGATAGTGCCTGCCATAGAGCCCCCTGTAGATAGTGCCTGCCATAGAGCCCCCTGTAGATAGTGCCTGCCATAGAGCCCCCTGTAGATAGTGCCTGCCATAGAGCCCCCTGTAGATAGTGCCTGCCATAGAGCCCCTGTAGATAGTGCCCCCATATAGACCACCCCTGTATATAGTGTCCCACAAATAACTCCCTCTATAGTGCTCTACAGATAGCCCACCCCTGTATATAGCCCCCTGTAGATAGTGCCTGCCATAGAGCCCCCTGTAGATAGTGCCTGCCATAGAGCCCCCTGTAGATAGTGCCTGCCATAGAGCCCCCTGTAGATAGTGCCTGCCATAGAGCCCCCTGTAGATAGTGCCTGCCATAGAGCCCCTGTAGATAGTGCCCCCATATAGACCACCCCTGTATATAGTGTCCCACAAATAACTCCCTCTATAGTGCTCTACAGATAGCCCACCCCTGTATATAGCCCCCTGTAGATATAGCCCACCCCTGTATATAGAGCTCTACAGATAGCCCAACCATGTATGTAGCCCCCCTGTAGATATAGTCCACCCCTGTATATAGTGCTCCACATATAGTCCACCCCTGTATATAGTGCTCCACATATAGTCCACCCCTGTATATAGTGTTTCACAGATAGCCCACCCCTGTATATAGCCCCCCCCTTGTACATATAGTCCACCCCTGTATATAGCCCCCCCCCCTTGTACATATAGTCCACATATAGTGCTCCACAGATAGCCCACCCCTGTATATACTATATACAAGGGTGGGCTATCTGTGGAGCACTATATACAGGGGTGGACTATATGTACAAGGGGGCTATATACAGGGGTGGGCTTTCTGTGGAGCACTATAGGGGGAGCTATTTGTGGGATACTATATACAGGGGTGGGCTATATCTACAAGGGGACTATATACAGGGGTGGGCTATATCTACAGGGGGACTATATCTACAGGGGGACTATATACAGGGGTGGGCTATCTACAGGGGGACCATATCTACAGGGGGACCATATCTACAGGGGGACCATATCTACAGGGCTGGGATATACACAGGGGGGCTATATCTACAGGGGTGGGCTATACACAGGGGGCTATAGCTACAGAGGGGGGCTATATACAGGGGTGGGCTATACACAGGGGGGCTATATCTACAGGGGTGGGCTATACATAGGGGGGCTATATACAGGGGTGGGCTATATACAGGGGGAATATATCTACAGGGGGCTATATCTACAGGGCTGGGCTATATACAGGGTGACTATATCTACAGGGGGGGCTATATACTGGGGTGGGCTATCTATGGAACACCATATACAGGGGTGGGCTATGTCTACAGGGGGCTATATACTATATAGCCCACCCCTGTATATGGTGCTCTATAGACAGCCCACTCCAGTATATAGCCCCCTGTAGATATAGTCCCCCTGTAGATATAGTCCCCCTGTATATAGCCCAGCAGATATAGTCCCCCTGTATATAGCCCACCCCTGTAGATATAGTCCCCCTGTATATAGCCCCCTGTAGATATAGTCCCCCTGTATATAGCCCAGCAGATATAGTCCTCCTGTATATAGTCCACCCCTGTAGATATAGCCCCCCTGTAGATATAGCCCCCCTGTATATAGCCCAGCCCTGTAGATATAGTCCCCCTGTATATAGCCCAGCCCTGTAGATATAGTCCCCCTGTATATAGCCCAGCCCTGTAGATATAGTCCCCCTGTATATAGCCCCCCTGTAGATATAGTCCCCCTGTATATAGCCCCCCTGTAGATATAGTCCCCCTGTATATAGCCCAGCAGATATAGTCCCCCTGTATATAGCCCAGCCCTGTAGATATAGTCCCCCTGTATATAGCCCAGCCCTGTAGATATAGTCCCTCTGTATATAGCCCAGCCCTGTAGATATAGTCCCCCTGTAGATAGACACCCCCCGTAGATAAAGTCCCCCGTGTAGATATAGTCGTCGTCCCCCCCCCCCCCCCGCAGATACAGCCACACGTCTATTACAATTAAAAAAAAATAATAATAATTCAAACTCACCTTAATCCCGCTCCCACGCCGTCCGGCAGCCATGGAGACCTGCTCTCTTCTGCGAGGGTCTCCAGGGGGTTGAACACAGCGTCTATGAAAGGCGCTGATTGGCTGGGCAGGATGACTTTCCCTGCCAGTCAGTCAGCGCCTTTCATCGACGGAAGCGTCACGTCGCTTCATTGGTGGAGAGGCGCTGAATGGCCGGGCACGGAACGTGCCCGGTCATTCATTGCTTCTAATTGTACCTGTGTCCTTGCGACACAGGTACAATTATAGTGCAGGAGGAGTGGGCGCTGGCGCCCCCCTCTGAACTGCGCCCGGGGCACATGCCCCGCTTGCCCCCCCCTAGCTACTCCCCTGCTTAGGGCCTTATTCACATATTAATTCAGTTTTATTTTATTGAAAAAAAACTGCCTACGTATATATTGTATATACTATAAAAGGTTTTATTCACACTTCACTTTTTATGTACATGTTTTTTTTTAAGCGCAAGACGTTTACCATTTTTAGACCATTTAAAAACGCATTTTTTGTTTTAGCATAGTGTGTATTTGCACGTTTTTCTACAATACATATTTTTTCAACATTACAAAAATATCAAAAAAATTGGTAAGCCTTTAACCAAAAATTTAACAAATATGGATGAATAACTAATAACTTAGGACACAATATGGAGCAAAAATGAAAACAATACTAAAACAAAGACGTAACAAATTGTAAAAAAAAGATCTGTGTTGCGCATTCGTATTTGATCTATATTTTCAGACGCAAGTCTGAATTAACCCCTTAGTTTACAATTTCTCTGTATACATACACTGCAGTTAGAGCTCTACAGTGACATATCAAAATAACGTCTTGAGTAATGAGGATTTAAAACAAGCAAATGTAATATCAGATATTGTTTTAATCACTACGCGCTTCAAGGCTGGACCGGCCTCTTCATCAGGTAAAATACAAATGCATATTTGTATTTTATCTAATGAAGAATCCGGTCCGGCCTTGAAACGCGTAGTAATTAAAACAATATCTGATATTACATTTGCTTGTTTTAAATCCTCATTACTCAAGAAGGGTTTTACCAGGTAGCAGCGCCAGGGAAAATCAGTTTTTCCCTCAAACTTCTCAAATCACCATTTACCTCTGGACCCTTTGGATCTGGATCGGAACCCAGGCTGCAGCAATATTTTAAAACACACTTTCAAGGATGTTGTGCGCCTAGCACAACCAACCAGGTCAGCAGAACTGATCACCTATCGGTGGCTTTTTTACTTTATCATTTGATGCACTATGTACGCTTTTTGTTGTTTTTTCTACTCTACTGTTTAATATCAAAATCACGGCATTATCGTTACCCGCATACAGCCCCAATTTCTCCTTATGACAGAAAAATTTGTCAACACTGTCACCAGTTCATTAATCTGGAGTCACTTTTAGAGGCACAAAAGTGGCAGAAAATCTTTATAAATTAGTCATATCTGTGCGAATCTTAAGCCCTGACCACCTTTCCAGACACATTCGTATGTGTTGGAAAAAGTGTCACGGGACTTTATAAATATCGAGTTTGCACGAAAGCAGTGGCGTAACTACCGCCGTAGCAGCCGTAGCGGCTGCTACTGGGCCCGCGGCATGAGGGGGCCCGTGTCGCCCGCCGGCATGGGCCCCCACCATGGCCGGAGGCTCCGCTAGCAGCCGCTATGGCTGCTACAGAGCGACGCCACTGAACACTACGGCAGAGCAGGGAGGTATCACCCGCTCTGCCATTAAACAAAAGACATGTATCCCCTATCCACAGGATAGGGGATACATGTGTGATCGCTGGCAGCGATAAGGAGAACGGGGGACTGAAAGTCCCCTGAAGTTCTCCATCACAAACCTCGGACTTCTGGGGTCAGTGTCGGCAGCTTCGTAGAAATGAATGGAGCGCCGGTCGCGCTTGTGGGCATGCGTGACCAGCGCTCCTTTCATTTTTATTGAGCAGCGCAGACGCCGGAAGTCAGAGGTTAGCCATGGAGAACTTCGGGGGACTTTCAGTCCCCCGTTCTCCCTATCAATGCCAGCGATCACACATGTATCCCCTTTCCTGTGGAGAGGGGATATATGTCTTTTGTAGGACACACTGTAGGTCGCATTTTTTGGGGAGGGGGGAAGCTGTATGGCGTTCCCTACAGGGGGGGCTGTATGGCGTTCCATAGAGAGGGGGCTGTATGGCGTTCCCTACAGGGGGGGCTGTATGGCGTTCTCTACAGGGGGCAGAATGGCGTTAGCGCCATACAGCCCCCTCTGTAGATGACGCCATACAGACCTCTCTGTAGAGAATGCCATACAGCCCCCCTGTAGATAACGCCATACAGCCCCCTCTGTAGAGAACGCCATACAGCCCCCCTGTAGATAACTCCATACAGCCCCCACTGTAGAGAACGCCATACAGCCCCCCCCCCTTGTAGGGAACGCCATACAGCCCCCTCTGTAGATAACGCCATACAGCCCCCTCTGTAGATAACGCCATACAGCTCCCACTGTAGAGAACGCCATACAGCCCCCCTGTAGATAACACCATACAGCCCCCCTGTAGATAGCGCCATACATCCCCCTGTAGAGAACGCTATACATCCCCCTGTAGATAACGCCATACAGCCCCCACTGTAGAGAACACCATACAGAGTCCCCCTGTAGATAACGCCATACAGCCCCCTTTCTAGATAACGCCATACAGCCCCCTCTGTAGATATCTACAAATGGGGCTGTATGGCATTATCTACAGGGGGGGCTGTATGGCGTTCTCTACAGAGGGGGCTGTATGGCGTTATCTACAGGGGGGTGCTGTATGGCGTTATCTACAGGGGGATATATGGCGTTCTCTACAGGGGGATGTATGGCGCTATCTACAGGGTGGGCTGTATGGCGTTATCTACAGAGGGGGCTGTATGGCTTTATCTACAGGGGGGGCTGTAAAAAAGGCACTATCTACAAGGGGGGGTTGTGTGACACCCAGGGTCAAAAGTTTGCTATGGGGCCCAGTCTTTCCTAGTTACGCCCCTGCACGAAAGCCTTATTTTTCAATGTGTTTGTGTCAGAAAACTGGCATAAATCAGCCCCATTATACTCACATTCTACATGTTAAACAATGCTGTGTATGCTTCTCTACTAATAGAACATTTTCTAGTGGACTTTACCTCAAGAGTGACAAACGTTCCTTCTTTCTTCCCATTGATCCTTGCTGCACGGTTCAGGTTGAAAAGAGCTTGTTGTGTACGTTTCCTAAGTACAAGCCACCGATACGATTCTGGAACCCACCTGTTTTTAAGGTAGAGGGATGTGGTTGAGTAAATGAATAAAACATAAGTACACCGTTCTAAATCTTCCTGTTGTGCTGAAGCATGTGATTTCCGAACCGGAATAAGAAAACTCGCTGAGCTACGCTGTTTCCGTAAGATCCATAGAACTGAATAGTAGTTATGAAAACAGTGTAACTCGCATGCTACGCTGCTTCTTTAACTGCCATTCTCTACTATGGGAGTTACGAAAACAGCGTAGCTCACCTAGCTATGCTGTTTTCTTCTTCATGGTTGTAAGGAACACAGAGAGGTAGAACAGGGTTTAGGGGCTCCGTTCTAAAGATAGGTGCGGGACCCAGAGGTGGGACCCGCATCTGTCTGACGTTTATGTCCCTGATGGGAAAACCCCTATAAGTAAGTTGGAACAACTTACTGCTGCAAGTTATTTTCAAAACTTACCATTGCAAAGAGTCGACTGCGCTCCAGACTGACTCACGCAGTAGAAACATCATCAATACCGGCAAACATCACATGCCTCACCAAAGAGAAACAGTTCCAGCCATCACATCAGGGGTGAGTTAATTAAATGTTTAACCAAATATAGCAGGCGAATTTTAAGTTTATAATTTTGTATGGCCCACGAATGATGTTATGAATATCCAAATGGCCCTTGGCAGAAAAAAGGTTCGCCACTCCTGGTCTAAGGGGACCCCTGATATTCACCCTTTAACCTCTATACAGGAATCTGGACTTCGCTACCACAAAAATAGTCTCCCAGGATGACGGCCAACTTGAATTGCAAGTAAGCAGAGTCAGGAATAGCAAAAGGTCAAGGCAAATGAGAAGGTTCGTAACGGTCACATTGCAGGTGGTTAGGGTAGATGAAAGAGTTTCACCACTGGTGACTAGCAGGATGTCGACAGGCAAGGAGGGTCAAAAGTACAGGCAGAGGTTAAACACAGGTAATGCAATAAACGAAATAGCAGAGGTACTCTAGGAACATGAGGAACCAAATTGCTTTGGAAAAGAACACAGGAAGGGGAGGACCTTAAATACCTAGGGACAGCTGGGTAAAATGATTTGGCATTCGCTAGCCCTTTAAAAGAGCAAGAGCCTGCGCATGCGTACACTAGGACCTAGGGCAGAATGCCGGCAGCGTGGGAGGCCACTATACTAAGACCTCAGAGAAGAAGAGCGGTGCCAGGCAGGAGAAAGTGCTGGGTGCAAGTAACTGAATCACAGTGATGGAGAGCGGCCATTACAGTAGTAGTTTAGTGTTATTATATAAATAGAATATAAAATATATTCTTCTACATCTTTCTTAAATTTATCCATCATTATAATTGACTGCATACTTCTAGAAAACCATTACCTACCATATCAGAATGGGGAATATGAAGTAGGGTAAGGAAAGTGTCAGCTGCAGCCAGCGCCAGTCTGTTATGGCATAAGCCACTCCTGCTAGGATGATTTGTCCGATGCTTAGGCAGGCTCCTTGAATAATTGACACAGTTGGCCGATATTTCTTTGGAATCCATTCCATAGCTGCAAGAAATTAAAACTTTGATGATGACGGTATATTCCTATTTAACTCCATATACTTCTACCAGTGTGGCTTAAGTTTAACTCCAATATCATTAGAGCAACAAGTGTGCATTATATGGGAAAACAGGCACGAATACCACAAATCTTTGCACCCCCAGTGATATTGCAAAAGGGAAAATTCAGTTGCAAAGAGCAAAAAAGAGGAAGAGGACTTAGTGGTTGCTTCTACGTCCCTAAACATCCCCTTGATGATCTTAGGGGGATGGACACAAAGTCACATAGACTTGTTTGGAGTCTGTGGGGTGGGGGAAGTACCTAATATTGTTGTCCTAAATAGAAGGGGTTGATGTTAATTAAGTGATTGGAACGAAATCCTTAAAACATAAATGGAATTGAGTCATTGTTAATAGAGTGTCACATCATACCTCCTGTCATGGAGCGGGTTAGTGGACCCACTAGGCCGTACCGCCGCAGCGGGGAGGCAGCTGGCCAAACAACAGGACATCCCAGAAATTCAATGTCCCACACAAGGGTACCTGAATAGTCCAGAAGGTGGCCGCAGCTCTGGCACAGATGAGATGGGTGCAGCAGATGGCGCCAAACGTGGCGGATGACACAGGAGCCGCAAGTTGCGCCAGACGTGGCGGACTCCTCCAGGCATTGCAGAAGACACAGGGCATGGCGGATTCCTCCAGACGTGGCAGATGACACAGGATGTGGCGGATTCCTCCGGACGTGGCAGATGACATAGGACGTGGCGGATTCCTCTGGACGTGGCAGATGACACAGGACGTGGCACGACTCGATACTAAGGCACAGCACGGGAAACAGGAATGGGTAACAAGGCACGGGTAACAATTGGAACGGGAAACACTAAGGGACCATTTGCAAGACAGACTGGGAAAACTAACAACGCTCAGGCAAGGATTAGAAGGCCAGGGGCCTTCTTATAGACCAGGAAATCGTGGCAGTTGATTATGATGACGATTTCCTATTTGCGCGCGCTAGCCCTTTAAGGTCGGGCGCGAGCAATCGCGTGCACCCTACGGGACACAGCCGAACAGAGTGGAAGTGAGCGCTGGCGTCTCCTAGGAGGGAGACGGGGACCAGCACTCACGGATCCATGGCTGCGGGCGTCGGGAGGTGAGTGAATCCGACGGCCCGCGGCCATGGACGCTACAGTATCCCCCCTCTTACGCCCCCTCTTCTTGGGGCCAGAGCAAGAGAGGAATTTTTTAATAAGAGCAGGGACGCTGAGCTTCTCTTCTGGCTCCCAGGACCAAACCCTCTCCAGTCCACCAAATAGAAAGTCCTTCCTCCTACCCTTTTGAAGTTCAGGATCTCTTTTACCTCGAATACATCAGAAGGACCGCTGGGGGCAACTGGGGATCTAGAAGTCTTGCTGTAGCGGTTCAGGACCACTGGTTTCAGGAGTTAGGGATTCTGAGGGTAGGAGGCAGCCGCAGCTTATAGGAGACAGGGTTGATCTGTTGCAGGATCTCGAAAGGACAAAGGAACCTGGGAGCAAACTTGTATGAAGGCACCCTCAGGCGAATGTTACGAGAGGACAGCCAAACTTTAGTCCCTGGAAGATACTGAGGTGGCTCTCTTCTCCTAGTATCCGCCTTTTGCTTCATGCGATCTACCGCCAGCAAAATAGAGGACCGGGTCATTTGCCAGATTTGCAGGAAGTACCCATATGCAGAGTCAGCAGCGGGTACCTGAGATGAAGTCGACACAGGAAGAGGGACTCTGGGATGTTGACTGTACACGATGTGAAACGGAGTGGAGGTGGTGGACTCACTTGTGTTGTTGTTGTATGAAAACTCGGCCCATGGAAGAAGCTGTACCCAGTTATCGTGCTGTGAAGAGATGAAGTGGCGGAGATAATTCTCCATGATCTGGTTTATCCTTTCAACTTGCCCATTGGACTGGGAGTGATAGGCTGAGGAAACATCAAAACTCACATCCAGGAGTTTACAGAGGGCTCTCCAGAACTTTGACGTAAACTGAACACCCCGATCTGACACGATGTGAAGAGGCAGGCCATGCAAGCGAAAGATGTGTAGAATGAAGAGACTCGCCAGACGAGGAGCAGAAGGTAGGCCGGTCAGCGGGATAAAATGTGCCATCTTAGAGAACCCGTCCACCACCACCCAGATGGTGCTGCATCCTGCTGATGGAAGGTCTGTGACGAAGTCCATTGCGATGTGCTGCCAGGGGGTACTGGGTACAGGCAGAGGTTGAAGCAGGCCGGCAGGCTTGGAGTGAGTCACTTTGTTAGAGGCACACACTGTGCAAGCAGAGACAAAGTCCAGAACATCCTTAGGTAGCGTGGGCCACCAGAAGTGACGAGCAATCAGGTCTCGGGTTTTACGGACACCAGTGTGCCCAGCCAGTTTAGAACTGTGTCCCCAGCGGAGAATTCTTCTCCTGTCTGCCAACCGAACAAACGACCTCCCAGGAGGGATATCTCTAATCTGCAGAGGATAAGCGGTGACAACGCAGGACGGGTCTATGATAGTCTGAAGGGACTCTACCGTGTCTTCCGTCTCAAACGATCTGGACAGGGCATCGGCCCTCACATTCTTGTCCGCGGGACGGTAGTGGAGCAGAAATTGGAAACGGGTGAAAAACAGCGACCACCTGACTTGATCGGGATTCATTCGTTGTGCAGACTGAAGGTAGTTGAGGTTCTTGTGGTCGGTGAAGATCAGGATGGGGTGAGCAGCGCCCTCTAGAAGATGTCTCCACTCCTCCAGGGCCAATTTGATGGCCAGTAGCTCCCGATCTCCAATGGAGTAATTGCGCTCAGCAGAAGAAAACAGCCTTTCCTTTGGAGCTCCTCTGGAACAGAAGTGCACCTGCACCAACAGAGGTAGCGTCCACTTCCAGAGAGAACTGCCGAGATACGTCAGGATGATGGAGGATCGAGGCTGAAGTGAATGCTCTCTTGAGGCTAATAAATGTGGACTCTGCCTCTGGAGTCCACACTTTGGCGTTCACACCCTTCTTGGTAAGGGACGAGATGGGGGCTGTCAGAGAAGAGAAGTTAGGAATAAACTGCCGGTAGAAATTGGTGAATCCCAGGAACCGATGTATGGCCCTTAAGCCTTGAGGACGTGGCCACTCTAGGACAGCTTTCACTTTCTCCGGATCCATCTTGAGGCCTTGATCCGAGATGATGTAGCCCAGTAAGGGCAGAGAACTCTTCTCAAAGACGCACTTCTCCCAGCTTGGCGTATAAATGATTCTCCCTTAATCGTAGTAGAACCTGACGGACATGCCTCCAATGAGTCGTCTGATCTGGGGAGAAAATCAAAATATCATTGAGATAAACAACAACACAGACATAGAGTAGATCTCGGAAGATATCGTTAACGAACTCCTGAAACACTGCGGGAGCGTTACACAGTCCGAAGGGCATCACCAGGTATTCGTAGTGCCCGTCCCGGGTGTTCAAAGCCGTCTTCCATTCATCACCCCAGCGAATCTGGACTAGATTGTAAGCCCCCCGCAGGTCTAGCTTAGAAAATTTTTTGGCTCCTCGTATGTGATCAAACAGCTCAGAAATGAGTGGCAACGGATATTTGTTCTTGACTGTGATCAGGTTGAGGCCCCTGTAGTCAATGCAGGGACGAAGGGATCCGTCCTTCTTTTTAACGAAGAAGAATCCAGCCCCGGCCAGGGAGGAAGACTTTCATATGAAACCCCTCTCCAGATTCTCCTTGATATAGGCCAACATGGATAGAGACTCTGGCAAGGAGAGAGGATATACCCGTCCACGGGGGAGAGAGGCATTACGAACCAGTTCAATGGGGCAGTCATAAGTCCGATGTGGAGGCAGCGTCTCAGCCTCCCTTTTGCTGAAAACATCTGCATACTGAGCAAATTGGGAAGGCAGTCCCGCCAACGACAGAGGCAGAGAAGGCTTGACAGGATGGATCTGCAACAGACAACGACCATGGACTTGGAGCCCCATTGGAGAACCTCTCCAGAATTCCAGTCCAGGACTGGGGCATGTAGTCGAAGCCAAGGCAGGCCCAGCAGAACAGGGTTGATGGCCTTGGGCAAAACAAGGAAAGAAAGAAATTTGAAATGCAGGACTCCAACCTGGAGCTTCAACGGCTTGGTCTTAGAAATGATGGGATCAGGCAGAGGCAGTCCATTAACTGAGGCAACAGCCAAAGATGTCTCCAGGGGAACTGTGGGCAGCTGAAGATGATCCACAAGCTCTTTCTGGATGAAATTTGCAGTCAAGATACGCAGAGACTTGATGCGTCCTGTCGCCGGATACTAGGGTCACACGAATAGTCAATTTGGAACCGAATGCTCTGTTAGGTTCCGTTCCACCTAGGGTTGTCTCTCCAACCAATCCTAGGCAAGGGGATCTCTCTGGCTTCTGGGGACACAGACGCACAATATGGCCTCCACGGCCGCAATATAGACAAAGTCCAGAAGTGCGTCTGCGTTGACTCTCCTGGGTAGACAACTTGACATAATTCCTCTGCATCGAATCCTCTGGTGGAATGACTGAGGGGGATTGTGGGACAGCCGAATCTAGCCTGGGAAGTTCTCTCTCCCGGAGAACCTCTTGGGAACGTTCCCGGATCCTCACGTCAACTCGGGAGGCGAGTAAGATCAGATCGTCCAGGGTAGATGGCAGATCGCGAGCAGCCAGCTCGTCCTTGATCCCTGAAGACAGTCCCTGCCAGAAAGTAGCCACCAAAGCCTCGTTGTTCCAGGTCAATTCAGCAGCCAGGATACGGAACTGGATGGCATACTCGCCCACGGAGAGGTCTCCCTGGTGTAGGGTTAGCAAGGATGCAGTAGCCGAAGAAACTCTCCCAGGTTCCTCAAAAATCGAGCGGAAGGTCTGTAGGAAGCACTGCAAGTCCCGGGTCTCTGGTCCCTGATGTTCCCACAGAGGATTAGCCCATGCCAGGGCTTTGCCACTAAGGAGAGAGATGATGAAGGCGATCCTGACGTCATCCGAACAGAAGGACCTGGCATGTAGTCTGAAATGGATCAGGCACTGATTAAAAAATCCCCTGCAGGACTTCGGATCTGTGGAGGTAGCGGCAAGAAACACAGGGGGTTGGTACCGGTACAGACAGGAAGTGTAGCAGGCGGAACCGCAGGAACAGGTGTGGTGATGACTGTTGTTGGCGCAAGCAGCGGATGGGTTATGGCGTTCACCGACAGGAGGAGCTGGTCTTGTCGTGACTGGAGATCCTCCATCTCGGCCAGCATGGCTTGTGTCGTCAAAGTCTCAGGTTGACCAGCGGGGTCCATGGCCTGAGCGTACTGTCACGGAGCGGGTTAATAGACCCACTAGGCCGTACCGTCGCAGCGGGGAGGCAGCTGGCCAAACAACAGGACACCCCAGAAATACAATGTCCCGCACAAGGGTACCTGAATAGTCCAGATTGTGGCCGCAGCTCTGGCACAGATGAGATGGGTGCAGCAGATGGCGCCAAAAGTGGCGGATGACACAAGAGCCGCAAGTTGCGCCAGAAGTGGCGGACTCCTCCGGGCGTGGCAGAAGACACAGGACATGGCGGATTCCCCCAGACGTGGCAGATGACACAGGATGTGGCGGATTCCTCCGGACGTGGCAGATGACACAGGACGTGGCGGATTCCTCCAGACGTGGCAGATGACACAGGACGTGGCACAACTCAATACTAAGGCACAGCACGGGAAACAGGAACGGGTAACAAGGCACGGGTAACAATTGAAACGGGAAACACTAAGGGACCATTTGCAAGACAGACTGGGAAAACTAACAACGCTCAGGCAAGGATTAGAAGGCCAGGGGCCTTCTTATAGACCAGGAAATCGTGGCAGTTGATGATGATGACGATTTCCTACGGGACACAGCCGAACGAAGCGGAAGTGAGCGCTGGCCTCTCCTAGGAGGGAGACGGGGACCAGGGCTCACGGATCCATGGCTGCGGGCGTCGGGAACCTGACGGCCCGCGGCCATGGACGCTACACCTCGCAACTTTCCAGTATCACAAAGAGAGATAACGGATGTGGTGCGCCTAGCACGCTACCGCTATTTTTGTTCTTTTAAGCCACGCCTCTAATACCACCCAATCCCCGCCCATACACACCTGGTTCAGCCCATACAGTATCATGCTGCCATAGTGCCTCCCACACAGTATAATGCCATATAGCTGCCCCCACACAGTATACTGCCCACTAGCTGCCACCGTACAGTATAACGCCCCATAGATGCACCCATACAGCATAAAGCCAACACAGATGCCCCCGTACAATATAATGCCCACACAAATGCTCCCATGCAGTATAATTCCCACACAGATGCCCCCATACAGTATAATCCCTATACAGATGCCCCCATGCAGTATAATGCACAACAAATTCCCCAATACAGCATAATGCCCTATAGCTGCCCCATACAGTATAATGCCCCATACAGTATAATGCTCACATGGATGCCCCCATACAGTATAATGCCCCAATAGCTGCCCCATACAGTATAATGCCTCATAACTGCCCCATACAGCATTATGCCTGCATAGCTGCCCACATACAGTATAATGCTCCACTAGCTGCCCTTATACGGTATAATGCCCCCAAAGCTTCCCCTAGTGCCAGTGCCCACACAAACTGACAGTACCCTTGTGGATAGTGTCACAGTGTCCATGTAGATAGTGCCCATGTAGATAGTGCCCTATATAGTGCCACAGTGTCCATGTTGATAGTGCCACACCCTTTAAATAGAGCGCCACCCCCTGTAGATAGCGCTACCCCCTGTAGATAGCGCCATTGGGACTCCCTCTAGGTACGGATTCCCCAGCCAGAGCATAGGCCGGGGATTCTGCTCCTAGAGGGAAGCCCTGATGTCAATGTCCATATATGGAAAGACAGAAGGAGAATATCACAGCACTGGAGACCCAAAGCGATATGCAATATACTGAGTGTAAGCCTCAAAGGGACCTGATCCAGAGTCCCACAAATGGAATCCCAAAGAAAAGGGGCAAGGCAGCACCTCCAACAAAACTGGAATTTTATTCACCCACAGGTACGACGTTTCAGTCCAACAGGACCTTTCTCAAGCATATGAACATACAAATGAACCACAGTATATAAGGACCTCATGGAGTCATGATTGCCAATAATACAATCAATATAAAAAGTATATAAATGCATAAAGGACATTATAAAAACATGATACAATATATCACATTATAGAGGGTAAAAAGATTACAAAATAAACTTAATACATGTGCAAAACATAAATTTACAGCTCCCAGTTGATATCCAGGCATAGCTTAAAGAGGCTCTGTCACCACATTATAATTGCCCTATCTTCTACATAATGTGATCGGCGCTGTAATGTAGATTACAGCAGTGTTTTTTATTTAGAAAAACAATCAATTTTGACGGAGTTATGACCTATTTTAGATTTATGCTAATTACTTTCTTAATGAACGACAGGGCGTATTTTTACTTTTTGACCAAGTGGGCGTTGTGGAGAGAAGTGTATGACGCTGACCAATCAGCGTCATACACTTCTCTCCATTCATTTACTCAGCACATAGTGATCTTGCTAGATCATGATGTGAAGTCACTTACTCACACATTAAAGTTACTCGCAAGATCACGCTTGCTGTGCTGTAAGTTCCACACAAACGTTACCGAAGTGTCGGGATTTTGAATAGACATCGCGTCCTGGCTGGAGGTGATGTCTATTCACTCTCAAGACACTTCAGTAACGTTAATGTATGACTAAGTGACAGCACATAATGATCTAGCAAGATCACTATGTGCTGAGTAAATGAATGGAGAGAAAAGTATGACGCTGTTGGTCAGTGTCATACACTTCTCTCCACAACGTCCACTTGGTCAAAAAGTAAAAACACGCCCAGTTGGGCATTAAGAAAGTTATTAGCATAAATCTAAAATAGGTCATAACTCCGTTAAAATTGATCATTTTTCTAAATAAAAAACACTGCTGTAATCTATATTACAGCGCCGATCACATTATGCAGAAGATAAGGCACTTATAATGTGGTGACAGAGCCTCTTTAAGTGTTAATTTGCTAGAAACTTTCTATCTTTAAGAAATAATTCCAATTTAGGCCCCATGCACACGAACGTAAAAACGCCCGTAATCACGGGCCATATTTACGGCCCGTAATTACGGGCCCATAGACTTCTATTGGCCACGTGTACCTCCCAGTATGCTTACGGGAAGGTGCCCGTGCCGTTGAAAATTATAGAACATGTCCTATTTCAGGCCGTAATTATGGCACGGGCAGGCCCATAGAAGTCCCGTGTGTGCACCCGTAATTACAGGAGCGTAATCTATCCTGCACTGATAGAGAGAAGGGCTACCAATTAGTGCAGTGTAATTTTGCAGCGAAAACGTGCCCGTAAATACGGGTGGAATACTAGTGACACCGGACACGTAATTACGGGCACGGGTCCGTAAATACTGGTGCAATACGGGTCGAATACGTGTGACCAAGGACCCGTATTTACGCCTGTATTTACGGGAGGACAAAAATACGCTTGTGTGCATGAGGCCTAAGGCTGGTTTTTTTTGTTTTGTTTTTTTGTTTTTTTGTTTTTATATATAAACTATGTCATTGCTATTTGTAATAAATAGTTACTTTTAACAAGACCCAAGAATTTGCAGGGTGACAACCAACAGTGTAATTATTAAATTCCCACCCTCAGAGCTGTTTCTGTGATTACATTGTATCTGTTCATTGTAGAGGCTACAAATGTATGAACGTCAGCCTTAGGGTATGTTCACACGAGGGCGTCCGTTACGGCTGAAATTACGGGGATGTTTCAGCCTGAAAACATCCCCGTAATTTCAGCCGTAACGGCATGTGCAGGCGCTTGAACGCCGCGTACATTACGGCCGTAATTAGCGCTGCTATTCATTGGAGTCAATGAATAACGGCTCCAATTACGGCCAAAGAAGTGACAGGTCACTTCTTTGACGCGGGCGTCTATTTACGCGCCGTCATTTGACAGCGGCGCGTAAATTACGCCTCGTGTGAACAGACAAACGTCTGCCCATTGCTTTCAATGGGCAGATGTTTGTCAGCGCTATTGAGGCGCTATTTTCGGACGTAATTCGGGGCAAAAACGACCGAATTACGTCCGTAAATAGGCCATGTGAACATACCCTAAAAGGCTATGTACACATTTGAAAAAAAATCTTTTTTTAAATAAAATTGTGTATCAGTGTGATTGGTGCTGCTTTGTAATTACATTTTAATAAAAATTTATTTAACTTTTTCAGATACAGCTGCTTTGTATTTTGTATACAGAGCAAGAGAACTGAATCCATCAGGTCAGCAGCACTGATAGATTCAGTGACACACAGGATCCACCTGTTATCCATCACATCTAAGTTGTGAACTTAGATGTGATGGATAACAGCTCGAACCTGCATGCTAGAGACATGCAGGTGCCGTTGACACTAAACCCGTCAGTGGCATTGACCTGAAGGGTACAGGTTTCAGCGCTAGATACAGCTGTTCTGTATAAAGCAGCTGTATCTCAAAAAGTAGAAATAATTGGAAGTTTCCAAAGGTGTGCATAGCCTTTAAAGGGGAAATACAATCTAAAAATAATGTACTCCCAAAATAGAAACGTATTGCAAAGGAAAAATGTAGCAACCAGTTACATTGCATCTTCGATTTTCAATGCGCTTTTTAAAAATAAAAGCAGGACAGGTTGCTATTGGGAACTGGTCTAGTTTACCATAAAGCATACTTAACTTTCAGGTGACTTTTCATAATAAGCTATCATATGAGGGCTAACACTATTTCTAGCCATTATAAGACTTGAATTCTGTATATTTAGTAGTTTTCCCCTCTGCAGGTTATATCTCTAATTCCCAGTAGTATCTGAGCTAAGACGAGAATCCTGCTCACTTATCTCTTTTTATCACATATATAGAAGCTGCAGCAGCAGCAGCATGGAGGAAATTATACAGCAGTATTGAGTAGTGTAGCTGCGTATCCAGCACTGGGTTGACATTTTACCATCACGTCTGTGTCTTTCTCACTCTGCCACTGCTTCCACTTCTGGCTCACCCTCCCCTCTCCATAGACTTGTATGGGCAGCATGTTTGTGTCTGACTCACTCTCTCTCTGCTCCCTCCTCCTGCTTCCCCTCCCTCTCCATATACTTTCATAGACAGGCAGTGATGAAACACCCCCCCCACCTTATGTAGCCCATCAATTCTGCTCTGTAACCAGGGGTGTACTTTGGTTTACAACAGGGGATGGACGGCATAGTACAGGAAGGGACACACTTAGTGGTAGTAACATTACACAGAATTTTCATGAATAAAACCACAACATTTTAATAGTAAGTACATTACAAAGAGGATCTATAGCACATAATATATTAGATTAGAATAAGCTGTTTGAAAAGTTAGTGTCCATTTAAAGGCTATGTACACCTTTTGAAAACGTTTTTTTTTTTTGTTTGTTTTTTAAATAAAAATGCCTATCAGTGTGTTTGAAGCAACTTTCAAATTACTTTTTATTAAAATTATTTTTACTTTTTGAGATACAGCTGCTTTGTATCCTGAATATAGAGCAGCTGTTTCATGCGCTAAATCCTGTATCCGTCAGGTCAGCAGGACTGGAGGGTTCAGTGACAGATGTGATCGGTGACAGCTCGATCCTGCATGTCAGAGACACGCAGGACCCGCTGTCACTGAACCCGTCAGTGCCGCTGATCTGACGGATACAGGTTTCAGCGCATTATACAGCTGGAGTATATTAGATACAAAGCAGCTGTATCTCAAAAAGTAAAAATAATTTTTAATAAAAAGTAATTAGAAAGTTGCACCAAACACACTGAAACAAATTTTTATTTAAAAAAAAAAATCAACAACTTTTCAAAGGTTTACATAGCCTTTAAACCCTTCAGCACAGTGTTATATATTCTGACATCCTATAAAGCATTAAAGTTGTCCCTCTTATTAGAAAGCTCCAGGAATCACTTCATGTGCCCTTGATACTCTGAATACATTTTTTCAAGCACATATTTTGTATATTGATTTCCCTATAAATTTATTCTAAATTCTGCACCACACATGAATACTAACTCACTTAGACTAAGGTCATTAATGACGAGGCCACAAATCCCCATGCCAGTCAGAAAGCGGAAAATACAGTAGGCAGAGAAGTTAGGTGAGAATGCAGCACCTGTTCCCATTGATGCTATTTGCAGAAGGCAGGTCAGCAGCACTATCCGTCGGCCAAACCTGCAATGTATAAGAAGTCAGAAGGTTTTAATTTAAATTCTATTCACAAATATAATACCATTGTAAACAGAGCATTTGTCCATTTTCAGTTGGAAATAGTTATCGCTTGTGAATTTTTCCCCATAGAGAATTTTTGAAGCTGATTTATAATAATTTTGCGCTCAACTTTCAGTCACTGTGTAGGCCCAGAGTTCAAAAAATAAATAAATGCTATGAACCAGTGTAAAAGTAACGTAGTCATACTATATTCACTCAAATTACACTGTGCAGCTGTTCTTTGGACCATAATGGTGGAAGTGTGGCACGCAAAATCTTACCTATTAGCACGTATCCCACTTTAGCCCGACACACAAATAATTTGCCTCATCAGAAGTATCTATAGCAATGCCCCCATGACAGCAACAATGCCAGATTCCACGCAAGAAAAGTTGTCTGTAAATTACACAACAAAGCGCGTGATTTGGGTTTTACAAACCCCAGTTACCACAGCAGGAAAATAATCACCAGATCTTAGGGCATGCTGCTGATTTTTAAATCCGCAGTATGACCTATATGTTATGGATTTGCCACAGATTTTCTGCCAGCTTGTATTAAGAGAGAGACTCTATGGCACCCCCTTTATAGGGCATATTTATTAATTAATTGTTGCCAAAGCAGAAAAAGACCATTTTACTACCAATCACATTATTTAAAATGCAACTTTTGTCTGAAGTTATGAGTCATTGGTATAAAAAAGTAACAACTGTTGCTTGTCAAGGCCGGGTTCCCATGGGTCAGTTTTTACGCAGTGTATCCGACCTGGAACCCGCAGCACCTTCCGTCTGCACATTGTGGTTCAGTTTTTCAAATGGAATTTCTGTTGCGGAAAGTAGCGCTATCGAAATAAAAATCTGTTCATACTTACCCCCTCCCTCTCTTCTGTGTGTAGTCCGGGCTCCCCGGATGATATTGCAGGCATTGTGACGCTGCAGTCTGTGATTGGCTGCAGCGGTCACATGGGATGCAACGTCATCCAGGGAGGCCAGACTACGCGTGTCGGCCTATGTTCAGACATTGTGTTTTCAGCCGTTCTTAAACGCCTTGAAAAACGCCTGAAGAAACGGAAGCTGAACGCCTCCAAACATCTACCCATTGATTTCAATAGGAAAAACGCAGTTTCGTTGAGACGGGGCGTTTTTTACGCAGACGTTTTTGGAGCCGCTTTTTGAGAAAACCTGCAACAAAAAATTAACGAAAACGCATTATAAATTGACATGCTGCAGATTTAAATTCCACACCACAGATCATTTTACTGTACATGCTGCGTAATTTCCGCACAGAATTGCATTGCAGAAACTCCTCTGCGTTTATACTATGTGGGAACCCAACCTATGTAAACTTTATTCTTGTGCATAAGGGCCAGCTATTATACACTCGTCATTAGCATCAGACTACCCACGAAAATTACTTTACCTCAGTCGACTGACCTTAAAAACTCAATACAGCGGACTGTATTGAGAAGCAACAGTTGTTATGTTTTGTAGCAATTTATTTACATTTAGTGTTATGCCAACAACTGATAACCGTGAATGTATCAATTGCCAGAAAGGGCTCCATACATATTAGAATCACATACAGCTGTAAGGCTATGTCCACACGGCAAACCAAAAACGGCCTGTTTTCAAGCGAAACCAGCCCCTGAATTTCAGCCGTTTTTTAAGCAACTTGTGTTTTTTTGTGGCCTTTTTTACGGACGTTTCTGGAGCTGTTTTTCTATTGAGTCAATAAAAAATGGCTCCAAAAATGGCTCAAGAAGTGACATGCACTTCTTTTTACTAGGCCGGAATGGAACGCCGTTTTTTCCATTGAAATCAATGAGCAGATGTTCAGAGGCGTTCAGCCTCCGCATTTTTAGCCGTTTTTCAGGGCGTTTACGGCCAGAAGAATGGCTGAAAATAGGCCGTGTGAACATACCCGTGTAGTCCTGTTGTAATGGCCGGAAGGAGGTGAAGGGAAAGTGAGCCCTAATCTACCCACCGCCCTGTCCCTGCCTACTTGCAACGACCCGCCCTAGGCGACGAGGTACAACTGGGCGGCGGTCCCTACGCTGTCTAAGTGCACAGGGAAACAAACAGGGAACATGCAAGGGAAGGGGCAGTAGCCACGGAACGCCACGAGGAAACGGAGCGGCGAACGGACAGTCAGGACCAGGACGAAGTGAGTACACCCAAGCGGGCAAGGAGACAGAAGCAAGCCAGGGGCAAAGCAGGTCAAGCAGAACTGCAGCAAGGCAGAAGCACGGCAGAAGCAGGCTGGAGCAAGCAGCAATGGGGCCAGGAATCCAAAAGAATTACAAGCACTGAGGGAGAGAACAGGGCAGGTAATAAAGGACAGGGGGCGGAGCTAACTCCGACAGACCAGGCCGCGATAGGCTCTCCCACTCCTGAGCCTGCCACCCTGGTTGGTGGGAGATGGTGTCAGTCGAACAGGTCTGGCCTCAGGTGTGGATTGATTAATCCCAGGAGTATACCTAGATGAAGTACCTGGCAGATCCCTAACAGTACTCCCCCTTTTATGAGGGGCCACCGGACCCTTACTAAGGGGACCCGGTTTAGTGGGGAAGAGAAGGTGGAACCTCCTGATCAATACCCCAGCGTGAACATCACGGGCAGGTACCCAAGTCCTCTCCTCCGGCCCGTATCCTCTCCAATGGACCAGGTACTGGAGGGAGCCCTGGACCATCCTACTGTCCATAATCTTGGCCACCTCGAATTCCACCCCCTCAGGGGTGAGAACGGGAACAGGAGGTATCCTCGAGGGGGACCAGGACGGGGAGCAGCGTTTAAGGAGGGAGGCATGGAAGACGTCATGTATGCGAAATGATGGGGGGAGCTCCAGACGGAAGGATACAGGGTTGAGGACTTCAATGATCTTATAAGGTCCAATAAATCGAGGAGCAAACTTCCTGGACGGGACCTTAAGGCGCAAGTTCCTGGACGACAACCAGACCAAATCCCCGACGACAAACTGGGGGTTAGCAGAACGTCTACTATCCGCCTGAATCTTTTGTGCGCTCTGGGACGCCTCTAGGTTCTTCTGAACCTGGGCCCAGACAGTGCACAGTTCCCGATGAACATCCTCTACCTCAGGATTATTGGAACAACCAGGGGAGACGGAGGAGAATCTTGGGTTAAACCCGAAATTACAGAAAAACGGGGAGACCCCTGACGAGTTACTGACCCGGTTATTCAAGGAAAATTCAGCAAGGGGAAGGAATGAGACCCAATCGAATTGACAGTCAGAGATGAAACATCTTAAATATTGTTCCAGGGATTGGTTGGTCCTTTCCGTTTGGCCATTAGTTTCGGGATGGAAGGCGGAGGAGAAGGACAGATCAATCTCCAACTTTTTACAAAAAGCTCTCCAAAATAAGGAAACAAATTGTACCCCTCTGTCAGAAACGATATTGACTGGGGCCCCATGGAGACGCAGGATGTGTTTCACAAACAAAGAAGCTAACGTCTTGGCGTTAGGTAGCTTCTTAAGGGGCACAAAGTGGCACATCTTGCTGAAGCGGTCGACTACCACCCACACCACCGACTTGCCCTGAGATGGAGGCAAATCGGTGATAAAATCCATGGAGATATGGGTCCAAGGTCTCTGGGGAATGGGCAAGGAACGTAGTAGGCCCGCAGGTCGGGACCTAGGGGTTTTGGACCTAGCGCAAACCTCACAAGCGGCGACGTAAGCTCTAACGTCTTTAGGCAACCCAGGCCACCAATAGTTTCTGGTAATGAGGTGTTTGGTGCCCAAGATGCCAGGATGACCAGATAGAGCGGAGTCATGGTTTTCCCTGAGTACCCTCAGCCGGTATTGCAGGGGAACAAACAGTTTGTCCCCAGGGACGTTCCCGGGAGCTGCACCCTGATCAGCCGCGATATCAGAAGCTAAATCAGAATCCGTGGCAGAGACGATTATACCAGGGGGTAAAATACAAGCAGGATCCTTCTCAGAAGGAGGATTGGCCATGAAACTACGTGACAGAGCATCAGCCTTAATATTCTTGGACCCAGCCCTATAGGTAACCAAGAAATTAAATCTGGTAAAGAATAGTGCCCACCGAGCTTGTCTAGGATTAAGCCTCCGGGCCGATTCTAGGAAAACCAGATTCTTGTGATCCGTAAGGACCGTTACCTGGTGTCTGGCCCCCTCCAGGAAGTGCCGCCACTCCTCAAAAGCCCATTTAATGGCTAGAAGTTCGCGGTTGCCAATATCATAGTTACTCTCCGTGGGCGAAAACTTCCTAGAGAAGTAAGCACAGGGGCGGAGATGGGTGAGGGAGCTGGTACCCTGGGACAAGACGGCCCCCACTCCCACCTCGGATGCGTCAACCTCCACAATAAATGGCTCCTCTTGGTTGGGCTGAATCAGCACGGGGGCCGAGATAAAGCACTTCTTGAGGGTCTCAAAGGCCAGGACGGCCTCAGGGGGCCAATGGAGGACATCAGCACCCTTGCGGGTAAGGTCCGTAAGAGGCTTAGCGACGACCGAGAAGTTGGCAATAAATCTCCTGTAATAGTTGGCGAACCCTAAAAAACACTGTAACGCCTTAAGGGAGGCAGGTTGGACCCATTCCGCCACAGCCTGAACCTTGGCAGGGTCCATGCGGAATTCATGAGGAGTGAGGATTTGCCCTAAAAATGGTATCTCCTGTACCCCAAAGACACATTTTTCAGTCTTAGCAAACAGATTATTCTCCCGAAGGACCTGGAGCACCTTCCTGACATGCTCCACGTGGGAGGACCAGTCCTTGGAAAACACCAGTATGTCATCAAGGTACACAACAAGAAAATTACCCAGGTACTCTCTCAGGATTTCATTAATAAAATTCTGGAAGACAGCAGGGGCATTACACAACCCAAAGGGCATGACCAGGTATTCGAAATGACCCTCGGGTGTGTTGAACGCAGTTTTCCACTCATCCCCCTCTTTGATGCGGATAAGGTTATATGCCCCCCGTAGATCGAACTTAGAAAACCATTGGGCTCCCTGAACCTGATTAAAAAGATCCGGAATCAAAGGAAGTGGGTACTGGTTCCTTACGGTGACCTTATTCAGGTTACGATAATCAATGCACGGCCTAAGACCACCATCCTTCTTCCCCACGAAGAAGAAGCCAGCACCTACAGGAGAAGTCGAGGGGCGAATGAAACCCTTGGCCAGGCATTCTTGGATATACACCCTCATGGCTTCACGTTCAGGACATGAAAGATTAAATATCCTACCCTTAGGAAGCTTGGCACCGGGCACCAAATCGATAGCGCAATCGTAATCTCTATGGGGGGGGGCAACACCTCGGAGGCCTCCTTAGAAAACACATCGGCGAAGTCCTGAACAAACTCAGGAAGCGTGTTTACCTCCTCCCGGGGAGAAATAGAGTTAACAGAAAGACATGACATAAGACATTCATTACCCCATTTGGTGAGATCCCCAGTATTCCAATCAAACGTGGGATTATGCAACTGCAACCAGGGAAGGCCTAAAACCAGATCAGACGATAATCCCTGCATCACCAGTACAGAGCACTGCTCCAAATGCATGGAGCCAACAAGGAGTTCAAAAACAGGAGTATGCTGAGTAAAATAACCATTAGCAAGAGGAGTTGAGTCGATTCCTACTACAGGGATAGGATAAGGTAAATCAATACAAGGCATCTTTAGAGACATAGCAAATTCCGCAGACATGATATTAGCAGATGACCCTGAATCCACGAAAGCACTGCCCGTGGCAGACCGACCACCAAACGAGACCTGAAAGGGAAGCAAAATTTTATTGCGTTTCACATTAACGGGAAATACCTGTGCGCCCAAGTGACCTCCCCGATGATCACTTAGGCGCGGAAGTTTTCCGGCTTCTTATTCTTGCGCCTGGGACAGGTGTTCAGTAGATGCTTGTCGTCCCCACAGTAGAAGCAGAGACCATTCATTCTGCGAAACTCCCTACGTTGTCGAGGGGACATGGAGGCCCCGAGTTGCATAGGTACCTCCGAGTCCTCCGTGGAGGGGCGAGGAGACGGGACCTCGGGGGGGATCGCAGAAAAGTCAGAGGGGAGCACACTGAAGCGTTCTAGCTGACGTTCCCTGAGACGTCGGTCAAGTCGTACTGCTAGGGCCATAACCTGGTCAAGGGAGTCAGACGAGGGGTAGTTAACCAGCAGATCCTTCAGGGCGTCAGATAATCCAAACCTAAACTGGCACCTTAGGGCCGGATCGTTCCACTGAGAAGCTACGCACCACTTCCTAAAATCAGAACAGTATTCCTCAACCGGTCTCCTACCCTGACGTAAGGTCACCAGCTGACTCTCGGCTAAGGCAGTCCTGTCAGTCTCGTCGTAAATGAGGCCGAGGGCAGAGAAAAAGCGATCAACAGAGGAAAGTTCAGGGGCGTCAGGAGCCAAGGAGAAGGCCCACTCTTGGGGCCCTTCCTGGAGTCGGGATATGATGATACCCACCCGCTGGTTCTCGGAACCTGAGGAGTGGGGCTTTAGGCGGAAATACAGTCTGCAACTCTCCCGGAAGGAGAGAAACGTCTTACGGTCCCCTGAGAACCGGTCAGGTAACTTGAGGTCGGGTTCTAGAGGTGAGGTGAGGGGTACTACTAAAGCAGCGTCACCCTGATTGACCCTTTGGGCCAGGGCCTGGACCTGTAGGGAGAGGCCCTGCATCTGCTGGGCCAGGGTCTCAAGGGGGTCCATGATAGCGTCAGCGTAGGAGAAATGGTAGACTAGGTAAGGGCTTGTAATTATGTAATGGCCGGAAGGAGGTGAAGGGAAAGTGAGCCCTAATCTACCCACCGCCCTGTCCCTGCCTACTTGCAACGACCCGCCCTAGGCGACGAGGTACAACTGGGCGGCGGTCCCTACGCTGTCTAAGTGCACAGGGAAACAAACAGGGAACATGCAAGGGAAGGGGCAGTAGCCACGGAACGCCACGAGGAAACGGAGCGGCGAACGGACAGTCAGGACCAGGACGAAGTGAGTACACCCAAGCGGGCAAGGAGACAGAAGCAAGCCAGGGGCAAAGCAGGTCAAGCAGAACTGCAGCAAGGCAGAAGCACGGCAGAAGCAGGCTGGAGCAAGCAGCAGTGGGGCCAGGAATCCAAAAGAATTACAAGCACTGAGGGAGAGAACAGGGCAGGTAATAAAGGACAGGGGGCGGAGCTAACTCCGACAGACCAGGCCGCGATAGGCTCTCCCACTCCTGAGCCTGCCACCCTGGTTGGTGGGAGATGGTGTCAGTCGAACAGGTCTGGCCTCAGGTGTGGATTGATTAATCCCAGGAGTATACCTAGATGAAGTACCTGGCAGATCCCTAACACCTGTAGCCTAGTTCACATCATATTTAAATACATTTTATGTATACGCCAGAAAAAAAGCTTTCAATGCATATGTTAAACGTAGGCTGTGACGGATGCTTTAACTGTGGCAATTTACATTTTAAACAATGTGATGGGTAGTAGAAAGGTTTTCTTCTGTTTTGGCAACTGTAAATTCACCACTTGACCCGGCAGATTTTTCTCACCTAGAAGAAAACTATGAGGGGCGTGGTCTAGCGGTGAATGTGAGCGGATGCGTGTGACCGGAGCTCCTGCTGTACCCATCCTGTCAGCCCTATATCCTGCTGAGTTCGGGGAAAACTCTCCCCTGTGACTCACCTAGATCTGGAAGTGGTGGTGCTCGAGTGCCTGGCTGTAATGACTCGCTCGAAGAAGCAGAAATCGCCGCCGGCGAGTCCTGGGTCCCACTCTCAAGATGGCGCCGGCGGGAAGGACGGCCGGACTAGAGGCCTCAGGCAGGAAGCAGCAGAGAAGCTGGAGCGGTTCGCCCGCACGCCGAGAGCAGGGGGTGCGGCTGCACTGCAGGGAACATCGGCTGGTGATCAGGCTGCTGGAGGCTCCTCATATGGATCAAGGCATTCGCCTTTGGCAGGGGAGTGAGGATGAGGAGGAGGAGGCGTGCGGTGCCATGCGGGGTCAGCCAGGTGCTGGAGGGCAAAGTGAAGCAAGGAAGGGGGAACCCTCATTAAAGGACATTTTTGCTGCAGTGAAGCAGAATTTCATGGTCCTCACTGCCTTATCATGCCAGATGGGTGGATTGAAAGAGGACATTTTGTTGCTTAGAAATGAACTGCAAAAAGTAGCGGAATGCACCACTGCTGTGGAAGCGAGAGTATCTGAAATGGAGGATGCAATTCCTAACATACGGCTGGATGTACAAGCACATTCTCAAGCTGTGGCTGCATTACTGGAAAAGACAGATGATATGGAGAATCGGCTGAGACGGAACAATGTTCGCCTAGTGGGGGTTCCGGAACGAGTGGAGGGCACGAATCCGGAGGATTTCTTTGAAAAATGGCTGATCGAAACATTGGAGGAGTTGACTCCTCTATTTGCAGTGGAGAGAGTGCACAGAGTGCCGACCAGACCCGGTCCTCCGGGGAGACCGCCGAGACCCGTTCTCATAAAGATCCTACACTACAAGGATAGAGATAAGATCCTGAGGAAAGCGAGAAAACGTCAAGATATCTCCTTCAATGGGGTGAGAATGTCCTTCTTCCCTGATTTCTCTATGGAAGTGCAACGGAAAAGATCGCAATTTATGGATATAAAGAGGTGCCTCAGGGCGTTGCAAGTGCAATACTCCATGATGTATCCTGCCCGGCTAAGAGTGGTGGCCCTGGGAACGACTTAATTTTTCGAGACACCGAGAGAAGCGATTAGATGGTTGGACAGCCATGAAAGTCAATTGAGACAGGAGGATGCGGGGAGACGGCGCTGATCTGGAGTGGACCGGCTGGAACGATGAGGCCGGGGATGCGGGACTATGCCAGGTGTCGTAGATCATTACAAGAACTGGCGCTGACGGCTCATGGCTATGTTTGTTTTCCTGGTTGGATTCCTGGTTGCCTCTGCGGGCCTTTCTGCAGTGAACACTGAGGATTGGGAGAGGGGGGGTTTGTCTATGGACATTGTGCGGAAACGATATGTTGAAGGGATGGCTGTTTATTTGCAAAGGGCAGTGGGGGTAATGGTCAGCTGAGTATGATGCGTGGATTGCAGGTTATGGTATCACTGATTGTGCAGTGGGCGGTGTTGACCTGCCGATGCTTGTCGTTAGGGGCTATGACAGACACTATCTGTCGCCCCGACCCTTTGACGGGGGTAGGTTTATTGGGGTTGTTACAGGGGGGAGGTGGGGGGGTTGACTCAGCCGGTCGGATATTAAAAAATATGAATACAGGGTACGATGTATTGGGCTATATTGAGGGATGATGGGATCACTTAATTGTCTGTCCTGGAATGTTCGGGGCTTGCGTGACTCCAGGAAAAGGCAGGCGGTGTTTGAGCGTCTCATGGAGGCACGGGTGATTGGATTACAGGAAATGCATATGACTAGGGACTAGGGACTCGGCTTCCATGATACATAGGGCCTGGATAGGTCATGGTTTTCATTCCTACCACACTACTTATTCCAGGGGGGTGAGTCTTCTCATACATAGGGCAGTACCATTTATTTGTCATTCTTCTTTCCAGGATGGGGAGGGGCGGTATGTTGGGGTACACTGTTCTCACTATCATTGGGAATTTGTGTTGGTGGTGCTATATGTTCCTCCTCCCTTTTCAAGTGGGTGTATTAAGAAAGTGGTGGAAGAACTGTCTAGATTCCTGGAAGTGTCTTGATGGGGGATTTTAATGCTGTGATGAATACTGGTATGGATAAATTTGGATACATTTGGCACGGTAGGGGGAGGGATAACAGCATTTGGTCATCTTATTTCTGAAATGGGTTGGCGGGATATATGGAGGGATAAGCATCCAAGTCGGTATCAGTAATCTTGTGCTTCTTTAACGTATCAGTCTCTCTCCAGGATTGACTTAGCTTTGTGCTCGCCTACAGCGGTGCCCAGATAGAGTACCTACAGAGAGCTTTATCGGATCATTCTCCTTTGTTAATGAAGGTAGAGACGGAGGGGAGGACAGGGTGGGGTCAGGGGTGCTGGAAGCTCAATGCATTTTGGCTAAAGTTGATAGTTAATAAAAAGATTCTAGACCTAATAAAGGAATATTTTCAGTTCAACTCTGGTACAGTGTCGCAGGAGATACTGTGGGATGCGATGAAGGCTTGGTTGAGAGAGGTGTTCATCCAGCACATTTCGGCAGTAAAAACAAGGTCTAGAGAGTTGGGGGACACGTTGTTGGAAAGGGGGGCGGAGACAGAACATTTGCATATTGCGGATAATACACCGGACACTTTGAAGCATTGGGTAGAGGCGCAGAGGTTGTTAAAACAGCACCAGTTGGAGAGGGCGGATAACAAAAGGATGTTTCTGAAGCGCCAATATTATGAGGAGGGGGAGACCACAGGAAGGTTGTTAGCCAGAATGGTACAGGCCCAGAGGGACAATAATTATATACATACCATAAGGGGGAGGGGGGAAGGCCAGAGACTGATACAGGAAGGATATTGAAAGTCTTTCAGCAGTTTTATTCCGATTTATATGCCTCAAGAGCAGAGCACACAACTCAACAGTTGGAGGCGTATCTAGGGGAGGTTTTTCTTCCCAGATTGGGAGGGGAGGAGAGAATGACATTGGAGGAGCCTATTTCTCTGGAGGAACTCCAGGCAGCCATAGGGATACTAGCGAGTGAAAAGGCTCCAGGGCCGGATGGCCTTCCGGTAGAGGTTTTTAAGGAATATGGGGAGGAGCTCACACCTAAGTTACTGGTTACTCTGCTGGAAAGTTTTGATAGGGGGCGGCTCCCGGATTCAATGTATGAAGCTACTATAGTGGTTCTGCCTAAATAGGGTAAGGATATTGTAAAGGATCTGCCAGGCACAGCTTCGGGGTTAACTCCAATAGGTAATCAGTCGGCACCTGAGTCTATGTCTCTGAGACTGACTCCAGCTTCCACCACTCAGGCTGGCAGGCTTAGGAGTGGGAGAGCCTATCGCAGCCTGGCCAGACTCAGCTAGCTCCCGCCCTCGGTCTATTTATACCTGCCTTTCCTGTTCCTCCTTTGCTTGTGATTCTTCTCGTGTGGTTTCCTGGCCTTGCTACAGCTTCTGACTATTTGATCCTGCTCCATACTGACCCTGGCTTACTGACTGCTCTCCTGCTCTGCGTTTGGTACCTCGTACACTCCTGGTTTGACTTGGCTCGTTCACCTCTCTTGTTGCTCACGGTGTTGCCGTGGGCAACTGCCCCATTTCCCTTAGCTTTGTGTACCCTTGTCTGTTTGTCTCGTGCACTTACTGAGCGTAGGGACCGCCGCCCAGTTGTACCCCGTCGCCTAGGGCGGGTCGTTGCAAGTAGGCAGGGACAGAGTGGCGGGTAGATTAGGGCTCACTTGTCCGTTCCCCTACCCCTATCATTACATAATCACAAGCCCATTACCTAGTCTACCCTGGTCCCGGTCTCTACTATGGACCCCCTTGAGACCCTGGCCCAGCAAATGCAGGGTCTCTCCCTACAGGTCCAGGCCCTGGCTCAGAGGGTCAACCAGCCTGACGCTACCATGGTAGTGCCCCTCACCTCACCTCTTGAACCCCACCTCAAGTTGCCTGACCGGTTCTCAGGGGACCGGAGGACTTTTCTCTCCTTTCGGGAGAGTTGTAGGCTCTACTTTCGCTTAAAGCCTCACTTCTCAGGTTCTGAGAGCCAGCGGGTGGGTATAATTATGTCCCGGCTCCTGGAAGGGCCCCAAGAGTGGGCCTTCTCCTTGGCTAATGATGCCCCTGAACTTTCCTCCGTTGATCGTTTCTTTTCTGCTCTCGGACTCATTTATGACGAGACTGACAGGACTGCCTTTGCCGAGAGTCAGCTGGTGACCTTACGTCAGGGTAAGAGACCTGTTGAGGAGTATTGTTCTGACTTTAGGAAGTGGTGCGTAGCTTCTCGGTGGAATGACCCTGCCTTAAGGTGCCAGTTTAGGTTGGGTCTGTCGAACGCCCTGAAAGACCTGCTAGTTAGCTATCCCTCTTCTGACTCCCTAGACCAAGTTATGGCTTTAGCGGTACAACTTGACCGACGTCTCAGGGAACGACAACTTGAACGTTTTTGTGTTTTCCCCTCTGACTCCCCCATGATGCCTCCCGAGGTCCCGTTGCTTCGCTCTTCCACGGAAGACTCGGAGGTACCTATGCAACTCGGAGCCTCCGTGTCCCCCCGACAACGTAGAGAGTTCCGCAGGAAGAATGGTCTCTGCTTCTATTGTGGGGATGACAAGCATCAAGTGAACACCTGTCCTAGGCGCAAGAATAAGCAGCCGGAAAACTTCCGCGCCTAAGTGATCATCGGGGAGGTCACTTGGGCGCACAGATATTTCCCGTAAATATGAAACGTAATAAGATCTTGCTTCCCTTTCAGGTCTCTTTTGGTGGTAGGTCTGCTACCGGCAGTGACTTCGTGGATTCAGGGTCTTCTGCTAATATCATGTCTGTGGAATTTGCTATGTCTCTAGCTATGCCTTTGATTGATTTGCCTAAACCTGTCCCGGTAGTGGGTATCGACTCCACTCCTCTTGCTAATGGTTATTTTACACAGCATACCCCTGTTTTTGAACTCCTTGTTGGCTCCATGCATTTGAAGTAGTGCTCTGTACTGTTGATGCAGGGATTATCGTCCGATTTGGTTTTAGGCCTTCCCTGGTTGCAGTTGCATAATCCCACGTTTGCCTGGAATACTGGGGAGCTTACCAAATGGGGTAATGAATGCTTGACGTCATGTTTTGCTGTTAATTCCATTTCTCCCCCTGAGGAGGTGAACACGCTACCTGAGTTTGTGCAGGACTTCGCTGATGTTTTCTCTAAGGAGGCCTCCGAAGTGTTACCGAAGTGTTACAAAGAGAATACCACTGCGCTATCGAATTGGTACCAGGAGCTAAGCTCCCAAAGGCTAGGATATTTAATCTTTCTTGTCCCGAACGTGAAGCCATGAGAGAGTATATCCAGGAATGCCTGGCCAAGGGTTACATTCGCCCCTCTACTTCTCCGGTAGGTGCTGGCTTCTTCTTCTTCGTAGGGAAGAAGGATGGTGGTCTTAGGCCATGCATTGACTACCGTAACTTGAATAAGGTCACTGTAAGGAACCAGTATCCCCTTCCTTTGATTCCTGATCTCTTTAATCAGGTTCAGGGGGCCCAATGGTTCTCTAAGTTTGATCTACGGGGGGCGTATAACCTTATCCGCATCAAAGAGGGGGATGAGTGGAAGACTGCGTTTAACACGCCCGAAGGTCATTTCGAATACCTCGTCATGCACTTTGGGTTGTGTAATGCTCCTGCGGTCTTCCAGAATTTCATAAATTAAATTTTAAGGGATTACCTGGGGGTATTTCTTGTAGTGTACCTTGATGACATACTGGTGTTTTCCAAGGACTTGTCCTTCCACATTGAGCATGTCAGGAAGGTGCTCCAGGTCCTTCGGGAAAACAAACTGTTTGCAAAAACCGAAAAATGTGTGTTTGGGGTACAGGAGATACCATTTTTGGGTCAAATCCTCACTCCTCATGAATTCCGCATGGACCCCGCCAAGGTCCAGTCTGTGGCGGAATGGGTCCAACCTACCTCCCTGAAGGCGTTACAGTGTTTCTTGGGGTTCGCTAATTATTACAGGAGATTTATTGCTAACTTCTCGGTCATCGCTAAGCCTCTTACGGACCTCACTCGCAAAGGTGCTGATATCCTCCACTGGCTTCCTGAGGCTGTCCAGGCTTTTGAGGTCCTTAACCCCTTAAGGACGCAGCCTAGTTTGGGCCTTAAGGCTCAGAGCCCATTTTTCAAATCTGACATATTTCACTTTATGTGGTAATAACGTCGGAATGCTTAAACCTATCCAAGCGATTCTGAGATTGTTTTCTCGTGACACTTTGGGCTTCATGTTCGTGGTAAAATTTGGTCGATATATTCAGTCTTTATTTGTGAAAAATTGCAAAATTTAGAGAAAATTTACAAAAAATAGCATTTTTCAGAATTTAAATGCATCTGCTTGAAAAACAGACGGTTATACCACCCAAAATAGTTACTAGTTCACATTTCCCATATGTCTACTTTTGATTGGCATCGTTTTTTGAACATTCTTTTATTTTTCTTGGACGTTACAAGGCTTAGAACATAAACAGCAATTTCTCATATTCTTAAGAAAATTTCAAAAGCCTTTTTTTGAAGGTGCCAGTTCAGTTCTGAAGTGGATTTGAGGGGACTATGTGTTAGAAACCCCCATAAAACACCCCATTTTAAAAACTAGACCCCTCAAAGTATTCAAAACAGCATATAGAAAGTTTTTTAACCCTTCAGGCATTTCACAGGAATTAAAGCAAAGTGGAAATTAAATTTGCAAATTTCATTTTTTCTGCTGAATTTCAATTTTATTCAATTTTTTTTTAGTAACAGAGAAGGTTTTACCAGAGAAACACTACTAAATATGTATTGTCCAGATTCTGCAGTTTTTAGAAATGTCCCACATGTGGCCCTACTGCGCTCGTGGACTAAAACACAAGCCCTAGAAGCAAAGAAGCACCTAGTGCATTTTGAGGCCTCTTTTTTATTAGAATATATTTTAGGCAGCATGCCAGGTTTGAAGAGGCGTTGAGGTATCAAAACAATGGAAACCCACCAGAAGTGACCCCATTTTGGAAATTACACCCCTCAAGGAATTCATTTATGGTTTTTGTTATCATTTTGACCGCACAGTTTTTTCACAGCACCTATTTGAATTGGGCTGTGAAATGAAAAAAATGATATTTTTTCCAATAAAATGTCATTTTTGATCAAATTTTCTTATTTTCACAGGGAACAACATACCCCATTTTGTTGCCCAATTTGTCCTTAGTGCGGCAATACCCCATTTGTGGTGATAAACTGCCGTTTGGGCCCATGGGAGGGCTCAGAAGGAAAGGAGCGCTATGTGTTTGTTGGAGTCCAGATTTTGCTGGATTGGTTTTCGGGTGCCATGTCGCATTTGCAGAGCCCCAGAGGTATCAAAGCAATGGAAACCCACCAGAAGTGACCCCATTTTGGAAACTACACCCCTCAAGGAATTCATTTATGGTTTTTGTTATCATTTTGACCGCACAGGTTTTTCACAGCACCTATTTGAATTGGGCTGTGAAATGAAAAAAATTATATTTTTTCCAATAAGATGTCATTTTTGATCAAAATTTCTTATTTTCACAGGGAACAACATACCCCATTTTGTTGCCCAATTTGTCCTTAGTGCGGCAATACCCCATTTGTGGTGATAAACTGCCGTTTGGGCCCATGTGAGGGCTCAGACGGAAAGGAGCGCTATGTGTTTGTTGGAGTCCAGATTTTGCTGGATTGGTTTTCGGGTGCCATGTTGCATTTGCAGAGCCCCAGAGGTATCAAAGCAATGGAAACCCACCAGAAGTGACCCCATTTTGGAAACTACACCCCTCAAGGAATTCATTTATGGTTTTTGTTATCATTTTGACCGCACAGTTTTTTCACAGCACCTATTTGAATTGGGCTGTGAAATGAAAAAAATGATATTTTTTCCAATAAGATGTCATTTTTGATCAAAATTTCTTATTTTCACAAGGAACAACATACCCCATTTTGTTGCCCAATTTGTCCTTAGTGCGGCAATACCCCATTTGTGGTGATAAACTGCCCTTTGGGCCCATGGGAGGGCTCAGAAGGAAAGGACCACCATTTGGCCTACTGGAGCTTTTCTGGTGCTAAGTCATGTGTGCAGAAGCCCCTGAGGTACCAGTACAGTTGAAACCCCCGAGAAGTGACCCCATTTTAAAAACTACACCCCTTAAGACATTCATCTAGAGGTGTAGTGAGCATTTTGACCCCACAGGTACTGTGTAAAAGATAATGCGCAGCAGATGGTGCAGTGTGAGATTTGCAATTTTATATATGTATATGCCATTTCAGTGTCCAATATAGTGTGCCCAGCATGCGCCACCGGAGATATACACCCCTTAAATTGTAATGTGGGTTCTCCTGGGTACGACAATACCCTACATGTGGCTGTTATCAGCTGCCTGGGCATACGGCAGGGCTCAGAAGGGAAAGATGAGGGGGGTAAGCTGTGCGGAGTGCATCAGGGTAAATTGAAAATCAAGGGATGTATGATACATTTTAAAACAATCTTTTATACAGAGCCCTGGTTTTTCGGGACACGTGTCACATTGGTATATTGTGTTCTTCCTTATCCCCCTCTTATAGCAGACTCTGCACCTCTTTTGACTCTTTCCCTTTCCACCGGTTTGGGGACCTTCTCCTGGAAAGTGTTGCCCTGGTACGATGCGCCCCCCCTTCCTGGTCCCTAAAGATTAGATCTTGAAATTCCAGGAAAGTTCCCCTCTGGCCTGCACATCGACGTAGCACATACGCATTGTACAAAGCCATCTGTATGATGTGCCCGGCCAGCTTCTTATACCTCACCGCATGGCGCTGTAGGGCTTCAGGACTTGATTTGACAAGTCCATCCCTCCCATGTACCTATTGTAGTCCAGGATGCAGTCTGGTTTGGGGGTGGCCTTTCCTTCATATATCCTAAATCTGTAGGTATACCCTGATGCACTCTCGCAGCTTATACATCTTCACGCCATACCTTGCCCTCTTACCTGGCAGGTACTGGCGGAATTGAACCCTCCCTTTAAAATGTACCAGGGACTCATCAATAGAAAAACACTTCTCGGGGGTGTATGCTTGGGAAAACCGGGCACTGGAACGGTCTAATAGGGGTCTCCGTTTATACAAACGGTCAAAACTGGGGTCATCTCGGAGTGGGCACGGCTCATTATCAGTATAATGTAAGAAGCGAAGTATTGCCTCATTTATTTATTTTTTTAGGTTCCAGTTCATTTCTGAAGTTGCTTTGAGGGGCCCATATATTAGAAACCCCTATCAAACACCCCATTTTAGAAACTAGACCCCTCAAAGTATTCACAACAGCATTTAGAAAGTTTATGAACCCTTTAGGTGTTTCACAGAAATTTAGAGCAAAGTAGAGGTGACATTTACTCTTTTTATACCATTTTTTTTATAACACAAAAGGATTTATCAGAGAAACGCAACTCAATACTTATTGCCCAGATTCTGCAGTTTAGAGAAATATCCCACATGTGGCCCTCGGGCGGTAATGGACTGAAGCACCGGCCTCCGAAGCAAAGGAGCACCTAGCGGATTTTGAGCCCTCTTTTTTATTAGGCACCATGTCCGGTTTGAAGAGGTCTTGTGGTGCCAAAACATTGGAAACCCCCCAAAAGTGACCCCAATTTGGAAACTAGACCCCTTGAGGAATCCATTGTAGTTTTCATGGGGTGCATGCGGCTTTTTGATCAGTTTTTATTCCATTTTTAGGTGGCGTGGTGACTAATAAACAGCAATTCTACTATTGTTTTTGTATACTTTTTTTTTTACAGCGTTCACCGTGCGCTATAAATGATATATTAACTTTATTCTGCGGGGCGATACGATCACGGCGATACCAGATGTTTATAGTTTTTTTTTATGTCTTATGGCGTTTGCACAATAAAATACGTTTTGTAAACAATCATTCACTTTTTGTGTTACCTTATTCTAAGAGCCATAACGTTTTTATTTTTCAATCAATAAAGCCGTGCGAGGACTTATTTTTTGCGTAACGAACTGTATTTTCCATCAGTACCATTTTTAGGTACATGCGACTTTTTGATCTCTTTTTATTCCATTTTTTGGGAGGTGAAGTGACCAAACAATTGTGATTGTGGTACGGTTTATTAATATTTTTTTTTACGGCGTTCACCGTGCGGGATAAATAACAAAATAATTTTGTAGTTCAGGCCGTTACGGACGCGGCGATACCAATTATGTATAGTCTATTTGTTTGTTTATATATTTTTATTAATAATAAAGGCCTGATAAGGGAAAAAGTGGGACTTTTACTTTTATTACTTTTAAAACTTTTATTTTCTTATTTTTACACATCTTTTTTTAACTTTTTTTTTACTTTATTACTTTGTCCCACTAGGGGACATGAGGGCAGGAGGCCCTGATCGCTATTCTAATACACTGCACTACATGCGTAGTGCAGTGTATTAGAGCTGTCAGCTACTCACTGACAGCAAGCATAGTGGGTCCTGACGTTGTCAGGACCCACTAGGCTTCCGTCTATGGCATAGCCGGACGCCATTGTTTGGTGTCCGGTTGCCATAGTCACCATCGCCGGCCGCTATCGCGTAGCAGGCCGGCGATGGCAGCTTAACCCCTAAAAAGCCGCGATCTCTATAGAACGCGGCTTTTAAGGGGTTAATCAGCGGGGACACAGCGATCGGTCCCCGCTGTAGGAGCTGTGACAGCTGCTGAACAAGACAGCAGCGTCACAGCTCCTGTATGTGTCGGGAGGACGGCCGAAACGGCCGTTACTCCCGAGACGTACTATTACGGCATGGAGCGCGAACGATACAGCTGCCATGACGTAATAGTACGTCAAGGAGCGGGAAGGGGTTAAGAAGTGCTTTATCTCGGCCCCAGTGCTGGTTCAGCCCAACCAAATGGAGCCATTTATTGTGGAAGTTGACGCATCCGAGGTGGGAGTGGGGGCTTTCTTGTCCCAGGGTACCAGGTCCCTCACCCATCTCCATCCCTGTGCCTACTTCTCCAGGAAGTTTTCGCCCACTGAGAGTAACTATGATATTGGCAACCGCAAACTCTTAGCCATTAAATGGGCATTTGAAGAGTGGCACCACTTCCTGGAGGGGGCTAGGCACCAGGTAACGGTCCTTACTGACCACAAGAATCTGATTTTCCTAGAATCTGCCCGGAGGCTAAACCCGAGACAAGCTCGATGGGCGCTATTTTTTACCAGATTCAACTTTTTGGTTACCTATAGGGCTGGGTCTAAAAATATTAAGGCCGATGCACTGTCGTGTAGCTTCATGGCCAGCCCCCCTTCGGAGGAAGATCCTGCTTGTATTCTGCCTCCTGTTATAATCATTTCTTCTATTGATTCTGATTTAGTCTCAGAAATTGCGGCTGATCAAGGTTCAGCTCCCGGGAACCTTCCTGAGGACAAGCTGTTTGTTCCCCTGCAATTCCGGCTAAGGGTACTTAGGGAAAATCATGACTCCGCACTATCTGGTCATCCAGGCGTCCTGGGTACCAAACACCTCATTGCCAGAAACTATTGGTGGCCTGGGTTGCCTAAAGACGTTAAGGCCTACGTCGCCGCTTGTGAGGTTTGTGCTAGGTCCAAGACTCCCAGGTCCCGACCAGCGGGCTTACTACGTTCTTTGCCCATTCCCCAGAGACCTTGGAAACATATCTCCATGGATTTTATCACCGATTTGCCTCCATCTCAAGGCAAGTCGGTGGTGTGGGTTGTAGTAGACCGCTTCAGTAAGATGTGCCACTTTGTGCCCCTCAAGAAACTACCCAATGCCAAGACGTTAGCTACCTTGTTTGTCAAACACATCCTGCGTCTCCATGGGGTCCCTGTCAATATTGTTTCGGACAGAGGGGTACAATTTGTTTCATTGTTTTGGAGAGCCTTCTGTAAAAAGTTGGAGATTGATCTGTCCTTCTCCTCTGCCTTCCATCCTGAAACTAATGGCAAAACCGACAGGACTAATCAATCTCTAGAACAATATTTAAGGTGTTTTATCTCTGACTGTCAATTTGATTGGGTCTCATTCATTCCCCTCGCCGAATTTTCCCTTAATAACCGGGTCAGTAACTCGTCAGGGGTCTCCCCCTTTTTCTGTAATTTTGAGTTTAATCCACGGTTCTCCCCCGTTTCACCTGGTAGTTCCAACAATCCCGAGGTAGAGGTCGTTCATCGGGAACTGTGCACAGTCTGGGCCCAGGTTCAGAAGAACCTAGAGGCGTCCCAGAGCGTACAAAAAACTCAGGCTGATAGAAGACGTTCTGCTAACCCCTTGTTTATATTCGGGGATCTGGTGTGGTTATCGTCTAGGAACTTGCGCCTTAAGGTCCCGTCCAAGAAATTTGCTCCCCGGTTTATTGGGCCATATAAGGTCATTGAAGTCCTCAATCCTGTCTCCTTCCGACTGGAGTTGCCCCCATCTTTTTGAATACACGACGTGTTTCATGCCTCCCTCCTTAAACGCTGCTCCCCGTCCTTGGCTCCCTCGAGGAGACCTCCTGTTCCCGTTCTCACCCCTGAGGGGGTGGAATTCGAGGTGGCCAAGATTGTGGACAGCAAGATTGTCCAAGGCTCCCTCCAGCACCTGGTCCATTGGAGAGGATACAGGCCTGAGGAGAGGACTTGGGTACCCGCCCGGGATGTTCACGCTGGGGTATTGGTCAGGAAGTTCCACCTTCGTTTCCCCAATAAACCAGGTCCACTTAGAAAGGGTCCGGTGGCCCCTCATAAAAGGGGGGGTACTGTAAAGGATCTGCCAGGCACAGCTTCGGGGTTAACTCCCATAGGTAATCAGTCGGCACCTGAGTTTATGTCTCTGAGACTGACTCCAGCTTCCACCACTCAGGCTGGCAGGCTTAGGAGTGGGAGAGCCTATCGAAGCCTGGCCAGACTCAGCTAGCTCCCGCCCTCGGTCTATTTATACCTGCCTTTCCTGTTCCTCCTTTGCTTGTGATTCTTCACGTGTGGTTTCCTGGCCTTGCTACAGCTTCTGACTATTTGATCCTGCTCCATACTGACCCTGGCTTACTGACTAGTCTCCTGCTCTGCGTTTGGTACCTCGTACACTCCTGGTTTGACTCGGCTCGTTCACCTCTCTTGTTGCTCACGGTGTTGCCATGGGCAACTGCCCCATTTCCCTTAGCTTTGTGTACCCTTGTGTGTTTGTCTCGTGCACTTACTGAGCATAGGGACCGCCGACCAGTGGTACCCCGTCGCCTAGGGCGGGTCATTGCAAGTAGGCAGGGACAGAGTGGCGGGTAGATTAGGGCTCACTTGTCCGTTCCCCTACCCCTATCATTACAGATATTCAGCTGCCGGGCTCCTATAGACCAGTGTCCCTATTGACGGCGGATATTAAAATCATAGCGAAGGACTTGGCGCTGCGACTTTCTAGAGTAGTGGCTGGGGTGGTACATGGAGATCAGGCCGGCTTTATGCCATCTAAGTCGGTGGCAGTGAATCTGAGACGGCTGTTCTTGAATTTGCAGGTGCTTCCGGATAATCCTAGGGGGAGAGCCTTTCTTTCGATGCTGCTAAAGCGTTAGATTGCGTGGAGTGGGGCTATTTTTGGTCAGTCCTGGATAAAATGGGATTTGGTCCTAATTTTATAAAATGGGTAAGGCTGTTATATGTAGCCCCGACTGCAAGAATAAGGGTGAATGGGGCCTTCTCTTATCGGTTTGCACTGGCGCGGGGAACCCGCCAGGGATGTCCCTTGTCACCGTTGTTATTTGCGCTGGCGGTGGAACCATTGGCATGTGCGGTACACCAACATGAAGACATACAGGGGTTGAGATATTGGGGAGTGGAGGAGCGAATTGCATTATATGCGGATGATATGCTGTTGTTCATTGCGGATACCGAGCACACCCTAGCGTTAGTTATGGCCCTGATTAAACGCTTTGGGAAATATTCAGGATTACTCATTAATTGGTCGAAATCGGCTCTTATGTTCATAAATCCGGGGGTTATCCAGAATGGGGATGGGGACGTTGTGATACCGGTGGTTACGGAGTTTAAATATCTGGGGGTTCAGGCGGCGGCGAAAGTGCAGGATTATATGTCCCTTAATGTGGTGCCAATGGTAACGAAGATAAAGGCCCAAGTGGAGGCTTGGAACAAGCTCCCGCTATCTGCTCTGGGTAGGACTAATTTGATCAAAATGATCCTTATGCCTCAAGTGGTATACGTCATCCATAATTCTCCGTTGTGGATCCTCAAATATTGGTTTAGGAGGTTGCATAACCTTTTTAGAGACCTAGTGTCGAAGCGGGCGGTGCCCTAGCATTAAACTGGAGAAGCTGCAATTGCCTAAGGATGAGGGGGGCTTGGCTCTGCCCATTGCATGGGTGTATTTGCTTAGCTGCCCAGTGTCAGCATTTTTGGGGGTAGGAGCGGGAGGAAACCTGGGGGTCCTGTGCACGTATTCTATCATATCTGGGGGGGGAGGGGGAGAATCCGCTGGCACGACTGGAAGCACACAGTTATAAAATCAATGAGAGAAACTAGACATGGACCGCACATCCACTATATACCGTGTTTCCCCGAAAGTAAGACAGTGTCTTACTTTCTTTTTATCCCCAAAAGCCCGACTATGTCTTACTTTCGGGGTATGTCTTATATTGTAAAAAAATTGTCGAATTTTTTTTTTTTTTTTTTCACAAACTTTATTTAACTGTTTTACATTTTTTTTTTTAGTCCCACCAGGGGACTTCACTATGCGATGTGCCGATCGCATATATAATGCTTTGGTATACTTAGTATACCGAAGCATTATTGCCTGTCAGTGTAAAACTGACAGGCAACCTATTAGGTCATGCCTCCGGCATCGCCTAACAGGCAGATGCTGAAGGCAGACCTGGGGGTCTTTGTTAGACCCCCGGCTGTCATGGAAACCCGACGGCGACCCGCGATTTGTTTGCGGGGGCGCCGATCGGGTGACAGAGGGAGCTCCCCCCTCTGTCAAACACATTAAATGCCGCTGTCACTATTGACAGCGGCATTTAATGGGTTAAACTGCCGGAATCGGCGCGCGCTTCGATTCCGGCAGTTGCAGCAGGAGCCAGGCTGTGTATAACAGCCGTGCTCCTGCCGCTGATGGAGACGTATGGAGAGGGGGGCGGCGCGGAAGTGGGCAGGAGGCGGCAATACCCCCGTGTTTCCCCGAAAGTAAGACATATGTCTTACTTTCGGGGTACGGCTTATATTAGCCGACCCCCCTGAAACCCCCGATACGTCTTACAATCGGGGGTGTCTTACTATCGGGGAAACACGGTAGTATGATCAATTGCGGCTAGGCAAAATGATTAAACATGAACGAGAGGTTCTTTGTAACATTTTGATCAAATTGTATGCAAGCCCACTTGCCACTTCACGGCGACCTCTAAAAAGTGGGTCCCTAATCTATCGGTTGCACCACCGCGTGGCGGTCACCGCCACTACAGCACTGCTCCTGCAGAGGGAGCAACCCAGAGGCCCAAAAGCACCCATGCCATCAGGCCAAGCCAAGCCTCCTTGGCTCTGGGCCACATCCCCCCACAAGTGCAGCACCACAGCAACAGACACCACCCCACAGTAGCACAACAAGTGAACAGATGGAATAAGCTCACCTTACCATGCGCCCCCAGTGGACAACTGAGAATACAAGCAGGAGCAGAAACACTTATGAGGTCATTCCTAAATTAAAATCAGCTGGGCCAAAAGTGTGGAGTGCTGGTACCAAGTAAAACAAAACAAATGAGGGGGATAGACTCTGTATCATATCAATGAGAGAAACTAGACATCGACCGCACATCCACTATATACTATGATCAATTGCGGCTAGGCAAAATTATTAAACATGAACGAGAGGTTCTTTGTAACACTGGGTTGCTCCCTTGCAGGAACGCTGCTGCAGTGGCGGTGACCGCCACGCGGTGGAGCAACCGATAGAGTAGGGACCCACTTTTTAGAGGTCGCCGTGAAGTGGCAAGTGGACTTGCATACAATTTGATCAAAATGTTACAAAGAACCTCTCGTTCATGTTTAATAACGAGTGTTTGAGGTGCAGATTCCATTGGATCTCGTGGTAATGCTGCTGGGATCGGTTGTCCTGTTTGGCAATTGTGAAAATATTATTCCAAGTTAGGAAGGGTATAGCAAAACACTGGCTGGATGCGGAACCACCCTCGAAGCAAGAAATTATAGGTGCACTTAACTTTTAGGTTCTGATGGAATATAGGATATATTCCAAGTGGGGGTCCAGGAACAAGTTTGGGTGTGCCTCCTCGGAACTCCTGGCGCTCCGCGCGGTGGTTCCAGTTTAAACTGTCCTGAGGTTCCAGGGAATAATACTAGTACATGGGGCACTGAGGAGTTTCAGCAGGGGTGGAGGGATCCCACATTCGGGAATTGGGGTACTGACTGGGGTGTGCATATGGGGAATTGGGGGGAGACGGGGAGTTGAACTGGGGAGGAGAAGGAGATAGGGTATGGAAGCCTGTAGCGAGACGGCCGGCTGGGGTTTCCGGGGGGGAGGGGGGAGATGGGGAAGGGGGATTGTTTTGTTGGAAATGCATGCTTGGGCCTTTAAAGCTCTGATCTAACAGCTTCTCAGATTGTATAATGACCTGTACTGCTGTGGTTTTTGTTTAATAAACTTGAAATTATTTTTTTTTAAAAAGACGTAAACTATGGAGAATCCCATTGAAGGACAACAAACGGAGATCTTAAAAACATGGAGGAATGGATATAGAAAGATTATTGAAAAATGTTAAGTCCAATGGATTCCAAATAGAAAAAAATCACTCCTTCATGTGGTGCTCCTGTTTTGCTTGTAGCTTATGCCAGAAAGGTAATTACTTAGTTCCCAGGTGGTTGAGTAAAATAAATTATTTATTTCTCTAAAACAATGTGGATCATTTCAACAAACAGTAAAATAAATGATAACATAGCAACACGTTTCAACCTAATACTTAGGTGTTCCTCAGGCTTGAAAAATGTTATAACTCTTTATTATAGAAATAATTACATTAATTTGCTGAAATCAGAATACCCCTCTGTTTTTGTATTTATTTTTACATTTAAGTTAATGACATGTATAGTATTGTTTGCAGGTTGAATTGTAATCTATTTTTATCTATGTGTATTCTTAAAACGAATTATCTGTCAAGACCAAATTATAATAATCATAATATAATATTACATGTATAACTGGTGATGTGTACTAGTAAGGATATGTTCAAACAGGGCGGAGAAGCTGTGTAAAAGCTCGAAGATTATCCCCTGGTCGCCGCAGGGAATTCCAGCCCAAAAAACGCACCAAATTATGGTGCAGTTTTTTGGCCGGAATGTCCGCTGAGAAAAACACTTAAGAAAAAGTTTCATACTTACGTAGCCATGGTGACTCGTCCCTCTGCATCCCGGCCTCCAGGGATGACGTTGTCACATGGGATGAAATGTCATGCCAGGAGGTGGGCCTGGACGAAGAAGTCTGTTGCGGAAAATCCGCAGTATTTATGCTACGTGTGTACCTGGTCTTAATGTTATCAGGAAGAAAACATCTGTACACAAGTATAGTTCTCCCCAGTCACATTCAGGTTTTGTAAGGTTTATCCATTCATGCACAGTGTGACAGCCCTAAAGATGTCTCAGAGTATACATCACACCTGAGCTGTCTCTGAACATGCTGATATGGATAGAAAACAGAGAGAGAAAGATTAATTGATTATAGAGAAGGAGGCCTGGTGCAGAATACAAAATGAAGGCAGAAATACTCAGCCCTAAAAATCACAGGTTAGATCAGTAAATGTAAGGGTATGTTCACACACTTATTTTCAGCCATTTTTCGGGCCGTAAATGAAAATATGGGGGCTGAACTCCTCCAAACATCTGCCCATTGATTTCAAAGGGAAAAAACGGTGCTCCATTCCCACGGGGTGTTTATTTCGTGGCCGTTTTTAGAAATGGCGTGTAAAAAAACACCATGTAAAAAAGAAGTGCATGTCACTTCTTGAGCCGTTTTTGGGGCCGTTTTTTATTGTGTCAATTGAAAAACAGCTCCAAAAATGGCCATAAAAAAACGCATCAAAAACCACTTGATGCATAAAAAACGGCTGAAAATCAGAGGCTGTTTTACAGCTGTTGTTAGTCTTGTGTGTGAACATACCCTAAGGGTGCATTCTTCTATTATATCAATGTGATTTGTAGAGAAGGTCTACATGTGGGTCATAGCAACGTGTTTGTTCCTGTGTTGCTGCATTTAAAGGTTGAGAAGGCCGAGAAAGTATTGTAGAATTGATGCTGCAGTACAATGTACTTCCCTGAAGAGGATGAAGAAGTTGGTATTCCTGTTGTTCATGATCACAGACAAAGTGTACATACTTGGGAGGCACAGTACTGATTAGACTGGTATTCTCACATCTATTCGTACCACCTTTACCACTCCACTACTTAGCCAATTCTGTCTTCCGGACATCAGTACATTGCATAGTGCAGGATCATTGAAGATGGCAGAAGCTTTGTGGGTGACATTTGTGGGGGAATTGGGGCTTGCTCTTATGGAGGAACTGTTGCTGGCACATATGGGGACAGTGGCTGAAAATTATGGAAATTTAGCTGGAATTTATAGAACGGTGGTTTTCTCTTAAAGGGGCACTGAGACAGTCTTTTTTTATGGTGCACTGCACTGTCACTGTTAGGGAAGCAATGTGACATGCACCCTATGGGGGCACTGTAGGGGCACCTAAATATGGGTATGTGCAAAAATCTGCTGCAGAGTGGATGTACACTACTGTTCAAAAGTTTGGGGTCACCCAGACAATTTTGTGTTTTCCATGAAAACTCACACTTATATTTATCAAATGAGTTGCAAAATGACTGGAAAATATAGTCAAGACATTGACAAGGTTAGAAATAATGATTTTTATCTGAAATACTAATTTTGTCCTTCAAACTTTGCTTTCGTCAAAGAATGCTCCATTTGCAGCAATTACAGCATTGCAGACCTTTGGCATTCTAGCTGTTAATTTGCTGAGGTAATCGGGAGAAATTTCACCCCATGCTTCCAGAAGCTGCTCCCACAACAGCTCTATGGAGTTGAGATCTGGTGACTGCGCTGGCCACTCCATTACAGATAGAATACCAGCTGCCTGCTTCTTCCCTAAATAGTTCTTGCATAATTTGGAGGTGTGCTTTGGCTCATTGTCCTGTTGTAGGATGAAATAGGCTCCAATCAAGAGTTGTCCACAGGGTATGGCATGGCGTTGCAAAATGGAGTGATAGCCCTCCTTATTCAAAATCCCTTTTACCTTGTACAAATCTCCAACTTTACCAGCACCAAAGCAACCCCAGACCATCACATTACCTCCACCATGCTTCACAGATGGCGTCAGGCACTCTTCCAGCATCTTTTCAGTTGTTATGCGTCTCACAAATGTTCTTCTGTGTGATTCAAACACCTCAAACTTCGATTCGTCTGTCCATAACACTTTTTTCCAATCTTCCTCTGTCCAATGTCTGTGTGCTTTTGCCCATATTAATCTTTTCCTTTTATTAGCCAGTCTCAGATATGGCTTTTTCTTTGCCACTCTGCCCTGAAGGCCAGCATCCCGTAGTCACCTCTTCACTGTAGACATTGACACTGCCGTTTTGCGGGTACTATTTAATGAAGCTGCCAGTTGAGGACCTGTGAGGCGTCTATTTCTCAAACTAGAGACTCTAATGTACTTGTCATGTTGCTCAGTTGTGCAGCGGGGCCTCTCACTTCTCTTTCTACTCTGGTTAGTACACACCGTTGTAGGAAATCTTCATTTTCTTGGCAATTTCTCGCATGGAATAGCTTTCATTTCTAAGAACAAGAATAGACTGTCGAGTTTCAGATGAAAGCTCTCTTTTTCTAGCCATTTTGAGAGTTTAATCGAACCCACAAGTGTAATGCTCCAGATTCTCAAATAGCTCAAAGGAAGGTCAGTTTTATAGCTCCTCTAAACAGTGCAGCGGTGCTAACATAATTGCACAAGGGTTTTCAAGTGTTTTCTAATCATCCATTAGCCTTCTAACACAGTTAGCAAACACAATGTACCATTAGAACACTGGAGTGATGGTTGCTGGAAATGGGCCTCTATACACCTATGTAGATATTGCATTAAAACCCAGACGTTTGCAGCTAGAATAGTCATTTAGCACATTAACAATGTATATAGTCTATTGCTGATTAATTTAATGTTATCTTCATTGAAAAAAACTGTGCTTGTCTTTCAAAAATAAGGAAATTTCTAAGTGACCCTAAACTTTTGAACGGTAGTATATTTGTATGTCAGAGGGGGTTATACCTATATTTGATTTCAGAAGTTTGGAGGGCAAGTCATAATTTATATTAGCAACATGTGTTTTGACATAACTTTAACAGTAATAGTGTTGTTTAGTTTACCTGCTCATATAACTGTACTGTAACGTTGTCACTCATTTTAATGTTCCCTAATATAATGTAAAAAAACAGTCCTTTACAATCATGCCCATCTCACCTGTCTGCGAGCGTTCCATATATAATTGCACCCACCAGCACTCCTGCCATGTAAGTGGACTGTGCCAATTCCTTCATCCATTCTCGTTCACAAACCAAATCCCACTGTTTGAGACAAGAAACGATGAAAGATTCTCAGTTCTGCACTTATCACACTACATCATATTTGGTCATATTTTGTGCAGAACTTTTGTAAATGTATCCCCATTGAAGTGTAGCAGTGCCAGATTTGTCATTTACTGTTTACTTTGTGCTTTGTGACCAGGGTCGGTCTTAGGTTGGATGGCGCCCTGTGTGGGACTCTCTATTGCCGCCCCCTACGCAAACCAAAAATTAACCACATATATAGACACGCTCATACTAGAACATATATACTATACATACATAAAGACAGATATTTAAACATACAGGCAAATATACATACACACATTCTGGAATATAAACATACAGGTAAATATATAGACATACAAACACATACACACACACACACACACACACACACACACAGGCAGATAAATACACAGACAGCAACATATACAAATAAATAAAAGGCACATATATACAAGCACAAAGACACATTCACAAACAGACCCATACATACCCACACAGACACATATATACAAAGTACAGATAATGTAGTTGATTTCACATGCAGTCCTATGTAACACCACAGATAACACAGTGATAACTCTCTGAGTACAGATAATGCAGTAGATGTTACCTGCAGTCCTATGTAACAACACAGATAACACAGTGATAACTCTCTGAGTAAAGATAATGTAGTGAATGTTACCTGCAGTCCTATGTAACACCACAGATAACACAGTGATAACTCTCTGAGTACAGATAATGTAGTAGTGTTACCTGCAGTCCTATGTACCACCACAGATAATATACAGTGATAACTCTCTGAGTACAGATAATGTAGTAGATGTTACCTGCAGTCCTATGTAACACTGCTGATAACACAGTGATAACTTCCTGAGTACAGATAATGTCGTAGATGAAAACAATACCCACAGACACATATAAACACACACACACACATAAAGACACACACACACACACAGGCGTATATATTAGGACAGCAGGCTATATAAGGGGGAAAAGAGTATATAAGGAGCAGCAGGGTATATAGGGGCAGCAGGATATATAGGGACAGCAGGGTATATAGGGGGCAGCAGGGTATATAGGGCAGCAGGATATATAAGAAACATCAGAGAAAGAGGCAGCAGAGTATATAATGGGCAGCAGGGTATATAGGGGCAAAAGTGGAATATAGGGACAGGAAGGTATATAGTGGAGCAGGATATATAGGGGCAGCAGTGTATATAGGGGACAGCAAGGTGTATAGGGCATCACGGTGTATAGGGGCAACAGGGTATATAAGGGACAACAGGGTATATAGGGGCAGCAGGGTATATAAGGGGCTGCAGGGTTTATAGGAGCAGCAGGGTATATAAGGGGCAGCAGGATATATAGGGGAAGCATGATATATAAGAGGCAGCAGGGTATATAAGGGGGAGCAGGGTATATAGGGGACAGCAGTGTATATAAGGGACAGCAGGCTATATAAGGGGCAGCAGGGTATATAGGGACAGAAGGGTATATAGGAGCAGCAGAGTATATAGGGGGCAGCACATCTTCGTTTTTATCTGTTCTACTTCAATATTGAACACACACTTTTACAAAGAGACATAAACACATGCAGACACACACACACACACACGCAAACACACGCAAACACACATACATACATACATACATACATACACACATACATACATATATACTGTAACATATACACATAAAAACACATAGACACATACTGTATACACACACATATACACACAAAGACACACATAGATAGATACTCACCATCTCTCCTTGCTGACAGGCTCACAGGTTTCTTGCAGGATGGGCTCTGGACGGAGCTTCCTCCTCTTCTGTTGCTCATCGGCTCATATTTAATCCATGTGTGTAACTAAGAGCAGAGCACAGAGTAGAGGCAGAGCCCAATGGAGCCCTCTACATGCTGGGAGGGTGCGTTACCCTGTGCACTCACACAGGTCGCACACCCCTAAGGCCGGCCCTGATTGTGATTCAGTCATATGGACTGTAATATCTTGACAAATTGTTCTAAATAGTCATACCCAGCCCTGCTACATCTGTAGGTTATACAGGAGACATGCCCACTTAAAAGTTATGTACGCTGTTGAAATTGTGTTTTTTGTTTTTTAAATAAAAATATCTGTCAATGTGTTTGGTGCAACTTTCTAAAACCTTTTTATTAAAAAATATTTGTACTTTTTTTAGATACAGCTGCTTTGTATCCTGTATTCAGAAAGCTGTATCTTGCGCTGAGACCTGAATCTGTCAGGTCAGCAGCACTGTTGGGTTCAGTGTCAGCGAGTCCTGCGTTATACTGCATGGGGGCATCTGTGTGGGCATTATACTGTATTGGGGAATCTGTGTTGGCTTTCTACCATATGGGTGCATCTATGGGGGGGAATTATACTTTATGGTGGCAGCTATGGGGGCATTATACTGTATGGGACAGCTGTGGGGGCATTATACTGTATGGGGGCAGCTATGGGACATTATACTGTATTGGGCAGCTGGGGGGACATTATACTGTATGGGTCAGCTATTTGGCATTATACTGTGTGGGAGGCACTATGGGAGCATGATATGGTGTTATAGGCGTGGCTTAGAAGTGAAAAAACGTGCTGCTCCGCATCGGTTGTCCCGCTTTGCGTTACTTGAAAGTTCGGAGGTATACAGCTACTTTGTATACAGGATACAAAGCTGCTGTTTCTCAAAAAGTAAAAATAATTTTTCATAAAAAGTATTTAGAAAGTTGCACCAAACACGATACACATTTTTACTGAAATAAACAAAACTATTTCAAGGGTGTACATAGCTTTTAATTACTCTAACCTTAGAAGTATAGAACTGCTGCTGCAAACTCAATTACAGAGATTAGTATGACTTTTGTAACCCCCCCTCCGATACTACATGTCCTAGAGTGCACTACCCAGCCTTCTGAGCAGGCAAAAGTAATGGAGATGGAAGATATCAGACAATGATTGCTAACTTCTTCCTGATGCTGGCAAGGGTATCCACTCTAGTAAGAACTGTGTCCACCTGGCACTCTACCAATCAAACAGTAGCTAAAGGCTTGGACAATACAAAAAGAAAGGCATTTTGCTTACAACTAAATTAACTTACCTCACTGACGATGGTAGAAGTATATAAACTCAGGTCATATTTAATTTCCCCTTGCTTGCATGCTTCTGTATCATTCGATAGCAATGAAATGTATCGGTTGCATGAATCTTTTGGTAAATAAGGATCTTCCAGTGTAAGGTTGGATTGACAATTGTAAGGCGGCACTGCAGCTGTGAAAATTTGCATGAGGCTATGTGTGGCAACAAGGGTGATTGGAGCAGATAGAGTAGACACTATAATAGATTGAAAGGGAGAAAATAGGCTGTCCTTCTCCAGAGCTTCATTTACTGCCATGACTGAAGAAATTAAATTAATTTGTGTTCAGGAGATCAGTAATTTCTTCCTTTTTTCTTGTGTAGAAAATATTCTCAAGTGAATATTAATTCGTTTACTTCAAAGTGTTAAAAAGCTTGTTTCATTGCTGATTGTCGTCTAATGTCATTGAGACTGTCCTTCAGGGGACTACTTATGAAGATTGCTGACTCCAAGATGGACATCTGGTGACAGAGATGCTTCCAAAACTGTCGACAGTGGTTCAGAAATGAGACCAACTTCTAATGGTGGTTGCTTGCAGTAAACAATGCTACAGTAAAGGTAACTACAGTAAAGGTTGTAGTCTACTGACCCATGTTGACTTCAAACAATGGGATCTGCCAGTCTTTAGATGTGACGTTCCACCAAATATTTCCAACTTCATAGATCGATATTGTCCACCAGTGAACAAAACTGATTTTAAATGGCAGAAATTGCTCTTCACTAAATAAGATTGACTACAAATCCTGGTGAAAAACCTAATTGTAAATGATTGTGCTTATCTTCTATAAAGGTTGGCAGTCACTGATTGAAAGTATCTTCAAAAGAAGGAAGATCATTTCCAGTGAATAAAATACCTTCCGAAAATGAAGACTCCTACGGTGTATGGATGTAGTTTCTAAGCATGAGGTTTTCATCAACGAACTCTGGTGAACTATTGGTAGCTGGAATAGAGGAGACTATGTTTGGGTAAATGAGACTGTGAACCAGTAAGCATGACTTAGCATCTAGTTATAAATGTTAAATATTCACATGCCTGCGCGTAAGCAAACTAAACCATGTTTATATTAGGCAATTTTGGCTAAGATATCTCCACAAAAAGATGTAAGGAAAACCAAACTCTTTAAAAACACGATGGCCCCAATGTAAGGCTGTGTTCACAATACCGTTCCTTTCCGCTGAGGGGTTCCGTCTGAGGTTTCAGTCAGATTAACCCCTCAACGGAAAGGCAAATGGAAATCTTAGCTTTCAAGGTTAATGTCATATATGACGCCTTTTGTCTTCTGAAAATAGTAAAATAGCAAATTCTGGTTCAAATAAGTTTTATGAAATAAGCATCCACAGGCAGAATATCACAGACAGATATGTAAATGTTCACAATACACTGACTAGCCTTAGATCCCAGGGTCAGCCTGAGAGTGACACATGATACTGTGACCCCAATGAGCGCTTTCACCATCTGATTGGGAAGGTGCTCATTTGCCAATTGTCAGTGGCACTGAGTGACTCTCCTCGTCTGCTCCCCAGCTCGGATCCCTGCCTCCTTCTTTTGAGATGCGGATGTGAGGACGCTGATGTCTCAGTGAATATCGCGGCGGTGATAAGAGCCGCAGCAGTACAGTATTGGCAAGTTCAACTACTTCCTTCTTTGTCAGTATCTTGTCATTTCAGGAGCCCTGCGCTGCCAGTAAGGGGTTAAGCTGCGCCCGTAGCCAGCACAACACTCCTGATGTGACATAAGTGAAGCAAGCAGCAATCATTATCAGAACAGTCAGAATAATATTTGATTTAATTAAAATTGCACCCAGTATCGGACTATAGTACCATGGCCCACCAGAGACCTTAATTCTTGGGGCCCACCCTTCAGCTCTTAAGCTATATAGAAATAATGCGACCACTCTTAAATGTGTAGTAAAACGTGCATAGTAAAACAAAGACCAATATTACCACCATATAGTGACCATATAGAAGTAGATACCAGACCTACATGGGCGCTCTGCAGACCATATAAGTTAATACAGTACAGTGAAATCCAGTGACTCACAGGTGTCATCTACTCTGTCCCTTTTCTTCTTCATCCGGCCTAGAATGCCATGATGACTTCTTCCAGCTATGGCTCACCTCTGCAGAATTTGCAACAGAAACATCTTTGTCTCCTCACTTTTCCAGCACCTCCCTACCTATTCCCCACCCTCTACAAAAACTACTATAGGTGCCCCTATATAGTAGTTATGCCCCCTTTGTGCCCCTATATAGTAGGTCCCCCTTTGCCCCCCATATATTAGTTAGGCCCCTAGTGCGCCTATATAGTAGTTAGGCCCCCTTTGTGCCCATATATAGTAGTTAAATGAACAGATAAATGTGCTGAGCACAAAAGAGTACCCAATTTCCCAGCTGCTGTAGAATTGTTGTATTAATTAAAATATAACTTTTATTGTTTAAAATAGAAACAAGTTGCAGCAGATAAGGTAAATAGTTGTACAATAATTGGTTGAATTAAAATTGCTTCAGAGCTGGTTAGTCTAACGTTAGAGATCTAATGTGTGTTCAGATCTCAATGTGTCAGGCATGGACGGCAGCTGCAGACTGCTAGGGCAGCCTCTAATATGACACAGTAGTGGAGTTCATTTGTTAGACCAGCAATGAGTTTAAAAAAGCGCTAGCCCCCCCGACATGTTTCACTGCTTCAGCAGCGTCCTCAGGGGATAATTTCAGGGCTATTACCCTGGTAATAGCCCTGAAATTATCCCCTGAGGACGCTGCTGAAGCAGTGAAACATGTCGGGGGGGCTAGCGCTTTTCAGGGCTATTACCCTGGTAATAGCCCTGAAATTATCCCCTGAGGACGCTGCTGAAGCAGTGAAACATGTCGGGCGGGCTCGCGCTTTTTTAAACTCATTGCTGGTCTAACAAATGAACTCCACTTTAGAGGCTGCCCGAGCAGTCTGCAGCTGCCTGACACATTGAGATCTGAACACACATTAGATCTCTAACGTTAGACTAACCAGCTCTGAAGCAATTTTAATTCAACCAATTATTGCACAACTATTTACCTTATCTGCTGCAACTTGTTTCTAGTTTAAACAATAAAAGTTATATTTTAATTAATACAACAATTCTACAGCAGCTGGGAAATTGGGGACTCTTTTGTGCTCAGCAGCACATTTATCTGTTCATTTATTCTAATCATCCCTGCCAGCTGCTAGGGTCTCTAATAATTTTGCATATATAGTAGTTAGACCCCCTTTGTGCCTCTATATAGTAGTTAGACCCTCTTTGTGCCCCCATAAAGACGTTTGGACCGTTTTGTGCACTTATATAGTGGTAAGGCCTCCTTTGTGACCCTATATAGTGATTAGGCCCCCTTTTGCCACCCATATAGTAGCTAGGCTCCCTTTCTGCCACCCATACAGTAGTTAGGCCCCCTTGTGCCCTCCATATAAAAGTTAAGCCTCCTCGTGCCTTTTATATAGTAGTTAGGCCTCCTTGTGCCCTCCATGTAATAGTTAGGCCCTCTTGTGCCCTCCATATAGTAGTTAGGCCCTTTTGTGCTTTCCATATAGTAGAGTTTCTAATTGTCGCCAATAAAAAAACAACAAAGTAAAACCTCACCAAACCTCACTCCCACAAAGAGCAGATATGTCCTTTGCCTGCTTCTGCTGTCCGTGGCCCACCGCGGTCACTTCATCGCATCACCGGCTCAGTGACATCATCGCGTCACCTGCGCTGGGATGCTGACGTCCTCCCGACCTCTTGTAGGTCACAGATCTTAAACAGCCTGTGGCCTACAAGAATTTGCGGCAGGGCAGGAAGCCAATGGCTTTCTGCTCCGCGGCCGGACAGGTGCAGCTCGGTGCCTGCTCCTACTGGGGGATCTTCTGGTTCTCTGGTGAGCCAGTCTGATTCTGATTGCGCCCCCCTCAGTTTGAACAGAGCTTGTGCCCCAGGAGGTCACCTACCTCTGCCTACCCGCCGTTCTTGCCCTGGTTAGACCCTCTTGTGCCCTTCATATAGTAGTTAGGCTACCTCTTGCCCTCCATATAGTAGATAGGCCCATTGCGTCGTGTGCACAGGGATAACAACGTCCTTCCGACCTCTAGTACGCCACAGGCCTTAAACAGCCTGTGGCCTACAAGTGTAAGCAGTGGGGCAGGGAGCCAATGGCTCTCTGCTACGTGGCTAGATCCCCTGGTGGGCCATTCTGACGCTGATTTAACACCTCCTCCAGTTTGAGCAGAGGTAGTGCCCTAGAGGTCGTCTACCTCTGCATATGCGTCGTCCCAGCTCTTCTTCTATTCACCTTTTAGGTCCCCTGCAGATGTAGCATAATTGCTGCAGATTATATGTCTGGATTTGCGTGTGCAGTGTATTACAATAGCAGAAAAATAGATAACATTTTAAAAATCTCATCCGCACGCTACTGGACATTTCGTGGCAGAAATTGCTCTGCAGTGTGATTTTTTTAAACCACAGCATGTAAATTTATGCTGCGTAATGATTGCTTATTTGTTGCAGACTTTTCCCACTGCTCCTAACATTCCAACAGCGACGACTCACTCCTCCCCCAGCCAATCACAGGTTGCAACAGTCACATGGGAGAAAACGTCATCCTAGGAGGCTGGCAGCACTGACACCAGCCCTGGGAGGAGTGACGCGTCACTATGGGAGACCAGGGGAAGGTCAGGGTCCTAGCTAGGGGGGGCAGGCAGGGCATGTGCACCGTGCGTAACTTTGATTCGGGCGCCAGCACCACCCCCTCCTGCACTATAATTGTACCTGCGTCTATAGGACACAGGTACAATTAGAAGCAATGAATGGCTGTGTACGTTCCGTGCCCGGCCATTCAGCACCTTTCTACGAGTGAAGCGGTATCGCGCTTGCGTCGTTGAAAGGCGCTGAATGACAGGGACAGTCATTCCGCCCAGCCAATCAGTGCCTTTCAAAGACACTTCGTTCAACCCCAGGAGACCTGCGCAGAAGAGAGCAGGTCTCCATTGCTGCTGGCCAGCGTGGGAACGGGATTAAGGTGAGTCTGAATAGTTTGTTATTTTATTGTAATAAAAAAGTGTGTGACTTTATCTACGGGGGTGGCTTTATCTACAAGGGGAGCTTTATCTATGGGGGTGGCTTTATCTACAGGGGTGTCTTTATCTACAGGGGGGCTATATCTACAGGGGTGGGCTATATTTTTTTTCATCTCTGTATCTGTCCATTAACGACACATACAGAGATGAACTACGGCACATACATTCCCATAGAGAATGCGAACGGGAGCCGTTCCATTCACTATAGCATACGCCGTCTGTGTGGGAACGGCGCATGCGCCACTCCCACACAGACCAAAAGTAAGGTCTTTGGTAGAGCGACATCCGGCGCCATTTTCATGTGGACCGGAAGCCACGGCCGGATAGTAAGATGACGACTTCTGGTCGTGGCTTCCGGCCATATGTTGAAGGCAGCGCAGACGCAAGGACTAGGAGCGGCAGGACGGAGGCGGCAGCAGCATCAGGAGCAGGTAAGTTATGTTTGTGATGTGTGTGTATGTTAGTGTTGTCTGCTGAGCACTGTATCTAATCCTCCTACACTGTGCATTCGCTCAGAAAATGGCGGCACACAGTGTAGGAGTTTTGAACATTCAACCCCCTCCTTTCTCCTGGCACTAGCCAGGATAAAGGAGGGGGGATTCTGTGAGGACACTAGAGCGAGTGTGTCTACTACAAATTTGCAGCATAAGGCAATGAGGTTGCTTTACCACATGCCAATGCTGCAATTTTGGGAATTGCTCCCTCTAGTGACCAGCACATGGAAATGTTATAAATTAGAATCTAATTTATAATATTTCCTGACTTGTGAAAAAATTAAAAAAATTAAAACAATGTGTAATCATTTATATACTAACTGTTTAACTGAAAAAAAAAAAAAAAAATTCTAGCGACACATTCCCTTTAATACTGGCGTTTCATACACCATTCCTGTTAAACAGTTTGCTGGAGTAAGATGCAACAAATTTATTAACAGGCGGACGACTCTTAATAAATGTGTCGCATCTTTTAGCTGCAACGCGGCCTGTCATCAGTACTTTCTACGTGCTGCGGCCTGCTGTAAGAGCCTGAGGAAATCCGGGAGGGAGAATCGGAGTGGTGAGGTAAGTACATTTTTAAAATGTATTTTATTGTCTGATTGGGGGGCAAACAGTCTGATTGGGGGGGGAGGTATGGGTCTGGCACAGACCTTTGCCTTCTTACGCTCCTCAGAGATAAATCTGGGCCGCACTATATATATAGATTTCTGCTATAATTTATATCAGTTACTGGCGTAAATTATAGTAAAATAGTTGACCATTTCTGCTAAGCCCCGCCCATATTTTGCCCCCAAAAATGTCAACATTTGTGCATTTTGTGAATTTTCTACGCTAGTAAACTGTTGTAGAAAGGTTAATATATTTCCCCCAAACACTACAGACCATAATACAATATCTTAACCCCTTCCCTCTTTAGCCATTTTTGACCGTCCTGACAGAGCCTCAATTTTCAAATCTGACATGTGTCACTTTATGTGGTAATAACGTCGGAATGCTTTTAGCTATCCAAGCGATTCAGAGATTGTTTTCTCGTGACACATTGGACTTGATGTTACTGGCAAAATTTGCTCGATATGTTCAGTATTTAATTGTGAAAAACACCAAAATTTTTAGAAAAATTGCAAACATTTGCATTTTTCTCAACTTCAATTTATCTGCTTGTAAGACAGGCAGTTATAACACACAAAATTGTTGCTAACTAAGATCCCCCATATGTCTACTTTAGATTGTTTTTTGAACATCCTTTTATTTTTCTAGGACGTTACAAGGCTTTGAACTTTAGCAGCAATTTCTCACATTCTCAAGAAAATTTCAAAAGGCTATTTTTACAGGAACCAGTTCACTTGTGAAGTGGCTTTGAGGGCCTTATATATTGGAAACCCCAAAAAAGTCACCCCATTTTGAAAACTTCACCCCTCAAAGTATTCAAAACAGCATTTAGAAAATGTCTTAACCCTTTAAACTTTTCACAGGAATTAAAGCAATGTAGGGGTGAAATGTATAAATTTCATATTTTTGGGCAAAATTAATTTTTAATCCAATTTTCTTTATAACACAGAAAGTTTTACCATAGAAATGCAACTCAATGTTTATTGCCCAGATTCTGCAGTTTTAGGAAATATCCCAAATGTGGCCGTAGCATGCTACTGGACTGAAGCAACGGCCTCAGAAGCAAAGGAGCACCTAGTGGATTTTGGGGCCTTATTTTTATTCAAATATATTTTAGGCACCATGTCAGGTTTGAAGGGCTCTTGCGGTGCCAAAACAGTGGAAATCCCCCAAAAGTGATCCCATTTGAGAAACTACACACCTCAAGGAAATTATCTAGGGGTATACTGAGCGTTTTGACCCCCCAGGTTTTGGAAGTAGGCCCTGAAAATAAAAATCTACATTTTTTCAAAGAAAATGTAGGTTTAGCTAATTTTTTCTAATTTCCACAAGGACTGAAGGAGAAAAAGCACCACAACATTTGTAAAGCAATTTCTCCCGAGTAAAACAATACCCCACATGTGGCAATAAACGGCTATTTGGACACATGGCAGGGCTTAGAACGGATGGAGCACCATTTGGCTTTTGGAGTTCACATTTAGCAGGAATGGTTTGCGGAGGCCATGTCACATTTACAAAGCCCCTGAGGGGATAAAACAGTGGAAACCCCCCACAAGTGACCTCATTTTGGAAACTACACCCATTGAGGAAATTATCTAGGGGTATACTGAGCGTTTTGACCACACAGGTTTTTTGCAGAAATTATTGGAAGTAGGCCCTGAAAATAAAAATCTAAATTTTTTCAAAGAAAATTCAGGTTTAGCAAATTTTTTCTAATTTCTACAAGGACTGAAGGAGAAAAAACACCACAAAATTTGTAAAGCAATTTCTCTCGAGTAAAACAGTACCCCACATGTGGTAATAAACGGCTGTTTGGACACACGGCAGGGCTTAGAATAGAAAGAGAGCTATTTGGCTTTTGGAGATCACATTTAGCAGGAATGGTTTGAGGAGGCAATGTCGCATTTGCAAAGCCCCTGAGGGGACAAAACAATGAAAATGCCCAAAAAGTGATTCCATTTAGGAAACTGCACCCCTTGAAGTATCCATCTAGGAGTATTGTGAGCATTTTGACCCCATAGATGTTTCATAGAATTTATTAGAATTGGGCAGTGAAAATAAAAGCAATCCTTTTTCTTAAATAAGACGTAGCTTTACCGCAAAATGTTTTGTTTTCTCAACAAATAAAGGAAAAAAAAAAAGAACACAACATTTGTAAAGCAATTTCTCCAGAGTACGGCAATACCCCATATGTGGTCATAAACTGCTGATTGGACACACGGCAAGGCTCAGAAAGGAAAGAGCGCCATTTGGAGTGCAGATTTTGCTGGATTGGTTTCTGGGCGCTTGTGGGACCAAAACTGTGGAAACCCCCCAGAAGTGACCACATTTTGGAAACTACACCCCTCGATGCATTTACCTAGGGGTGTAGTAAGCATGTTAACCCTGCAGGTGTTTTGTAGAAACTCGATGTTGCAGAGTGAAAATGGGATTTTTTTTCCATAGATATGGCAATATGTGGTGCCCAGCTTGTGGCACCATAGCAAGACAGCTCTCTAATTATTCTGCTGGGTTTCCTGGTTTTAGAAACACCCTTCATGTGGCCCTAATCTTTTGCCTGGACATTCGACCAGGCTCAGGAGTGAAAGCGTATCATGCGAAATCGAGGCCTAATTTGGCGATTTATAAAGTATTGGATCACAATTGCAGAGGCTCAGATGTGAAATAATAAAAATAAACCCCTGAGAAGTGACCCCTTTTGGAAACCGCACCCCTCAAGGCATTTATTAAGGGGTGTAGTGAGCATTTTCAGCCCACAGGTCTTTTCCATAAATGATTGCGCTGCGGATGGTGCAAAGTAAAAATTGATATTTTTCCCTAGATATGCCATTTCAGTGGCAATTATGTCATGCCCAGCTTATGCCATTGGAGACACACACCCCAAAAATTGTTAAAAGGGTTCTCCCGGGTATGACGATGCCATAAATGTGGAAGGAAACTGCTGTTTGGGCACACTGTAGGGTTCAGATGGGTGGGAGCGCCATTTGGCTTTTTGAGCGTGGAATTTGTTTGGTAATAGTTTTGTTTGGAGTCTTACTGGTGTTTCCATTTATAATGTGGGGCATATGTGAGCTGGGCAGAGTACATCAGGGGCATAGTCAGGGGGTACAAGAATCGGGTAAAAGAAACAATAAAATGATCCATAGATGTGTGTTACTCTTTGAAGCAATCCTTTCTGCACAGGCCAGTGTCGCACTGATATATGGCGTCCTTTCTTATGCCCCTTTTGGTCCACACTCCGCACCTTTGCAGTTTGGGGAATTTTGCTGTGAAGTGTTGTCCTGGTATAAAACGGGCACCCACGCTTCCAGCAGATATGTTTGGGCCCTCCTCTTCCTGGTTCCCTAATTTTAGATTCTTGATAAATCGCCTCTTGAAACAGAAGAAATGTTCCCCTCGGGCACAACTGCATATTTTTTATTTCCTGACTTATTGGAGCCATAACTAATTTTATTTTTTCATAGACGTAGTGGTATGAGGGCTGTTTTTTTGCGGGACGAGCTGTAGCGATTATTGGTACAATTTTGGGGTACATGCGACTTTTTGATCACCTTTTATCCAATTTTTTGGGAGGCCAGGTAAACAAAAAAACGCATTTCTGCCACAGATTTTTAGTTTTTTTTATACAGTGTTCACCATGCGTTATAAATTACCTGTTAACTTTATTCTGTGGGTCCGTACAATTCCAGCAATACCTAATTTATAGAACTTTTTTATGTTTTACAACTTTTTGCACAAAAAAATAACTTTTGTAAAAAGAATGTATTTTTTCTGTCGCCAAGTTGTGAGAACCGTAACTTTTACATTTTTTTGTCGACGGAGCTGTATGAGGGCTTATTTTTTTGCGAGACAAGCTATAGGTTTTATAGGTACCATTTTTGGATACGTGCGACTTTTTGATCACTTTTTATTCCAATATTTGTAGGGCAAAGTGACCAAGAAACAGAAACTCAGGTATAGTTTTTTACGGGTTTTTTTTTACACTTTTCACTGCGTGCAATAAATAATATAATATTTTTATACCTCCGGTTGTTACGGTCGCGGCGATACCAAATACGTATGGTTTATTATTTTTTTTCAATAATAAAGGACTTGATAAGAGAAAAAGGGATGCTTGTGTTTTATTTTATTACTTGAAACTTTTATTGTTTTCAAACTTTTATTGTTTTCACTTTTTTTTACACTTTTTTATACTTTCTTTTACACTTTTTTTCAAGTCCCACTAGGGGACTTGAAGTTCCAACTGTCTGATGTTTTTTTTCTAATACATTGCACTACCTACGTAGTGCAATGTATTAGATCTGTCAGTTATTCACTGACAGCAAGCCGATTAGGCTTCGCCCCCGGCGGGGCCTAATTGGCTTCCGTAATGGCAGAGCAGGAGGCCATTGTGTCTCCTGTTGCCAAAGCAGCAGTCGCCAGTCCTGATTGCCTGTCAGGGCTGGTGATCTGCTAGTAACCACTACAATGCAGCAATCGCTTTCGATTGCTGCATCGAAAGGATTAATGGCAGGGATCGGAGCTAGCTCCGGTTCCTGCCATTACAGGTGGATGTCAGCTGTAACATACAGCTGACTTCCACCGCTGATGACGCCGTATCAGCTCCTGAGCTACAGAAGCCGATCAGGCTCCGCCGCCGGGCGGATCTTGACCGGCTTCTGTGCTAGGCAGACCGGGAGGCCAGTATTAGGCCTCCAGTTGCCATTGCAGCCACCAGAACCCCGGCAATGTCATTGCTGGGGTTCCAATGAGCTGCAAACACCTTAAGTGCAGCACTCGCGTTTGAGCGCTGCACTAAAGGAGTTAATGGCGGGGATCGAAGCTTATTTTGGTCCCCGCCATTACAGCCGGATGTCAGCTGTAAGATACAGCTGAGATCCGGCGATGATGGCACCCAGGGGCGTAGCTAGGGGGGACAGGCGGGGCATGTGCCCCGGGCGCAGCTTAGAGGGGGGCGCCAGCGCCACCTCCTCCTGCACTATAATTGTACCTGTGTCTATAGGACACAGGTACAATTAGAAGCAATGAATGACCAGGCACGTTCCGTGCCCGGCCATTCAGCGCCTTTCCATGAGTGAAGCAACTGGTACCTTTTTTCCAGTGGAGCTTCCGTCGATGAAAGGCGCTGAGTGACAGGGAAAGTCATCCTGCCCAGCCAATCAGCGCCTTTCATAGATGCTGCGTTCAACCCTCAGGAGACCTGCACAGAAGAGAGCAGGTCTCCATGGCTGCCGGACGGCGTGGGAGCGGGATTAAGGTGAGTTTAAATATATATATATATTTTTTTAAATTGTAATAAAAGTGTGTGGCTGTATCTACGGGGGGGGGGGGACTTTGTCTACACGGGGGGGACTTTGTCTACACGGGGGGACGCCTTTATCTACAAGGGGGACTTTATCTACACGGGGGGGGGGGCTTTATCTATGGAGGGGGGACTTTATCTACGGAGGGGGGACTTTATCTACGGAGGGGCTTTATCTACACGTGGGGGGCTTTATCTACACGTGGGGGGCTTTATCGACGGGGGTGTCTATCTTCAGGGGGGGCTATATACTGAGGTGGGCTATCTATGGAGCACCATATACAGGGGTGGGCTATAGCTACAGGTGGGGCTATATAGTATATAGCCCCCTGTAGATATAGCCCCCCTGTAGATATATCCCACCCCTGTATATAGTCCCCCTGTAGATATAGCCCACTCCTGTAGATATAGCCCACCCCTGTAGATATAGTCCCCCTGTATATAGCCCACTCCTGTAGATATAGCCCACCCCTGTAGATATAGTCCCCCTGTATATAGCCCACCCCTGGATATAGCCCACCCCTGTAGATATAGCCCCCCTGTAGATATAGCCCGCCTGTAGATATAGCCCGCCTGTAGATATAGCCCGCCTGTAGATATAGCCCACCTGTAGATATAGTTCTCCTGGATATAGCCCACCCCTGGATATATCCCACCCCTGGATATATAGCCCCCCCTGTACATATAGCCCCCCCCTGTAGATATAGCCCCCCTGTAGTAATAGTCCCCCTGGATATAGCCCACCCCTAGATATAGCCCACCCCTGAAGATATAGCCCACCCCTGAAGATATAGCCCCCCTGTAGATATAGCCCCCCTGTAGATATAGCCCCCAGTGTATATAGCCCACCCCTGTATATATAGCCCACCCTGTATATAGCCCACCCCTGGATATAGCCCCCCCCTGTAGATCTAGCCCCCCCTGTAGATCTAGCCCCCCCTGTAGATCTAGCCCCCCCCTGTAGATCTAGCCCCCCCTGTAGATCTAGCCCCCCCCTGTAGATCGCCCACCCCTGCAGATAGCCCACCCCTGTAGATATTGTCCCCCTGTAGATATAGCCCACCCCTGGATATATAGCCCACCCCTGGATAGATAGCCCACCCCTGTAGATATAATCCCCCTGTAGATATAGCAAACCCCTGTAGATATAATCCCCCTGTAGATATAGCCCACCCCTGTATATAGTCCCCCTGTAGATATAGACCACCCCTGTATATAGTATCCCACAAATAGCTCCCCTATAGTGCTCCACAGAAAGCCCACCCCTGTATATAGTATATACAGGGGTGGGCTATCTGTGGAGCACTATATACAAGGGTGGACTATCTAGTGGAGCACTATATACAGGGGTGGACTATATGTACAGGGGAGCTATATACAGGGGTGGGCTATCTGTGAAACACTATATACAGGGGTGGACTATATGTGGAGCACTATATACAGGGGTGGACTATATGTGGAGCACTATATACAGGGGTGGGCTATATCTACAAGGGGGCTACATACAGGGTTGGGCTATCTGTGAAGCACTATATACAGGGGTAGGCTATATCTACAGGGGGGCTATATACAGGGGTGGGCTATATGTAGAGCACTATATACAGGGGTGGGCTATATCTACAGGGGGCTATATACAGGGTTGGGCTATACGTGGCGCACTATATACAGGGCTGGGCTATATCTACAGGGGGCTATATACAGGGGTGGGCTATCTGTAGAGCACTATAGGGGGAGTTATTTGTGGGACACTATATACAGGGGTGGGCTATATGGGGGCACTGTCTACAGGGGGCTCTATGGCAAGCACTATCTACAGGGGGCACTATCTACAGGGGGCTCTATGGCAGGCACTATCTACAGAGCGCGCAGTGTGTGTGTGGGACACGGTGTATGGTGCTGTTATAATTAGAGGTGCAGTGTATGGCGCTATTATATTTAGGGGCGTAGTGTGTGGTATAATAACTTTATATTTATTTATAGGTGCAGAAATGTTGGAAAAGTGAGAAGCTGAAGACATGTGAGCGACAAACTGCAGAAATGGTCTGTGACCGGGAGAATTCATCATAGAGGTCTGGATCGGATGGAGAAAAATAACTAGAATCTGAGACGTCACCAGTGAGTCACTTAATGTAAATGTTTATTCTGCCTCTAATCAGCACTGTAGTCACTGTATGATCTGCAGTGACATGATGGGTGGTATGATTATGATAGGATTTTTTTTTTGTGAAACAGCATCTCCCAGCATATCCTTACCATTGTTCGGGCCATGCTGGGAGCTGTAGTTTTACACCGTACACACCTATATGGCAGGGGTTGCACTAAATTGAGCTGTATTTGTGCTGGTGTTGTATTTATGTACTGAGCTTGGTTCTGGTGTTGTGTATAGAACCATATTGCTTGTAAAATGTACAAATGTTTTTATGCTCGCGTTACATAAAAAGAAATGTGGAAAAGAAATGACACGTCGATTGGTAGAGAAAACCAACACGGCGAGGGGGAAGGAGATGTCGGGAAAGAGGTTGGGGGGGGCGGCGCCAAACTGAATCTCCAGCCCCGGGTGCTGGAGAACCTAGCTACGTCTCTTATGGTACCGACTCAGCTTCTGAGCCGGTGCCAAACATTTGGCGTATGGATACGGCAATTTGCGGGAAGTCATAGCTTTCCATGGCGTACCCATACGGCAAATGTCGGGAAGGGGTTAATGTAAGGATGTGTACACTTAATTGTGCAGCAACGCTTGTTGTCTCCATTCTATGTCAGTGTGGGAAGTAGATGTCCGGCCTTATGATTTTGTGATATGTGATAGACCCAGAATCCCAATCACCAAACCAAAGAATGCAAAATAAAGACACAAAATATTATAATTGGGTGTTAAATGGTCAAAACTTTTATTATATTATATGACCAAACCCAAAATCGCAAACCTCCGACTCACGAAGAGTCACCCTCCAGCACGCAGGAAAGGAGAAACCCCCTGTGGGGGAAACCTCTAGGGAAACCATGGCTGGAGGATTGCCCTTCCTCTGGGCTTAGAAGGTGCCAAAATAGAATTTGTAACAGAATTTGTAAGTTTTCTCAGATTTTCAAGGAAAGACAATACAATGAACGAACGAACGAACGAACGAACGACATAAAACACATAAATCGGCTGATCTGGTTGGCTAGGCGGATGTCTCTCTTCCTGGGCACCCATTAAAATGAATGGGTGATCCACGGATGAGACGGGTCCTGCAGATGCCTCCTTGTAGCATCTGTCTCCGCTCCGGCTAATAGAGGGGGATCTCCTGCTGGAAACCCCCCTCTATTACAGACAACCCGTATGAAGAGGATGGCATCACTGTGATGAAGAAGTGGTCTTGGGTGAAGGGTTTCCCTGCTAGAACCTACAAATTACATCAGGTCGGCATTGGTGGGGAAGTCAAGCTCAAGGTTCTCAGTCCCATCCAATATGGCGCTGAATGTGGCAGTAAAACCTTCTAATATGGAATCTTCTTTATGTCATAAACATTTGTATTTATGACATCAGCGCATTCATCATCATTACTGCAGGAGTTTATTAACACTGCCGCCTCATTCATTGTGACGTCACCCACAGTGGTCTGAAGTGTTAAGCCTTTAATGACTGGCAGTGTACATACCACAGAGGCCATAAAGCTGAATAGAACATATCAGCGGCCATAAAGGAAAAGGCATAATGCAGGGAGCATCTCCGCACAAGAACAATCCATGACAAAGGGTTCTCCAGGATAAGATAACTTGTCTGCTTTCTCCAAAAACCAGCACCACACCTGTCCATAGGTTGTGTGTGGTATTACAGCTCATTACCATTCACTTCAATGGAGCAAACCTGCAATACCAGATACAACCTGTGGATAGGTGTGGTGCTGTTTTTGGAAGAAAGCAGTCATATTTTTCTACTCCTGCACAGCCCCTGTTAGAAATAGTTCAAAAAAATGGGGGTGAAAAGAAATGAAAAAAAGGTAAAAAGAGGAACTCTGAGGTAAAAGAAATCAAACTAGACTGAAAGGAGTCTGCTGGAGGTGCCAGATGGAAAGACATATTTCTGCCATGGGGACCAGATTAGTTGAAATGTATCTTGAAGGGGGGCTTCAGAGAGTGGGTTTTAACCCCTTCCAGCCCTATGAAGTGTAATTGCATTGAAAAACTATGCAGTTCATCTTCGAATGCAGCGTCACAAAAACAAATTATTTTGTAAAAAATAAAACTATATAAATTTGGTATCGCCATAATCTTAACGACCCGCAACATCAAGTTATCATGCAATTCATGCCGCCCAGAGGCGGAGTAAGGGTACCATGGGCCCCGGGCACTTTTTCAAATCTGGGCCTCCCTCCCCCCGAACTCTGAACGCTGTACCGTATATATTTGCAGATTTTTGTTTAGGCGGCCACAGATCTGGCACAGTTTTGCATTTGCTGTAAAAGCAGAATGAGCCATACAGAAGAGAAAAAGCTGAATACTTTTAGACACTAGAGAGGTCACGAGCTTTATAACTTTTTTATTTTTACGTCAATGGAGTGGTGTGCGAAGGATTATTTTTTTGTGGGAGGAGTTGTAGTTTTTATTGGCATCATTTAAACTACCATACAATGGGTGAATTGGAAAAAAATTAGATTCCGCCATGGATTTTTGGGTTTAGTTTTTACTGTATATATTTACCTTCTCTTAAGGTAAAAGTAGATTAACATCTACTTTTACCTCAAGATAAGGTACATATATACAGCCCCAGAACCAAGCTCAGTACAAATATACAGACCCAGAACCAAGCTCAGTACATATATACAGACCCAGAACCAAGCTCAGTACATATATACAGCCCCAGAACCAAGCTCAGTACATATATACAGCCCCAGAACCAAGCTCAGTACACATATACAGCACCAGAACAAAGCTCAGTACATAAATACAGCACCAGAACAAAGCTCAGTACATATATACAACACCAGAACAAAGCTTAGTACATATATACAGCACCAGAACAAAGCTCAGTACATAAATACAGCACCAGAACAAAGCTCAGTACATATATACAACACCAGAACAAAGCTCAGTACATATATATGTACTGACCTTTGTTCTGGTGCTGTATAAATGTACTGAGCTTGTTCTGGTGCTGTATTTATATATTGAGCTTGGTTCTGGAGTTATATATGTACTGAGCTTTGTTCTGGTGCTGTATATATGTACTTAGCTTGGTTCTGGAGTTATATATGTACTGAGCTTTGTTCTGGTGCTGTTTAAAACTCCAGAACCAAGCTCAGTACATAAATACAGCCCAAGAACCAAGCTCATTAAATATATACAGCAGCAGAACCAAGCTCAATACATAAATACAGTACCAGAACCAAGCTCAGTACATATATACAGCACCAGAACAAAGCTCAGTACATAAATACAGTACCAGAACCAAGCTCAGTATATATACAGTCCCAGAACGAAGCTCAGTACATATATACAGCACCAGAAGCAAGCTCAGTACATAAATACAGTGCCAGAACAAAGCTCAGTACATAAATACAGTGCCAGAACAAAGCTCAGTACATATATATACTACAGTACTGATCAGTCACAGGGTGAATAAATATTTACATTTGTGACATTTCAGATTACTTTACGTTCTTTTTCTCTTTTCTTCTCCATCCGGTCCAGACCTCTATGACGACTTCTCCTGGGCATGGCCCATTTCTGCAGTTTTCAGCTAAGATGTCTTCGGCTCCTCACTTTTCCAACATTTCCGCACCTATAAACGTAATATAATAGTATCATACACTGTGCCCCTGAATATAATTGTACTATACACTGTGCCCCTGAATATAATTGTACTATACACTGTGCCCCTGAATATAATGGTACTATACACTGTGCCCTTGAAAATAATAGTACTATACACTGTGCCCCTGAATATAATAGTATTATACAGTGTGTCCCTGAATACAATAGTAACATGCACTGTGCCCCTGAATATAATAGTACCATACACTGCACCCCTGAATATAATAGTATTATACACTGTGCCCATGAAGTAAAACCCCACACACTAACAATGCCAGATAGGTAGATAGCGCCAGTCACAATGCCCCCTGTAGATAGTGCCACTTACGATGCCCTTTGTAGATAATGCCCTCTTTAGATAACGCCGCTTGTAGATAGCGCCAGTCACAATACCCCCTGTAGATGGTGCCAATTACAATGCCCTCCATAGATAATGTCCCCTGTAGATAGCGCCAGTTCCAATGCCCTCTCTAGATAATGCCCCCTGTAGATATTGCCCCCAACACTGCCCAGAAAAAAAAATTCTCACCTATCCCCGTTCCCGCGCCATCCTCGAGGAATGCAGGACTGGTCAGAGACCAGACAGCGTCATCTAGCGTAATGGCGCACTCGGCGTTATGACGTCATCGTGCCGACTGTCATTAGTAAAGCGCCGAATGAAAGGAAGGGAATGGATAGTTCACTGTCTCGCCTCCGCTAAAGTAAGCAATTGTATCCACATCCTAAGGACGAGGATACAATTTGGTGAGAGGTCCCGCTTCACCCCGATTCTCTGAACTGGCTGTAATTTTAACAGCCAGTATGGGAGAACCGGGGTGAACTGGGCCCCTTTGCAGCCTCGGGCCCTGGGCACTTGCCCAGATTGTCCTCATTATAATCCGCCCCTGATGCCGCCCGATGAACACTGTTAAATCAAAACAGAAATGGCGGAATTACAGGTTTTTTTTCAATTCACCCCACAAAATGTAGGTTTTTTTACATTTTTTTTTAATACATTATATGGTACATTAGGCCGCAGGGTAAATTCCACGTAAACAGCGCCATTCATCGGTTAACTGTTTAAATGATACCAGTTCAAGTGACCTTTATCGAAAAACACTATAAGACATTTTTTCACAATTAACCTTCTAATTGGGCCTAGCATGTGTGATACTGTCTGCTAAGCCGCTGTCTCCTATCAAGTAGCAGAGCTATCAGGTGTCATAGTGTAATGAAACGGGGTAGGGAGACTGACAGGTGAGCCCTAATCTACCCGAAACTCAGTCCCTGCCTACTTGCACGGCCCGTCCTAAGTGACGGCGTACAACTGGGCGACAGTCCCTACGCTCAATAAGAGCAAGAGAAACAAACACAAGACAAGGGCACACAGAAGAAAAAGGGGGAGGTAGGGGCAGTTGCCCATGGAAACACCGTGAGCAACAGGCAGTGGTGAAGGACAGTAGTGAGGACAGTATACAGGGAATATAGGACATACAGTGAGGACAGTATACAAGGCATATAGGACATACAGTGAGGACGTATACTGGGAATATAGTACATATAGTGAGGACAATATACAGGGATTAAGGACATACAGTGAGGACAGTATACAGGGAATATAGGTGAGGAATGCCACTGTTCGGGGGAGTTCACACAGTTTTTTGGCAAGTTTTTTTACGCGGAAACTGCGCCGCAAAAAGCATCAAAAAACGGCCCAAAATGTCTCCCATTGATTTTAATGGGAGGCGGAGGCGTTTTTTTTCCAGCGAGCGGAAAAACCGGCTCACGGGAAAAAGGAGGGACATACCCTATCTTTGGCCATTTAAATCGGCGTGCATGCAGAGGAAAATCTGCCTTGAAATTCCAAACGGAATTTTGAGGCCGATTTTTCTCCTGCAAAAAACTAAGTGTGAACCCAGCCTTAGGCATCTCTCACAGGCATCCATCACCCATCGACAGATCAATGTAACATATACATGTCATGAACAGCTATTGTAAATCCTATGACGTATACATGAAACGGAGGCCTGTGACGTATGTTATATAGTGGTATACGTCACCCATAGTCTCCCATGCTTAAAAACATATACCACGCATTGTACATTTCTTGAGGGATCCCATTGTTTGGAATAGCGTATACCAGCCTGACTTGGGCCAAAAAGACACAAATTTTTTTTTTACATCTGTCGGGCTAGTGGAGACCTAGGGACACTTTACTATGTAGGTTGGGAAAGCTCAACTAAACGTAGGGATAATATTGATCATATCATGTCAAAATCTATCAATTACAATATATATATATATATATATATATATATATATATATATATATATATATATATATATAAAAGGGGTCTTTGGAAAAAAACAAACCAAAATTAACACATTTTGAATTATGTTATAGAGCACCTGTCACTAAAATAATCCTTTTCTATGTCTTTGGAGAAATCACTGTAGAATCATATGATAAATATCTCCTGTACTATGTGACTGTGATTTCTTTCCAGTAACTTACACCACAGCTGTCCATTTTATCTATGTATCTTAACAAAATGACTCATAATGAACATTTATAAGGGGGTTCCACCCATGTTCAGACCTCTTTTTAAGCAGCTGATTAGTTGATCATGTCATCTGATATACCATGCTGAATCTGATTGGTCAAAGCCCTCACTGAAGCTCTAGCCTTTAGACTCATTCAGACACAAGCCAATACTTCAGACTCATTCGCCTCTAAATGAAAGTTACTGAAAAAGAGACTAAAAGAAGTAAAAGATATAATTTACTTGAATGTCCAGAAAAGGATATATCATAAGCTAATACTGATTACACCAAAAAAATTGATGGCAGCTACACTTTAAAATGAGGCACGATAGAAGTGTTGTGCACAGCTGATAGCTTACGGGATATTCATCTGAAATGTCGGTTCCCGTTTGGGAAGAGCTGTAATTAATATTTGAGTTTGTGCTTGGCGCCCTTGGGTAGGCGTGGGCGGCTGAGGGTAATGTTGGTTGAGACCAGTTGAACTGAAGAAGTACGTTTAACAGGTGAATGAAAAGGTTTACAACTTCAATGTTTTTTTTTTTCATTTGACTACATTTGAATAATAAAGAATATGCTTGATATCTACTTGCCAACTTTTGGAAATGACTTTTAGTTAAATTTTTTACTTTGGCGCACAATGTTACAACAGTTCAGCTGCCAGAAAGACATTTGTGATATCACAGCATCTTACCCAACTAAAACATTTTTGGTGATGTCACAGCAGCTTAGATGACAGAAACACATGTGTTACGTTATAGATGCTTACCTGACAAGAATATATTTGTGATGTCACAGTAGCTTACCTAACTAAAACCCACTTGTGATGTCACAGCAGCTTATCTAATTCAAAGTTGTATCTGATGTCACTACAACTTGCCTGACAGGAAGATATTTGTGAAGTGACAGGAGCTTACCTGAGTGAAACTCACTTGTGAAGTTATAGCAGCGTACCTAACAAAAAAACATTGCTGAAGTCACAATAGTTTATATGACTGAAACCCTCTTGTGATGTCACAGCAGCCTCCCTGATGGAAACACTGACAAATTGACACCCGTCATAGCAGCTATTTGCACAAGCCACTAAGGGACGATCACTACATAAAGATGTACAATTACACCCCTTGGGTTCAAAACCAGCTATCGAACACTAGCTATATAAATACATATGTAGTGAGCTCCCCCCAGTGGCTGCTCTATACACCCAGAGATATACTGTATATCACAAGTCAGAAAACAGAGCTCCCCAGATATATTATGAAATTTATTGGCACAGAATTTTGGATCCAAAAACATAATAAAGGATGTTACCTTTAATAAAGGTGTAGTACACTTGCTGGTGCTCTCAGTTGGACGTGGGACCCATTCTGAGTTTTGCTTTAGGGCCTTAGGATTTTTGCATATGATCCTAGTCACAAGTGTATAACAACCAAGGTAGAAGGCTAGGGGCAGACATATTATTGGTGTTGGGCCCATATACTGTTCAGCTGTCTGTGTCTGCCGCTGTAGCAGACATAGCAGCTTTTATAGAATCCAGCATCTAAGGGGTCATTTCCATATTATTAAAGGTAAGGAATAGTTGGGATTCACTGTGCATGATGGAGGGGTGCCAGAATTTTTTTTTTGTGCACCTACTGGGTCTGAAAACCATACAGATCAGAACTCTCAATTTCCTGGACACACTTGTTGCTGGTGATGATCATCTTTGCAGTGAGGCCCATTCTGTTTTTCTCCTGCACCCCATGGCTCCTTGTTACACCCCTGCTTAGGTAGCCACATTTTATACTGTTAGGTCCAGAATTATTTGGACAGTGACACAGTCTTCATGATTTGGGCTCTATTTGAAATGAAACAACTAATATGCAATTGAAGTGTAGTCTTTCAGGTTTAATTCCAGGGGTTGAACAAAAATATCCTGTGAAACGTTTAGGAATTATAACCATTTTTCTACACAACCTCCTCATTTCAAGGGCTCAAACATAATTGGACAAATTAACATTACCATAAATAAAGTTTTTTTTAATACTTTGTAGCGAATCCTTTGCAGGCAATGACTGCCTGAAGTCTGGAACCCATGGACATCACCAAACGCTGGGTTTCCGCCTTTGTGATGCTTTGCCAGGCCTTTACTGCAGCGTCTTCAGTTGTTGCTTGTTTGTGGGTCTTTCTGCCTTAAGTTTTGTCTTAAAGGGGTTGTCCCAAGTTGACTCAAATTTTTTTTTTTAAACATTCTAAGCAGGAAATGAATTTTAAAACATTTGCTGTTAAAAAAAAATTAAAATTCATTTCCTAAGTGCCTTTTTTTTACACTTGATAACTCAGCAAGTGCTGGTTATCTTTTCTAAAAAGGGGCGTGAGCGGCTCGATGTCAATCAAGCCGCTCTGCTCTGCAGTGTGCGCGCTCCCGATGTTGCTAGATACTGTAGTTCTAGCAACATCGGGAGAATGTTCGTCTCAAGCGGGCATGGTAAGCCCGATTGAGACGAACTTACCGTGAATGTCAACTACCCTACACTACACTACACTACACTACACTACACTACACTACATTTACCCCGTTTCGGCTAACAACTTCTCCCCCACCCTGTCACTACATGTAATGTTTGTAGCCGCCGTACCGGTGCTGCATCAGCACCCGGCGAACAACTAAAAATATATAAAAAAAATAAACTCACCTAAGACGTTCCTACGGCGCTCTGAACGGTCCCGTCACTTGCCATCTTCCCTCTTCTTGGCGCCGCTCGCATTCATAGTAACAATGCGTTGTGGCGCAGATGACGTAATCATATCAGGCCCACGTGATTACGTCATCTGCACCCACCGCTCTGTTATTGTGAATGGGAGAAGAAAAGTGACGGGACCGTTCAGCTCTTCGTGGGAACGTCTTAGTGAGTTTATTTTTGTATGTATGTTGTCATGTATGTGTATATGTGCATGTATGTTTTCTTGTATGTATGTTGTCCTGTTTGTATGTGTATATGTGCATGTATGTATGTTTGCTTGTATGTATGTTTGCTTGTATGTATGTTTTCATGTATGTATGTTGTCATGTTTGTATGTGTATATGTGCATGTATGTTTCCATGTATGTATGTTTTCATGTATGTATGTTGTCATGTTTGTATGTGTGTATGTTTTCATGTATGTATGTTTTCATGTAGGTATGTTTGCATGTATGTTTGCTTGCATGTATGTATGTTTGTTTGCATGTATGTTTGTATGTATGTTTTCATGTATGTATGTTTGTTTGCTTGTATGTATGTTTGCTTGTATGCATGTATGTTTGCTTGCATGTATGTATGTTTGCTTGAATGTATGTTTGTATGTATGTTTTCTTGTATGTATGTTGTCATGTTTGTATGTGTATATGTGCATGTATGTGTATGTATGTATGTTTGCTTGTATGTATGTTTGCTTGTATGTATGCTTGTATGTATGTATGTTTGCTTGTATGTATGTTCTCATATTTGTATGTGTATATGTGCATGTATGTTTTCATGTATGTATGTTTTCTTGTATGTTGTCATGTTTGTATGTGTATATGTGCATGTATGTGTATGTATGTATGTATGCTTGTATGTATGTATGTATGTATGTATGTATGTATGTTTGCTTGTATGTATGTTGTCATATTTGTATGTGTATATGTGCATGTATGTTTGCATGTATGTATGTTTTCTTGTATGTATGTTGTCATGTTTGTATGTGTATATGTGCATGTATGTTTGCATGTATGTATGTTTTCATGTATGTATGTTTGTATGTATGTTTTCTTGTGTGTATGTTGTCATGTTTGTATGTGTATATGTGCATGTATGTTTGCATGTATGTATGTTTGCATGTATGTTTGCTTGTATGTATGTTTGCTTGTATGTATGTTTGCATGTATGTATGTTTGCTTGCATGTATGTATGTTTGCTTGCTTGTATGTTTGCTTGCTTGTATGTATGTATGTTTGCTTGTATGTATGTTTGTTTGCTTGTATGTATGTATGTATGTTTGTTTGTATAAATGTCTGTATGGCCATGTATGATACTGTCTGCCCTGTATCTAAGCCAACTTTGCCGCAGGCTTCTATACATGGTATAACAGTCAGTATCACACATGAAAGTGAAACTAAGCCTACGACATGTTTTATTTCATTTTTTTTTTAATATTTTTGATTTTTTACAGGTTTGGTGTTTGGACTACGTCGGTTTCGAGGACTACTTAGATGACGCTTTTTTATTTCATCAATAAAATGGTTAATGAGGGTTGTGTTGGGGGTGCTTTATTTCAATAAAATATTTTATCTATATCTTTGTGTTTTATTTTCAAGTTTTATTACTATCACTTTAGTAAGGGCCGCTGTCTGAGTGACAAGGTCCATTACTAAGGGGAGGCTTAGTGTTAGCCGGTACAGAGGCTAACACTAAACACCATTATTACCCCGGTACCCACCACCACCAGGGGTGCCGGGAAGAGCTGGGTACGATCCAGTACCCGACCATCTATTGTGATGGTCGGGCTCCGGGGCGGCCGCAGGCTGGTATTATGAGGCTGGGAAGGGCCAAAAACAGTGGACCTTCCCACCCTTGTAATGCTAGGCTGCTGCTGCTGTGTTGTATCTGGCTGGTTATAAAAATGGGGGGGACCCCACGTCATTTTTTTTTTATTATTTATTTATTATTTTTATTAAAAAGACATGGGGTTCCACCCAATTTATCATAACCAGCCACATACAACACAGTGTTATTAGCCTGGGAATGTACTAAGCCAGTGTCCCCTCCCACCCGTGTAATGCCAGGCTGCTGCGGCCTTGTATATGGCTGGTTATTAAAAATGTGGGGGACCCGTCTATTGCTAAATTTAAAAAAAAAACGACGTGGGGGTCCCCCCCATTTTTATAACCAGCCCGATACAACACAGCAGCAGCAGCCTAGCATTACAAGGGTGGGAAGGTCCACGGTTTTTGGCCCTTCCCAGCCTCATAATACCAGCCTACGGCCGCCCCAGTACCCGACCATCACAACAGATGGTCGGGTACTGGATCGTACCAAGCTCTTCCCGGCACCCCTGGTGGTGGTGGGTACCGGGGTAATAATGGGTGGTTAGTGCTAGCCTCTGCACCGGCTAACACTAAGTACCGCCTTAATAATGGACGCTGTCAATCAGCCAACTGCCATTATCTAGGCACTAATAAAGTTTGAAAAAAAAGACAAAGACAATTTTTTTTTTATTGAAATAAGAAATCCCCAACAAAACCCTCGTTAACCATTTTATTAAAATTTTCAAAAAACGTAGATCTACGCAGTAGTCCAAAGAATCGAAGACGTAGTCCAATTGGTACATCAAAATCTGCAACAACATAAAAAAAAAGTTATCAATGTGAACAATACCGATACTTATACTCACCTACACACACACACACACACAACCACACACAAACATATACACAAACACATAAACACACACCCATATATTACACAAACACATACACACAAACATATACACAAACACACACATATACACACAAACACACACATACACACAAACATATACACAAACACATGTACACAAACACACCCATATATACACAAACACACATATAAACAAACACACAAATATACATATACAAAAATACACACACATACACACAAACATATGCACAAACACACCCATATATACACAAACACACACATATACACACACAAACACATGTACACAAACACACCCAAATATACACAAACACACACACACACACACACACAAACATATACACAAACACACCCATATATACACAAACACACATATACACACAAACATATACACAAACATATGTACACAAACACACCCATATATACACATACACAAACACACACATATACAAAAACACACACACACACACACACAAACATACACACAAACATATACACAAACACACCCATATATACACAAACACACATATACACACAAACATATACACAAACATATGTACACAAACACACCCATATATACACATACACAAACACACACATATACAAAAACACACACACACACAAACATACACACAAACATATACACAAACACACCCATATACACACACACATACACAAAAATATACACAAACATATACACATACACACAAATACACCCATATATACACTCACACATAAACACACACACACACACACATATACACAAACACACCCATATATACACAAACACAAACACAGACACACACAAACACACCCATATATACACAAACACACACACACATATACACAAACACATGTACACAAACACACCCAAATATACACAAACACACATACACAAACACACATACAGAAACACACCCATATATACACAAACACACACATATACACACAAACATATACACATATACACACAAACATATGTACACAAACACACCCATATATACACATACACAAACCCACACATATACAAAAACACACACACACACAAACATATACACACACAAACACAAACATATACACATACACACAAATACACCCATATATACACACACATAAACACACACACACAAACACATATACACAAACACACCCATATATACACAGACACACACACACACACACACACACACACACACACAAACATATACACACTTACCTTTAGCGGAGCGCAGACTTCTCCTTGCGACGGGTGCCTTTCCACTGCATCTTCTGCGCATGCGCCGAGAAGCGCCGAGATGCGCGTTCACGAGCAAATGACATCCTCTGCTCCGGACGCAGAGGATGTCATTACGCATGCGCGGCCACCGCTAAAGGTAAATAGCGGTGGCCGGGAACCTAGGCAACGAGCAGGATACAAAGAGGGACCGACCGCAACTTCAATCAAGAATAGCAAGAAAACGACATCGCTGGACGACGGACAGGTAATTAGAATTCTTCTTATTTTTACATGGGGGAGCTTTATAGCTCCATTTATCAACTTGGGACAACCCCTTTAAGCAAGTGAAATGCAGCTCGATCGGGTTGAGATCTGGTGATTGACTTGGCCATTGCAGAATATTCCACTTCTTTGCCTTAAAGAACTCCTGGGTTTCATTCGCAATATGTTTCAGGTTATTGTCCATCTGTACTGTGAAGCGATGTCCTTGCTGCATTTGGTTGAATCTGAGCAGAAAGTAAATCCCTGAACACTTCAGAATTCATCCTGCTGCTTTTGTCTTCAGTCACATCATCAATAAACACTAGTGACCCAGTGCCTTTGGCAGCCATGCATGCCCATGCCATCACACTGTCTCCACCATGTTTTACAGAGGATGTTTTGTGCTTTGGATCATAAGCCGTTCCAAGCCTTCTCCATACTTTCTTCCTCCCATCATTAAGGTACAGGTTGATCTTAGTTTCATGCTGTTCCAGAACTGAGCGGCTTCTTTAGATGTTGTTTGGCAAAAGTCTAATCTGGCCTTTCTATGTTTGAGGCTGATTAATGGTTTGCACCTTGTGGTGAACCCTCTGTATTTGCTCTCATGAAGTCTTCTCTTTATGGTAGACTTAGATACTGATACACCTACTTCCAGGAGAGTATTCTTCACTTGGGTAGATGTTGTGAAAGGGTTTTTCTTCACCATGGAAAGGATTCTGTGATCATCCACCACTGTTTTCTTTCGTGGACGTCCAGGCCTTTTGGAGTGCGCTCTTTCTTTTCGAGAATGTACCAAACAGTTTATGTAAAGGATCTGCCAGGCACATCTTCTATGTCTACACCCATAGGTAATCAGTCTGCACCTGCTTCTATGTCTGGGAGACTGACTCCATCTTCCACCACTCAGGGTGGCAGGCTTAGGAGTGGGAGAACCTATCACAGCCTGGCCAGACGGAGCTAGCTCCCTCCCTCCTGCAGCTTCTTGATTTATTGGTTCCTGCTTCATATTGACCCTGGCTTGCTGACTACTCTCCTGCTCTGCTTTTTGTACCTCGTACACTCCTGGTTTGACTCGGCTCGTTCACTACTCTGTTGCTCACGGTGTTGCCGTGGGCAACTGCCCCATTTCCCATAGCTTCTGTGTACCCTTGTCTGTTTGTCCGTCGTGCACTTTTTGAGCGTTGGGACCATCGCCAAGTTGTACCCCGTCGCCTAGGGCGGGTCGTTGCAAGTAGGCAGGGACTGAGTGGCAGGTAGATTAGGGCTCACTTGTCTGTTTCCCTACGCCCATCATTACAGTTTATTTGGCCACTCATAACATTTGTGCTATCTCTCTGATGGATTTCTTCATTTTTTTCAGCATAATGATGGTCTGTTTCACTTGCATTGAGAGCTCCTTTGACCTCATGTTGTGGGTTCACAGCAACAGCTTCCAAATGCAAATGCCACACCTGGAATCAACACCAGACCTTTTACCTGCTTAATTGATGATGGATTAATGAGGGAATAGCCCATGCAGCCCATTAAATAGCCATTGAGATAATTGTTCAATTACCTTTGGTCCCTTGAAAAAGAGGCAGCTACATATTAAAGAGCTATAATTCCTAAGACATTCCTCAAATTAGGATGTGAATACCCTCAAATTAAAGATGAGTCTGCACTTTAAACCCATATTGATTATATAATTGTATATTCAATATGTTTTAAAAAACCGCTAAAGTGCCACTGTCCAAATAATTCCGGACCTAACTGTAACGTAAGACTAGTTAATGAATTGGAGCTCACGTAAAGCTTGGTTCTTTATCCGAGTGCAGTATTATTCTGTAAATCCAACATTAGTGGTATCTGAAAGATCCCAGATTATCAGACATTCTGTACGATTAGATGAAAAATAAACAAGTTTATAAAATGTCCTTGTAGAAGTAGAAATCCGGGAGTCTCATCATAGCTTCTCCCTCCTAAGTCTTCTGCTTCTTGTTTTCTCAGATTCCAGATTATTTTACAATTTGGGGTCGGTTTATCAGAATTTCCAGAATACTGAATTCCAGATTAAAAGAACTTTACTCTTTTTTGTATTACACACATAAACCAACACTCAATCACCGGTATAAAAAAAGACAAAGATGACAAGAATAAGTAGTAAACAGCGGAACCGTTTATTATAACAAATATCCACAAAAGCAGCAGAAACAGATTCAAAGATTTTACAAATATTTTATAAAGGTCCAAAACATGTAGAGAATTGTTATATTTCATACATTACAGGGGATCTCTGGCCCTACTACAGCATTGTTATATGTGGGGCACTCATACAGGACCCTTATTAGTCAGCAGGAGCCCAGAGCAGCTACAAAAGACGTCTCTATAGATAGATTATAGTAACTCACATCAGTCCCTGTCCCTAGAGGGGCTCACAATCCAATTTCCTCATCGCACTTACACACCGGGGACCCTTTCACTTCCAGGACATGGGAAGGATGCACCATTTTATAAAAAAGCGACACCCCACCCCATTGTGGCACCAAAAACTAGAAAGAACATAAAATTACTCTATTAATAAAAAATACAATTTCTTTCTTATTTCTGGATAAAGCTAATTTTTCAAATCCTAAATTGACCAATCCCTATCAAATCTACACTAATTTCCTTCTTAACAGATCAACTAGATCACTACGGACATTGTATAAATAAGTCTATGAAGAAGAAATTTCAGAAAGATTTGTATAATTCTTCACTGATAGGAATATATTTGAGAATTTCTGTAATTTGCCTTTTCTGTTTATCAGATTCATATCATTTTGATTATTTTTATTGCTTTGTATTTTTGATTTTGATCTGAATAAGTAGCTTTGTTCCTTTCTCACAATCAGGCAGCTGCTGTAAAGGCCCATTTACATGAGGAGATTATCAGGATAATGTACTTTATATAAAGCATTCTTATTAAAAAAAAATGATTATTTGTATCTTAATGTAAATATAACTGGGATGGAATTGTCTTTTATAAATGGGCCTTTACTGATCTGCTCTTTCACTCCATGACTAAAATTATATTCACTACTGGACTTCACATATGGGTTTAAGCTTATAGAAATATATAACAAATCATAAGGTGTTATTCTCACTATATGAATATGTATCATCATCATCATTATCAGAAGTGCATGGTATTAAACACAAGCACAATTCTCAGCAGTGACAGAATACAGCAGGAGAGAGGCAGCGGTGCAGCTGTGGGGGATACAGAGGTCACATTCACAACTGGGCCCTGACATCTTGTGGGCCTATAGTTCACCCAACATAAAGAAGCAGAATTATTAGCAGGAGGAGCGATGATTTCCATTCACATAGTTATATAGTTACATCGCTGGAAAAAGACACATGTACATCAAGTTCAACCAAAGCATCAGAGAGGATGTGGATGAAGGTAAGGGGTAGCGGTAAATTTTAGAACATTGTTTCCTCCTACTGATCAAGAGGAAAGAATAAAACAAACTCATATCTGCCCAAAAGGGAAACATTTCCATCCTGATCCTATGTGGTGATCAGACTGGATAATTGTTCATACAAGAATTCTATACATTTAAGTAAGTGCGGATTTTGTTTGCCGTAAGAAATTATCTTTGCCTTTTTTGAAGCCATCACCTGTCCCTGCTGTGACCAGCTCCTGAGGTGACTATTCCCCAGATTCACCGCTCTTACAGTAAAGAAGGCTTGTCGCATCTGGAGACTGAACCTTATTTTCTCCAGATGGAGGGAGTTGCCCCTGGTCTTTTAAGGGGATTTTAAAGGGAACAGCTTTTCACCATAATTTTTTATACAGGCTATTTATATACTGATATAGATTTATTATGTCACCCTTAGACATCTCTTCCCAAGACTATAAGGCACAACTTCACACTTATCCACATGAAATCTCATTTGCCAAGTGGATGCCCAAACACTGATCAGGAGGTGATGTGCAGGCAAGCTGTGGACTGCCTACTGCTACTGAAGCTGGCAACTCTGAACTTACTTTGTACGCCGCTTTGGCTGGCGGCTCCGGCAGCGGCACATGAAAGATCCCCTACAGAATATCACGTAGGTAAGAAAAACGATCGCGATTTTCAGCGCAAAACTGGCTGTAACCTACAACTTGCTGTCCTCCCTGTAACGCTTTTATCTTTGCCAAGATGTCATAATAAAGTTTAGAAGAATTGCAAACGGGTGAGTGCCGCATTTTCATTTTTCTTACCTCCATGATATTGCAAGAATGTCTCTTTTCATGATGATCACCACCCGAAGTTTGCTTAACCAGGAAACCCTAAGGGTATGTGCACACGTAGTGACCAAAAACGTCTGAAAATACGGAGCTGTTTTCAAGGGAAAACAGCCCCTGATTTTCAGACGTTTTTTGAGCAACTCGCGTTTTTTGCTGCGTTTTCGCGGTGTTTTTTACGTCCGTTTTTGGAGCTGTTTTCATTGGAGTCTATGAGAAAACGGCTCCAAAAACGTCCAAAGAAGTGTCCTGCACTTCTTTGACGAGGCAGTCATTTTACGCGTCGTCATTTGACAGCTGTCAAACGACGACGCGTAAATGACAGGTTGTCTGCACAGTACGTCGGCAAACTTATTCAAATGAATGGGCAGATGTTTGCCGACGTATTGTAGCCTTATTTTCAGACGTAAAACGAGGCATAATACGCCTCGTTTACGTCTGAAAATAGGTCGTGTGAACCCAGCCGGACTCTATTTGTATCTGCATACCTGTTCCGTACTGTGAAGATTAGGAGTGGTGCCGACTTCTTTCTATCGTGCCCCTTACAGAAAAGCATTGTAGAACGCATCTAAACCCTGGAGGGCGCCGACTACAAACAAGGAACTCTTCTCCTGTTTTAGGGGTGGCTGCAGGAGGAAAACGTTTACTACTGGAAGGAGTGTAATTGAACCTTTATTTTTTTACCTAATAAGTATTGAGAACCAGTGCAACAAAGAAACTTCTCCATTCCAAAATGCAAGTTACAACTTTAATAGAGGTTTAACTTTCTTGCTTTAAATCAGTTTACTTTCAGAATTCTCTGATGGGTGGTGGAGGGGTAAAGAAGAAGAAGAATTGGGGATTTACCTAAAATAACTGATCCCACACAGAAAGTAAGTTTACAGGAGAGCACAATTTCACAGATGGCGGAAGTAATGGTGGCCTCTAGTACAGACACTCTGCAGATACCGCCAGCGCTAATAAAAAAAAACAATGGAGGTCGTGATGCAAAGGATGATGGCTGAGAAGCGCAAACAAATTAAAATTGATTTTAAAGAAGTAAAAGATTATTTGATCAGTTTGAACACTAGATCTAACCAATTGGAACATCAGACTACATGCATTACTCACAACCTTAATGTCCTTCTAGGCCGTAATCTATTCATGGAGGAAGAGATAAAGCTATATAATAATAATAAACTTCTGGACCTAGAGAATAGGTCTTGTTAGATAACGTCCGTCTATTTGCAATACCAGAAAGTAATACAAATTATCAGCTTGAACGATATATTTGGGAATTAACTTTGCAGTCCTATCACAGGCAAGTTTTTTGGAATAGACTTTTGAACGAACTCATAAAGTGTGGAAATCTCCAGGAGCCCCGGCGTAATCACATATCTGTATGTGTGTAATGTGTATATGTGTGTAATGTGTATATATATATATATGTGTGTGTGTAATGTGTATATATATGTGTGTGTGTGTAATGTGGATATATATGTGTGTGTGTAATGTGGATATATATATGTGTGTGTGTGTAATGTGGATATAGATATGTGTGTGTGTGTGTAATGTGGATACATGTATGTGTGTAATGTGGATACATGTATGTGTGTAATGTGGATACATGTATGTGTGTAATGTGGATACATGTATGTGTGTAATGTGGATACATGTATGTGTGTAATGTGGATACGTGTATGTGTGTAATGTGGATACGTGTATGTGTGTAATGTGGATACGTGTATGTGTGTAATGTGGATACGTGTATGTGTGTAATGTGGATACATGTATGTGTGTAATGTGGATACATGTATGTGTGTAATGTGGATACATGTATGTGTGTAATGTGGATACATGTATGTGTGTAATGTGGATACATGTATGTGTGCAATGTGGATACATGTATGTGTGTAATGTGGATACATGTATGTGTGTAATGTGGATACATGTATGTGTGTAATGTGGATACATGTATGTGTGTAATGTGGATACATGTATGTGTGTAATGTGGATACATGTATGTGTGTAATGTGGATACATGTATCTGTGTAATGTGGATACTTGTATGTGTGTAATGTGGATGTGAGTAATGTGTAATGTGGATGTGAGTAATGTGTAATGTGGATGTGAGTAATGTGTAATGTGGATGTGAGTAATGTGTATATATGTGTAAGTGTGTAATGGGGGTGGGTGTGTGTGTGTGTGTGTGTGTGTGTGTGTGTGTGTGTGTGTGTGTGTGTGTGTGTGTGTGTGTGTGTGTGTGTAATGTGGATATATGTATTTCTGTAATGTGGATATATGTATGTGTATAATGTTGATATATGTATGTGTGTAATGTGTATATATATATATGTATGTGTATGTATGTAAAGTGTTTAACGTTTATATACTTGTGTCAATGTCTGTGTAATGTGTATATATGTATGTATCTATGTGTAACATGTATGTGTATGTAATATGTATACAGTGAAGGAAATAAGTATTTGATCCCTTGCTGATTTTGCCCACTGTCAAAGACATGAACAGTCTAGAATTTTTAGGCTAGGTTAATTTTACCAGTGAGAGATAGATTATATTTAAAAAAAAAAAAAAAAAAGAAAATCATATAGTCAAAATTATATATATTTATTTGCATTGTGCACAGAGAAATAAGTATTTGATCCCCTACCAACCATTAAGAGTTCAGCCTCCTCCAGACCAGTTACACGCTCCAAATCAACTTGGTGCCTGCATTAAAGTCAGCTGTCTTAAATGGTCACCTGTATAAAAGACTCCTGTCCACAGACTCAATTAATCAGTCTGACTCTAACCTCTACAACATGGGCAAGACCAAAGAGCTTTCTAAGGGTATGTTCACACGCTGAGAGGCAGTTACGTGTGAAAAGACAGACTGTTAACAGCTGCCTCGTTTCACACGTAAAAGCTCCTCCTCGTAATTTACGAGGCGTCTGAGACGCTAGTAAACCTTGAGCCGTGCTTCATTGATTTCAATGAAGAACGGCTCAAATTACGTGGCAAAGAAGTGCCCTGCACTTCTTTGCCGAGGCAGTAAATTTACGGGTCGTCGTTTGACAGCTGTCAAACGACGACTCGTAAATAACAGGTCGTCTGCACAGTACGTCGGCAAACCCATTCAAATGAATGGGCAGATGTTTGCCGACGTATTGTAGCCCTATTTTCAGACGTAAAACGAGGCATAATACGCCTCGTATACGTCTGAAATTTGGCCGTGTGAACATACCCTAAGGATGTCAGGGACAAGATAATAGACCTGAACAAGGCTTGAATGGGCTACAAAACCATAACTAAGACACTGGGTGAGGAGACAACTGTTGGTGCAATAGTAAGAAAATGGAAGACATACAAAATGACTGTCAATCGACATCGATCTGGGGCTCCATGCAAAATCTCACCTCGTGGGGTATCCTTGATCCTGAGGAAGGTGAGAGCTCAGCCAAAAACTACACGGGGGGAACTTGTTAATGATCTCAAGGCAGCTGGGACCACAGTCACCAAGAAAACCATTGGTAACAAATTACGCCGTAATGGATTAAAATCCTGCAGTGCCCGCAAGGTGTGGCGAAACCGGGTCAGTGGGGGTTGGTTTACGCCAAGAGAATGTGGGCGATAGATTCAGGCGACACAGATTAACAGGGGACAAGCCACAGCGGCGCGTTTATTAACAGGGACAGACACACACAGAACCAATGCATCGCTGCTTCTCCCCTCTGGCCTGGATGGGACAGGCTACCTCACTATGGGGTCTCTCCACTGTACCTTTCATCCTTTGGGGTGTCTCCAGATCCTCCTTAGTTAGATGGGACTCCAGCACTTGTCCTCTATTACTGTCCCTAGGTCAGGTACTATCTCTGAGGTAGACAGCCCCTGCCTGCAGCTCACACTGCTATCTCATGCTCTCCTGGGCTACAACTAACTCAGTTCTCCTTCAGCACCACGATATCCCTCACTCACCCCTCACTCAGGAAACAGGCCCCCTCCTTTTTCTTATTTACATTACACATGTTCCCGCTCTCAGGCCTCATGCACACGACCGTAAAAACTCCCGTTATTACGGGTCGTAATTACGACCCGTAATAACGGGCTCATAGACTTCTATTGGCGACGGGTGCCTTCCCGGTTTCTCACGGGAAGGTGCCCGTGCCGTTGAAAAAGATAGAACATGTCCTATTTCAGGCCGTAATAACGGCACGGACAGTCCATAGAAGTCTATGGAGCTCTCGTAATGACGGGTGGCTACATGTGTGCACCCGTCATTACGGCAGCGTTGCTAAGCGACGTCAGTAAATAGTCACTGTCCAGGGAGCTGAAAGAGTTAACTGATCGGCAGTAACTGTTTCAGCACCCTGGACAGTGACTACCGATCAGTATATACCTGTAAAAAATAAAAATAAAAGACGTTCATACTTACCGACAACTTCCTGCTTCCTCCAGTCCGGTCTCCCGCCCGTTGCCTTGGTGACGCATCCCTCTCGACATCCGGCCCGACGTCCTGGATGACGTTTCAGGCCATGTGACCGCTGCAGCCAATCACAGGTCAATCATAGGCTGCAGCGGTCACATGGACTGCCGCGTCATCCAGGGATGTCGGGCTGGATGTGAAGAGAGGGACGCGTCACCAAGACAACGGCCGGTAAGTATGAATTTCTTTAACTTTTATTACAGAAAAGGCTGTCCCTTCTCTCTATCCTGCACTGATAGAGAGAAGGGGCTGCCGATTAGTGCAGTGCTATTTTGCCGCCAAAAACGTGCTCGTAAATACGGGTAGAATACGTGTGACACCGGACCCATATTTACGAGCACGGGTTCGTAAATACTGGTGCAAAACGGGTGGAATACGTGTGACACCGAACCCGTATTTACGCCAGTATTTACGGGTGGGAAAAAATACGGTCGTGTGCATGAGGCCTCAGCCTGTGACTCATTCTCCTGCAGTGTAAGATTAACCCTAGAGGGGGAGGACAGTGAAGCAGCACTGAATACAATACAATATAAAACACCTGGTTATCAAACATAACGTAATGCAGTTTGAGGGGACATATCCCCATCTAGCACCGGGCGCCATCTAAGCTATGGCACCCGGATGGCGGGAGTGCGACGGTTTGCGGCAGGCTTAACCTTTATCTGGGTACAATGACTGTAACCATCACCCATTCCGCCACAGACCTCCCCCAGCTTAGATCCAGAATCAGTCCTGCTGACCCTCTGTCGGGTCAGTGATGAGATCTGTGCCCGGTGCTGTCAGTCTCCGCCCATCAGTGTCCTGCTGCCGAGAGAGTCCATCAGCATTCCCGTGGTCCCAGCCCTTTTTATGAGAGATGGTAAAGTTATAGGATTGTAAGGCCAGGCTCCACCGTAGTAAACGCCCATTGTCCCCGGCGGTTCGGTTCAACCAACTGAGAGGACTGTGGTCTGTGACTATGGTGAACTCCCTCCCATAAACGTAGGGCTGGAGCTTCTTTAGAGCCCACACGACAGCCAGGCACTCCTTCTCAATGGTTGCGTATGCCCTCTCTCGGTCCAGCAACTTCCGGGAGAGGTACGCGACCGGGTGTTCGTGGCCCGCCTGGTCCACTTGGCTCAGTACTGCTCCCAGCCCGACGTCTGATGCATCGGTTTGGACTATGAACCGCCGGTGGAAGTCAGGGGCAGCCAGGACAGGGGAGGTGGAGAGGGCAGTCTTAAGGCTCCCAAAGGCCGCCTCACAGTCAGGGGACCAGGGCATCAGTCGACTGAACCTTTTGGACATCAAGTCGGTCAAGGGCTTGGCCAGGGTACTATACTGCGGGATGAATTTTCGGTAGTACCCTGTGACTCCCAGAAAGGCCCTAACCTGCTTCTGGTTGGCCGGCCGGGGCCATTGGAGAATGGCCTCCACCTTAGCCGGCTCGGGGCGGATCTGTCCGCTGCCCACTCGGTGCCCCAGGTAGGCGACTTCTGCCATCCCCATCTGGCACTTGTCGGGCGGATGGTGAGGCCGGCGTACCGGATGCACTCCAGGATCTGCGCCACGTGCCCCAAGTGTTCCTCCCAAGTCTTGCTAAAGATAGCGATATCGTCCAGGTAGGCCTGGGCAAACTCCTGACACCCCACGAGGATCCGGTCGACCACCCTCTGGAAGGTCGCGGGGGCGTTCTTCATCCCGAATGGCATGCACGTAAATTCAAACAGGCCGAACGGGGTGATGAACGCCGAGTGCTCTTGGGCTTCCTTGGTCAGAGGAATCTGCCAGTAGCCCTTGCTGAGATCCAGAGTGGACACGAAGCGTGCCCCTCCCAGCCTATCGAGCAGCTCATCAATCCGGGCCATCGGATAGGCATCCGTAACGGTTACCTCGTTCAGCCGCCGGTAGTCTACACAGAACCTCGTGGTTTTGTCCTTCTTGGGGACCAACACAACGCCGGCGGCCCAAGGACTGTGAGATGGTACAATGACCCCCATCTCCAGCATTTCTTCTACTTCTTTCCTCATCGCGGTCAGCACTGAGGGAGCCACTCGGAACGCGGGCTGCCTCAGGGGTCGGGCTCCTCCAGTGTTGACCTCGTGAGCGACTAGGGAGGTACGCCCGGGGGACGCGGTGAACAGGGCCTCCTGGGCTGCTAACACCTCCCCCATCTCCCTACTCTGCAAGCGCGATAGCTGGACTTCAAGCTGCACATCTGCCAGCCCTGTCTGGCGTCAGGCCTCTGCCAGTAGGTCAGGGATGCGGTCCACGTCAGGGTTGTCCATGGGCGGGCAGCATATCGCGACCGCTCCTACCTCCCTTACCACATAGGCCTTGAGCCAGTTTATGTGGTAGTTCCGTACCCGCTTTTCTGCCTTGTCGTGGGCTACTAGGTAGTTCGTCGTCCCCTGTCGCCCCACTACAGTGTACGGTCCAGCCCAATTGGCCTGCAACTTGTTGCCTCGTACTGGCGTGAGGACCAGTACCTTCTCCCCCACCCCCAGCTCTCGGGGTCGGGCGCTACGGTTGTACTCGTCCCGTTGACGGCTTCGAGCTACTTCCAATCGCTGATGGGCCAAATCCATCAGCAGTGCTAGGCGCTCCCGCATTTGGCTCACATAGTCTACTACCGGGATCTCCGGGCTTGCAAACTTCCCTTCCCGAACTAAGTCCAAGGGTTCCCGGACCCACCTCGCGAACAGCAACTCGAATGGGGAGTGCCCGGTAGACTCCTGCGGCACCTCTCGATAGGCAAAGAGAAGCTGCTGCAAGGAGCGGTCCCAGTCTCTCCCCTCCGAGTGGACGTATCGGAGTAGCAACTGCTTGAGGGTACTGTTGAACCTTTCACACAGTCCGTTCGTTTGGGGGTGTTAGGCGGTGGTTCTTAGAGAACTCACCCCGTGTCGATTCCAGAAGTCCTGCATGAGTTCTCCCTGGAATTGAGATCCCTGGTCTGTGAGTACCTCACGCGGGAACCCCACCCGGCTGAAGATGTCCATGAGTCCCTGGGCGACGTGCTCGGCATCTATGGAGGACAGAGCCACTGCGTCCGGGTATCTGGTAGCGAAGTCTACCAGGGTTAGGATGTAACGCTTTCCCCCTCGGCTGGGGGGATTAATGGGGCCAACCAGATCTATGGCAACCCGCTGGAAGGGCTCTCGGATGAGGGGCAGCTGCTTGAGCGTTGGCAGACAGGGCACGAAGCTCGGTACCGCCGCACGTCCTCAGTCAGCCCTGGCCAAAAGAAAGCCTTCGAGAGCCGGGCCCTGGTGGACCTGGTCCCAGTGTGACCCGCCGCGGGTATATCGTGGGCCAGGGCTAACAGTCGTGCACGGTAGGCTTGGGGAACAAGCAGCTGTTTGGAGGCGGTCCAGGGCGACGCGGGCTTAGTCGGGGCTTCGACCCGGTACAACAGCCCGTTGTCCCACTGGAACCCTGCCTGGGCCCCTCCACTGGGTGGTCGATCGGCCAGGCTACGGGCAGAGGACAGGGAAGGATCCGTATGCTGGGCCTCCCTAAAAGCGACCCTTTTCACCTCCCCCAGGTCTGTCGGGGGGTTCGTCAGGTCGGTCAGTTGTGAGGCGTCAGGGGCTTGGGTACTTACCACCGGCGGTTCGGGGGGCGGGGCTTCCGGGAGAGGAGCCTCAGTGGTTACACGGGTCAGTGGTGGAGGCCGGTAAAAGTTCTCCCGGGCTTGGCTGCGGGTCACGGCCCCAGCGAACTGACTTGTGAGACCGTTCCCAAGGTCGTTCCCCAATAAGACATCGGCGGGGAGATCCGGCATGAGCCTGACTTCGACCTCCCCTTTTCCGGGGTCCCAGTCCAGGTAGACTCTGGCGTGGGGAATGGACCGCTGCTGTCCGTCCGCCAGGGCAATCCGGGCTAATCGCTGGGGAAGAACCTTAGACTGGGGAACCAGGTCCGCTCTTACCAGGGTGAGGGATGCCCCCGAGTCACGGAGTCCTTGGACGGTGCGGCGTCCCAGCACCACGGGCTGTCGGTAGCCCTGCATGTTGGCAGGGACCTGGTTCGTTACGAGGCTCGCAAGCTCTACGTGGTAGACCACCTCCTCCAACTCTGGTGCATCTAGGAGGTGGTCACACTCATCAGGGTCGCCCGCCTCCGGGCAAAAGGCGACCCGGGTTGGGGTTGGTCTGGGAAAGGGCACCGTTGATTGGGCCAGGGGGCAGTCCCGTCGGATGTGCCCCGGCTGGTGGCACCCATAACACTGGCGGGAGTCCGTAGGGCCGCGGACCCTTGGAGGGATCGGGGCGGTCGTAGGCTGCGGCTGGGGTCTCATCGAAGTTGGCCGGGGTGGTTCCGCTATTTTGGAAGGGGCTCGGAGCTCTCAGCGTTGGTCCTGGCGCGGAAGGCTTCTCCACTGGGGACGGTGGGCCAAGAACTCGTTGGCCAGGGTGGCGGCATCTTCAGGGGTGCTGGGGTGGCGGTCCGCGACCCAGGCACGAACGGGGACCTCCATCCTGGAGAGGAGTTGCTCCAAAATGACGAGGTCCTCCAGGGCCTCCCGACTGAAGGCCTTCTTCCCCTCGGCCCACCTGGAGCAGCTTAAGCGGAGCTGGGCTGCCAGTTCCACATGGGTACCCTGGCCGGCGAGCGTCAAATTACGGAACCGCTCTCTGTAAGTCTCTGGGGTGATCGCATATCTCTTCAGCAGGGCGTCCCGGAGGCAACCGTAGTCCCGTCCGTCCTCTGGACCTAGGCTCCGGTAGACTTCAAGGGCCCTCCCTTGCAGACTGGGCCCCACGTAGCGAGCCCATTCAGGGGTGGGGATGTCATGCACCTGTAGCTGTGTCTCCAGCATGGTTAGGTGCGCATTGATATCCGTGGACGAAGGATCCAACTTGGGGAGGTCGTTGTATCATAGTTGGGGTCTTCGGGGCCCGGCAGGGATTGGGGTTGTTGGTTCTGGGGGTGCCACTGCACGGGCCACGGCCCCAACGATGATCAGGCGCTCGGCCTCAGAGCTTTGAGGCCCCAGAGCGGTCAGCAGATCCCCCATCCGCAGGGCCTGGGCGTCCGAGATGGTGCTACGGCCGGTTCCCTAGTGACTGGCCGATTCTTCGGGGCAGTAGTCAACGTCACCCTCGGCCATCTCTCCCACCTCGGCCGGGTTCGCCAGGTCCCAGGCTTGGAGCTTCTCAATCAGCCGATCCTTGATGTCGCGGGACGAGAAGGCAATGCGCCGGAACCGGTACAGCTCTTGGAGTGTAATTCGGAGGTAGCTGCCATAGGGGACATCCTCTGCTCCGCCGGGAGGATCCATAGAGTCAGGCTCCATGACTGGGGATTTAGGTGCCTGTGGTCCCCCTGTACTGCAGCACGTGTGGCAGTCCGCCCTTGAGGTCTGGCCGCGAAACGCCGGATGGTACCAGGGTACCTATCCCCTGCCGCTTCCCCAGGAACGGGCTGAATCTATCCCACCGCTGCCACCAAATGTGGCGAAACTGGGTCAGTGGGGGTCGGTTTACGCCAAGAGAATGTGGGCGATAGATTCAGGCGACACAGATTAACAGGGAACAAGCCACAGCGGCGCGTTTATTAACAGGGACAGACACACACAGAACCAATGCATCGCTGCTTCTCCCCTCTGGCCTGGATGGGACAGGCTACCTCACTATGGGGTCTCTCCACTGTACCTTTCATCCTTTGGGGTGTCTCCAGATCCTCCTTAGTTAGATGGGACTCCAGCACTTGTCCTCTATTACTGTCCCTAGGTCAGGTACTATCTCTGAGGTAGACAGCCCCTGCCTGCAGCTCACACTGCTATCTTATCCTCTCCTGGGCTGCAACTAACTCAGTTCTCCTCCAGCACCACGATATCCCTCACTCACCCCTCACTCAGGAAACAGGCCCCCTCCTTTTTCTTATTTACATTACACATGTTCCCGCTCTCAGCCTGTGACTCATTCTCCTGCAGTGTAAGATTAACCCTAGAGGGGGAGGACAGTGAAGCAGCACTGAATACAATACAATATAAAACACCTGGTTATCAAACATAACGTAATGCAGTTTGAGGGGACATATCCCCATCTAGCACCGGGCGCCATCTAAGCTATGGCACCCGGATTGGCGGGAGTGCGACGGTTTTTCGGCAGGCTTAACCTTTATCTGGGTACAATGACTGTAACCGTCACCTGTTCCGCCACACAAGGTTCCCCTGCTCAATAAGGCACATGTACAGGCCCGTCTGAAGTTTGCAAATGAACATCTGGATGATTCTGAGAGTGATTGGGAGAAGGTGCTGTGGTCAGATGAGACAAAAATTTAGCTCTTTGGCATTAACTCAACTCGCCGTGTTTGGAGGAAGAGAAATGCTGCCTATGACCCAAAGAACACCGTCCCCACTGTCAAGCATGGAGGTGGAAACATTATGTTTTGGGGGTGTTTCTCTGCTAAGGGCACAGGACTACTTCACCGCATCAATGGGAGAATGGATGGAGCCATGTACCGTCAAATCCTGAGTGACAACCTCCTTCCCTCCACCAGGACATTAAAAATGGCTCGTGGCTGGGTCTTCCAGCACGACAATGACCCGAAACATACAGCCAAGGCAACAAAGGAGTGGCTCAAAAAGAAGCACATTAAGGTCATGGAGTGGCCTAGCCAGTCTCCAGACCTTAATCCCATCGAAAACTTATGGAGGGAGCTGAAGATCCGAGTTGCCAAGCGACAGCCTCGAAAATCTTAATGATTTACAGATGATCTGCAAAGAGGAGTGGGCCAAAATTCCATCTAACATGTGTGCAAACCTCACCATCAACTACAAAAAATGTCTGACTGCTGTGCTTGCCAACAAGGGTTTTGCCACCAAGTATTAAGTCTTGTTTGCCAAAGGGATCAAATACTTATTTCTCTGTGCACAATGCAAATAAATATATATAATTTTGACTATGTGATTTTCTGTTGTTTTTTTTTAAATATATAGTCTATCTCTCACTGGTAAAATTAACCTAGCCTAAAAATTCTAGACTGCTCATGTCTTTGACAGTGGGCAAACTTACAAAATCAGCAAGGGATCAAATACTTATTTCCTTCACTGTACATTTGTATATGTGTGTAATGTGTGTATATATATGTATGTATGTATGTATCCATGTGCAACGTGTATGTGTATATATGTAGGTGTGTGTAATGTGTATATATGTATGTATAAGTGTGTATGTTTGTTATGTAAATATCTTTATAATGTGTATATATGTATGTGTGTACAATGTGTATATATCTATGTTTATGTGAGTAATGATGGATACGTCTCCCGTAACCCCTGGGCACAGCGCTACTTTAAGCGCTGAGCCCGGTGAAGCCCCTGATGTCACTGTGCACATAAGGACAGTGATGTCAGGGGCTTTAAAATGAATGTAAGGCGCTCTGGCCGGAGACTCTTTACCCTAACTGGAACCCCTTAAGCTTAACACCCTAACCCCATAATTCTAATCATAACACTTACCCTAAGCCACCAACCTTCGAACCCTAACCCCCTAACCCTATTGCTAAGCCCCAACACCTACCCTATCGCTTCACCCTAACCTCAACCCCTAACACCCTAAGCTGCTAATCCGAACCCTAAACCCAACCCCCTAACACTAACCTAAACTTAACCCCAACCCCTAACCCAATCACCTAATACTAGCCCCCTAAACCATAACGTTAACTCCCTAAATTTCTAACCCTAACCCGCTAACCCTCTAACACCTTACTGCAACCCTACCCATAACCTTCACCCTATTCTTAACCCTAACCTAACATCCCAACCCCCTGAACCAAAAACCATAACACTCTAACCCTAATTCCCTAGCCCTAACCCCATAACTCAAACCCCTAACCCCTTAACCCTCACATTCTAACCCTAACTCTTACTCTAACCCTATTCTTAACCCTAACCCCCAACCCTCTTGCCTAACCCTAACCTCAACCTCTAACTCCCTCCACTAACACTAACCTAAACATAACCCCCTAAACCCAACCCATAAGACCTTGATGCCAAACCTAACCCTATCCACTAATACTAAACCCCAACCCAAACCCATGATGTTAACTCCCTAACTTTCTAACCATAGCCTGCTAAACCTAGCTGCAAGCCCCTAACCCTAACTTCAACCCTACCCCTAAACTTCACCCTATAACTAACCCTCTAAAACTCTAACACCCTAATCCCCTAGCCCCGCAGGCAAAAACCTAACCCCAACCCTACATTAATACATTAAAACCATAACCCCCTAAACCTAAGTCCAACCCTAACACTCTCACCCTAACCCTATTCCTAACCCCAACCCCCTATCCACAACCGTCACCCAAAACCCTAACCTCAAAACCTTAACTCTAACTCCCTAACTCCGACCTTTATGACAACACTACCCACTCACCCTCACCTTAACCCTATTCATAATCCCCTACCCTATTTCTAACGCCTAACAATCTAAACCCTTCTCCCAATTTCTAACCCCAACACTAAAACCCTAACACTATTCTAAATCCCAGCCGCTAACTCCCTAACGCCAACTCTTACCCCAACCCCACCCCCCTCATCCTAACCCTTTTCATAACCCCAAAGGCTAACACTCTAAACCCCTAACCCTATTCGTAACCCATTATGGCTCTGGCTGGGGATTTTGCTCCTGGAAAAGCCTTAACCCCCAACTCTCTAGCCCTAATTCTATCCCAAACTCTAACCCCCAACCCTAACCTCTTAACCCTAACCATATCCCCTAACCCTATTTCTAACCCCAACCCCTTTCCAAAACCCTAACCACTTACCCTCAACCTATTCCTAACCCCAAACCCTAATCTCAATGCCTTAACTCCCTAACCCCAACCCTACTCCCTCACACTATTCCTAAACCCATAATACTAACCCCAATCCATAACACCCTAACCCTATTCCTAACCAATTATGGCTATGGCTGGGAATTTTGCTCCCGGAAAAGCCCTAACCCACTATACCCTAACCCTAATTCTAACCCAAACTCTAACCATAAATCCCTAACTACAACCCTAACAACCCAACCCTAACCTCTAAACCCTAACCATTTTCCTAACCCCCTAACCGTATCCCCTAACTCTAAACCATTAACCCAATCTCCAACCCCCTAACCCTCTAACTCTAATCCCAACCCCCTAACCCCTTAACCTTAACCCTATTCCTAACCCTCAACCCTAACCTCTAAACCCATTCCCCTAACACCAACCCTATTCCTAAAACCAATCCTAGCCCTAACCACTTACCCTCGCCCTATTCCTAACCCCCTAAACCTAACACCCCAACCACCTAAAGCAAAAACCCTAACACTCTAACCCTAATCGCCTTGCCCCAGAACCATAAATCTAACTCTTACCATAACCCTCTAACCCTATTCTTAACCCTAACCCCGCAACCCTATCGCCTAACCTCAACCCCTAACTCCCTAAGCCACTAACCCAGACCCTAACACATACAAACATAACCCCCTAAACCCAACCCCAACACCTTAACCCCAAATCGAACCCTATCCCCTAATACTAAACCCCAAACCCTTAATGTTAACTCCCTAACCCTAACCTGCTACCCCTAACTTCAACCCTACTCCCTAAACTTCACCCTATAACTACCCCCCTAAACCAAAAACTCTCTAATCCTATTCCTAACCCCCTAACTGTATCCCTTAACTCTAACCCGTTAATCCAAACTCCAACCCCCTAACCCTCTAACCCCAACCCCCTATCCCTTTTGCCTTAACCCTATTCCTAACCCTAACCTCTATACCCTAACACAAACCATATTTCTAAAACCAAACCTACCCCTAACCACTTACCCTCACACTATTCCCAACCCCCTAAACCAAAAACCCTAAAACTCTAAATCTAATCCCATAACTCAAACCCCTAACCCCTTAACCCTAGCCACCTAACCCACCTAATTCTAACCCTATCTTTTACCCTAAGCCTCTAAACCCTTTTCTTAACCCTAACCCCAACCCTAACCCTATTGCCTAAACTCAACCCCTAACTCCCTAAACCACTAACCCTAACCTCCAAACACTAACCAAAACTTATACCCCTAACCCCAACCCCTAATACTGACCCGCTAATCCAAACCCGTAACGTTAACTCCTTAACCCTAACCTGCTAACCCTAACGCAACCCCCTAACCCTAACTCGATCCCTACCCCTAACCTTCCTCCTAAAACCATAACCCCCTAAACCTAAGCCCAACCATAACACTCTCCCCTTAACCCTATTCCTAACACCTAGCCTCTAACACAAACCCTATCCCCTAATCCCCAAACCCTAACTTCTTAACCATAGCACCCTAACCCTCAACGCCTAAGCCTTTGACCTTAAACATATTCCTAACTCTAAGCCCCAACACTAACCTATAAACGCTATCCCTGACCCCAACCCACTATCCAAAACCCTACCTCCAAACCACTTACCCTCACCCTATTCCTAACCCCAAATTCTAACCTCAAAACCCTAACTCTAACTCCCCAACCCTTACCCTACCCTACTCATCCTCACCTTAACCCTATTCATAACCCCTAGCCCTAACCGCCTACCCTATTCCTAAACCCTACAACTCTAAACCCTTCTCCTCATTTCTAACCCCAACACTATTTCAAACCTAACCTCTAAACCCTAGCCCCTAACTCCCTAACCCTATTACTAATCCTAACCCCAAATGCTAACACCCAAACCCTCTAAACTTATTCCTAACCCATTATGGCTCTGGCTGAGGATATCGCTCCTGGAAAAGCCCTTACCCCCAACTCCCTAACCCTATCCCTAATTCTATCCCAAACTATAAACCTAAACCCCTAACCCTAACAACCCGGACCTTAACCACTAACCTCTAAACCCTAACCCTATTCCTAACCCCCTAACCCTAACCACTAACCCCTAGACTCTAACCCTATCCCCTAATCCCAAAACCTTAACCCTAATATCTTAACCTTAACCCATACCCCCTACCACTATTACCCTAACCCCAGCCCCATAACAACCTAACCCTTTACTTGGAAGAACGAGGTTGGATCCAGCATGGGAGTTGCGATAAAATGGAACTAATTTCCAAGTTTAATGGGCCAATAGGTTTGGCTAGTTAAAATCAGGACTTGGGTGCACGGCGTGCAATCCTGGTAGTGTAAGGAAAATAGTAGTAGTTTGTGGCTCTCTACAAACTACTACTATTTTCCTTACACTACCAGGATTGCACGCCGTGCACCCAAGTCCTGATTTTAACTAGCCAAACCTATTGGCCCATTAAACTTGGAAATTAGTTCCATTTTATCGCAACTCCCATGCTGGATCCAACCTCGTTCTTCCAAGTTTTGTTTACTCATCGTGTGCCGACACGAGGATCCGTGCAGGATTAACTAAAGTCACATATGCAGCAAAGGTGAGCTGGAGGTTGCTCTTTCTATCCTTGTTTAACCTAATCCTTTAACCTTAACCCTATTCCTAACCCCCAACCAAAAACCCTAAACTCTAGTCTCTATCCCCTAATGCCAACCCTTTTCCTAATGCTCTAAACCAAACTCTATCCCTTACCCTCACCCTATTCTTAACCCCAACCCTGACCCCCTTACCCAAGAGCTTTACAGCAAAGGCCCTGTCCAGGCACTCCTTTCTTGAGAAAGACCTTGGCGTCACTGTTCATATATGGAGAGTGACATTAAGGGATTTGGAATGTGAGAAACCCTGTCCAGAGCGTAGGCAACAATCTGGCCAGGGATTCTGCTCCAAGAGGGAGACCCTGATGTCACTGTCCATATATAAACAGTAATATTAGGGGCTTTAAGATGCCGGGATCCCCAACGAGAGCTTCAGCAATGCCCTGGCAGGTGATTTCACTCCTGGAATAGCCCTAATTCTATCACCTAACTCTAACCATAGCCCCTAAACCCAAACCCTAACACCCCAACTCTAACCCCATAACACTAACCTCTAAACCCTAACACTTAACTATCTGCTAACCCTGACCCCTTAACCTTGGCACCCTAACCCCCTAATTCTAATCCTAACGCGTACCCTAAATCCTAAAACTCTAACTTTAACCCTAACCCTATTCCTAACCCACAACACTATCCCCTAACTTTAACCTACACCCTAGCTCCCTAACAACTAACCCTAACCCCCACCCTAACCCTATTCCTACCCTTAACCCCCAACCCTAACCACTAACCTCTAAACCCTAACCCCATAACCGAAGCCCCTTTAAAATAGCACCCCAACCCCCTAACACTCTAACCCTAGCCCCAACCAGTAACTCCCTAACCTTAGCACCCTATTCCTAAACCCCAACACTAGCCCCTATCCTCTAAACCCTATCCCTTAACCACAACCCAATTCCTAACCCTCTAACCCCCTACCCTCCCACTATTCCTAATCCCCTAATCCAATGCCTAACCCCAATCTTAACCCCTGATATCTAAATCCTAAACCCAACCCTATTCTTTACCCCAACCCATAAAACCTAACTCCAAAACTACCCCCAACCCTAACACTCTCACCCTAAGCTCCTAACCCTATTTCTAATCACTAACCTTCAAACCCTAACACAAACCCTAGCCCCTAATCACCAAACTCTAACCCCTTAAAGAGGCTCTGTCACCAGATTTTCAAACCCCTATCTCCTATTGCAGCAGATCGGCGCTGCAATGTAGATAACAGTAACGTGTTTTTTTTTTTTCAAAAACTAGCATTTTTGGCCAAATTATGAGCATCTTTATATTTATGCAAATGAGCCTTTCTTAAGTACAACTGGGCGTGTTTAAAGTTATGTCCAAGTGGGCGTGTATTGTGTGTGTGTGTGTGTGTGTGTACATCTGGGCGTTTTTACTTGTTTTACTAGCTGGGCGTTGTGAATGGAAGTGTATGATGCTGACAAATCAGCATCATCCATTTCTCTTCGTTACCACCCAGCTTCTGGCAGTGCACAGACACACAGCGTGTCCTCGCGAGATCACGCTGTGATGTCACTCACTTCCTCCCACAGGAACTTCATCGCGTCGGACACTGTGTGTCTGTGAACTGCCAGAAGAAGGGTGGTAACGATGAGAAGTGGATGATGCTGATTCGTCAGCATCATACACTTCTATTCACAACGCCCAGCTAGTAAAACAAGTAAAAACGCCCAGATGTACACACACAATACACGCCCACTCGGACATAACTTTAAACACGCCCAGTTGTACTTAAGAAAGGCTCATTTGCATAAATATAAAAATGCTCATAACTTGGCCAAAAATGCTAGTTTTAAAAAAAACAAAAAAAAACGTTACTATTATCTACATTGCAGCGCCGATCTGCTGCAATAGGAGATAGGGGTTTGAAAATCTGGTGACAGAGCCTCTGTAACCCTAGCACCCTAAACCCAACCCCCTAAACCTAACCCTTTAACCTTAACCCTATTCCTAACTCTACACCATAACCTCTAAACCCTAACCCTATCCCCTGACTCTATTCCTAACCCTTAATCCTAACTCCAATCCCCTATCCACAACCTACCCCCTAACCACTTACCCTCACCCTATTCCTAACTCAAGCCCTATTCCTAACCCTAACCTCAAAACTCTAACGATAACTCCCTAACCGCCTAACCCCAAACCCTACACCATCACCTTAACCCTATTCACAAACCCTAGCCTTTACCCCCAACCCTATTACTAATCCCTAACATTCTAATCCCCTCACCTCATTCCTAACCCCAACCCTAACTCTATTCCTAACCCCTCAACCTAACCTCTAAACCCTAGCCCCTAACTACCTAGCCACAACACTTACCCCAACCCTACCCCCTCAACCTAACCCTATTCTGAACCCCCTAACCTTATTCCTAAGCCATTATGCCTCTGGCCAGGTATTTCACTCCTGGAAAAGCCCTAACCTCTAATTCCCTAACCGTATCTCTAATACTTACCCTAAACTCCTAACTCCAACCCTAACAACACAACCCTAACTGTTCATATATGGAGAGTTACATGAAGGGATTTGTAGTGCGAGAATACCCAACCAGAAAGTCAGCAACTCCCTGGCTGGGTATTTCTCTTCTGGAAAACCCCTAACCCTTGCCCCTAACACCATAACCCTATCCCCTAACCCCACAACGCTAACCTCTAAACCCTAATGCCTAACCCCTAATGCTAACCCTATTACCCTAACCCCCTAATTCTAACTCTTACCCTAAATTCTAACCCTCTAACCTAACCATAACCTTCTAACCCTATTCCTAACCCCCAACCATATCCGCTAACTTTAACCCAAATCCTAGCCCCCCCTAACTCCCTAACCCTAAGAACTAAATCTAACCCAACCCTAACACTCTAACCCTTAATTCTATTCCTACCCCTAACCCACTAACCTCTAGCTCAACCCTACCCCCTCATCCTAACCCTATCCCTTGACCCATAATACTAACCCCAACCCCTAACACCCTAACCCTATTCCTAACCCATTATGGCTCTGGCTGGGGATTTCGCTCCTGGAGTAGCCCTAACCCCTTACTCCCAAACCCTATCCCAAACTCTAACCCTAAACACTAGCCTCTAAATCCTAACCCTATTCCTAACTCTAACCCACTAACCTAAACCCTAACTCCCTAACATCTAACCCCAACCCCAACCCTACCCCTAACCCCAACATCTTAACTATAAAAGCCAAACCCTATCCTATAAACCTAATCCCAACCCCTTAGATCCTAGCATCCTAACCCAAAATGCTCTGGCTGGGAATTCCACTTCTGGAAAAGCTGTGACCCTAAACCTAACCACTAAACAACTAACCCCATAACCCCCTAACACTAACCCTCTAACCCATAACCTCTACCCTCTAACCCCTTAAATCTCTAACCACCTAAACCCGTACCCTAACTCTCTAACCCCCTAACTACAACCCTAACCCTCTAACCGCCTAACACTCTTACTCCCTAACCTTAACCCCAACCCCTTTAACCCCAACTCCCTAACCCAAACCCTTTAACCCTAACACTAACCAAGTTCTTTACAGAAAGCGCTCTCGCCGGGGACGCCTGTCTTGCGAAAGACCTTGACGTCAATGTTCATATATGGAGAGTGATGTTAAGGGCTTTGTAATGCAAGACTCCCCGGCCAGAGCATTGCCAAAACTTTGGCCGGGGATTTCGCTTCTAGAGGGAACACCTGACCTTACTGTACATATATAGCACCCTAACAACTAACCCTAAACCCCACCCTAACCCTTTTCCTACCCTTAACCCCCTACCCTTACCACTAATCTCTGAACCCTATCGCTTAACCACAATCCCATTCCTAACCCCCTACCCTCAGACTATTCCTATCCCCCTAACCCCCAACCTTAACCCCTGATCTCTAAATCCTAACCCCAATCCTACCCCCTCACTAACCCTATTCTTAACCCCCTAACACTATCAGCCTTTCCCCTAACCCTATTTCTAACCAATAACCTGTAATCCCTAACACAAACCACCTATCCCCTAATCTCCAAACCCTAACCGCACCCCAAACCCAACCGCCAACCCCTTAAACTTAACCCTATTCCTAATTCTACCCTCTAACCCTATGCCCTGACTCAATTCCTAACCCCTAATCGTAACCCCAACCCCCTATTCACTACCCTACCCCCTAACCACTAACCTTCACCCTATTTCTAAGCCCAACCCTAACCCTATTCCTAACCTCAAAACCCTAATTTAAACTCCCTAACCCTAACTGCAACCTTTACCCCAAACCTACACCATCACCTTAACCCTATTCATAACCCCTAGCCCATACCCTTACCCTATTACTAACCCCTAACACTTACCCCAACCCTACCCCCTCAACCTAACCCTATTCTGAACCCCCTAATCATAACCCCAACCATTAACACCCAAACCCTATTCCTAAACCATTATGGCTATGACCGAGGATTTCACTCCTGGAAAAGCACTAACCTTATCCCTAATTCTAACCCAACCTCTAACCCTAAACCCAACTCTAACCGACAACCCTAACCACTAAACTTAATCCTAACCTATCTCCTTACTCTAATCCCTATCTCCTAACCCCCTTACATATATGGCCCCCTAACACCTAACCCTAACCCCCACCCTAACCCTATTCATACCCTTAACCCCAACCACCTAACCCAAACCCCTTTAAAATAGCAACCTAACCCCAAACCCCTACCATTCTATCCCAAGACCCAACCTCTAACTCCCTAATACTAACCCTATTCCTAACCCCCAACACTAGCCCCTATCCTCTAAACCCTATCCCTTAACCCCATTCCTAACCCCCACCACCTACACTCACACTATTCCTAACCGCCTAACACAATTCCTAACCCCCAACCTTAACCCGATATCTAATCCTAACCCCTAACCCTAACCTCAAAACTAACTCCCTAAACTTAACCGCCTAATTCCAACCCTTACCCCAACCCTACACGATCACCCTCACCTTTACCCTATTCATAACCCCTAGTTTTTAACCTATTACTAACCCCTAACACTCTAACCCCCTCATCCCATTCCGAACTCCAACCCTAACACTATTCCTAACCCTTCAACCTAAGGCCTCATTTACACGAGCGTGTGCGTTTTGCGCGCGAATAAAACGCAGCGTATTGCGCGCGTTAGCATTGCGTTTGCACTGCGTATACGCAGCGTTGTTGCACTTTTAACGCGCGCACGACTAGCGTGTGCAACGCGCATAAAAAAACGCAGAGGGGATTCATGAGAGGCCAGCCTACAAATAGGCCAGCTGGCCCAACCCCTGCTTGCTGGGAGAAGTAGGTTTTGCACCTTATTTCCGCCTCTGCAGAAACCCCAGTGTGTGTTTCTCCATTGAAGTTGGGATTGGCTTTGCACGGCACACTTATGCCTTCTCAGTCGCTGGCACGTGTGCTTCTTGCCTGGATGATATCACGTCGTTTTGGGGAGCGTGGACCCATGCTTCAGCACCAGACGCCTGTAAGATGTCGCATTTGGGTTCATCCACTTGTGGCCCAACGTACGAAGAAAGGCCATTTCCATAGCCTGTATGAGGACTTCCGACGGCATCCTGAAAAATTTAGAGCCTTCTGCCGCATGTCTGTGGGCACATTTGACCTTCTGCTTGAGCCACTGCATTTCGCCCGAGGAACGTCTGCTTGTGACCTTGAGGTATGTGTGCAGTTGCTATTACTTAGTCAATGACGCTGTCTGCTTTACCAGCCCCCCCTAACATGTGTTGTGGCTTTTTCTTTCTCTTTGTTTTCTAGATTTCTGGCCACAGGCAATAGTTATCATTCGTTACATTTTGAATTTCTTTTGGGAGTGACCGCCATTTCGTTCAATGTCACATCCACCTGTGTCGTGTTGTGGCAGAGGTTAAAGACCACGGTCATGCCTCAGCCCACAACAAATGCAGGTAAAAAAGTGGATCTTTTGATGGCGCTGCTGTGTGGTGAGAATGATGTGGAACAGAGTCTCGAGGTATTGATAATAGGTTCAATTTATTGAGAGTGGCTACCCGTTTCAACGATGAACAATCGTCTTCCTCAGGCCATGCACATATCAGAGAGGACACATCTTATATAACATGTTGGTGCAAATTAACATAATTGAAAAAACCGCCAAATCTGGCGGGGTCAAGGTGCGATCTTGACGTCACTCTGGTTTTTTTTACTACTTCACAATGTTCACATTACGGGGCTATAAATGCATAATGTGTTTTAACATACAAGTTAAATATTTATTCATAAAATGAGGTACAATTAAAATAGTGAAAGAGATAAGTGAAGAATAAATAAAAGATAGCTGAGTTGGGAGTGAACGAAGCCGGGACGCGGCCTCGTTACCAAGGCAACAAAGCAGAGATCATAGCGAAGGAGCGAGTTGATAGAGCTGTGCTAACCCTGGGTAAGATATTGAACCCATTAAAAGCTGCTTAAAAGGTATGTATAATTTAAGTAAAAGAGTGTACATGAAAGCCGTATCGGGCATAGGCATTAATATATAGCTGCGCTGATAAAACATTAGGTAACTAAATTTGGCGTGGTTAGCAACCTGGATCGGTCCTGTTTATAATTAAACCATGTAGCATATTATAAATGGAATGTAAATTTTAATTAAAGTATGCAGCATATTTTTTTAAAAAGGAATGTAAATCGGAGTGAACGAAGCCGGGACGCGGCCTCGTTACCAAGACAACCGGGTAGAGATCGTAGAAAAGAAGCGAATTGGAAGAACTATGCTAGCCGTGGGTAAGATATTGAACCCATTAAAGGCTGCTTAAAGGTATGTATAATTTAAATAAAAGGATGTACATGAAAGTCGTATCGGGCATAGGCATTAATATATAGCTGCGCTGATAAAACATTAGGTAACTAAATTTGGCGTGGTTAGCAACCTGGATCGGTCCTGTTTATAATTAAACCATGTAGCATATTATAAATGGTATGTAAATTTTAATTAAAATATGCAGCATATTCTTTAAAAAGGAATGTAAATCGGAGTGTACGAAGCCGGGACGCGGCCTCGTTACCAAGACAACCGGGTAGAGATCGTAGAAAAGAAGCGAATTAGAAGAACTATGCTAGCCGTGGGTAAGATATTGAACCCATTAAAAGCTGCTTAAGGCATGTATAATTTAAACAAAAAAATGCATATGAATGCCGTATCGGGCATGGGCATTGCTATATAGCTGCGCTAATAGAGCATTAGGTAACTAAATTTAGCGTGGTTAACAAACTTGTTCGGTCCTGTTCATAATTAAAAATGGAATGTAATTTTTAATTAAAGTATGCAGCATCTTTTTTTTAAAAAGGAATGTAAATTACTATTAGTGAGTTCGGAGTGAACGAAGCCGGGACGCGGCCTCGTTACCAAGACAACCAAGTAGAGATCATAGGAAAGAAGCGAATTGGCGGAACTACGCTTGCCGTAGGTGAGAAATTAAGAACTGCTTGAAAGACATGTATTGTTTAAATAAGAGAATGCATATGAATGACGTGTCGGGCATAGGTAATCATCTATGGCCGCGCTAATGAAACATTTGGGTAACTATGTTTAGCGTGGTTAGTAACCTTGTTCGGTCCAGAATATAATTAGAGTATGCAGCATATTTAAAACAGTATGAGGATCTTATACTTTACACTACTATACATGGAAAGAGTATAATTGCAGTTTATATAGATCGGTCCATAATGCGGAAACAAGGAACAATGGGATCCGAAGGCAAGGAAGGCAACATATACTCCAGGTAAAATGATACAAAAATAGAAATAAAAATATGCAAGAATTTCGCTATTTTTAAAAGGAAAATATTTAGGGACGATATGTAAGAAAATGCCTGATGAATGGGTGAATTAAGCAGACAAATTACAAACGGTTAAATAATATGTGATAATTTGGAGATCCTTTAGCCTCAAATATTTTCTTAAAAGTGTAGGTTAGTCCAAAGATGATTCGGAGATGTCATTCAAGCCTCTTGGATGTAAAGTCCGTAATTTAAAAATCCAAAAATTTTCCCTCTGTTTGAGTTTATTAAATCTGTTGGGAACGTCGTGGTGTATCTCTTCAATGGGTGTAACTGTAATTTGATTGAATTGGCATTTATGTATGTGAGTGAAATGACGAGACACACTATGTTTCAAAAAACCTGTGTTCACATTGAATCTATGTTTGTTTATTCTGGATCTGAGTTGTTGTGTCGTTCTCCCTATATATTGGAGTTGGCATGTGCATTCCAATAGATGGACCTAACCATCAGCTATGACATCCTGACCAAACATTTTATCACAAAAACTCATTTCAAATCCGTCGATGTTAACAGCTATATCGACTTCAAAAGTGCCCACTATCGCCCGTGGTTAACCAACGTACCCTTCGGCCAATTTAGAAGAGTACGAAAAAATTGTAGTACCAACGAAAATTTTACAACAGAGTGCAATATTTTAGAGGGGAGATTTAGAGAGAAACATTTCCCTCCACAACTTATCAAAGATGCAAGACAAAAAGCTTCATTATTATCCCAGGACTCCTGCCTGATCCCTGTACAGAGAAAACCAATAGCAAAAAAAATACAACACCAATTTCATCACAACGTTTAACCAAGGGAACAAAACAATCAGGTCAATATTGCACAAGCATTGGCACATAATAAAAAGTGACCCTTACCTCAAAGATGCGATACCCGTTCATCCAAGCATCACTTTTCGACGATCATTAACTCTGAAAAATATCCTGGCCCCCAGCAGAATCCGTAAACCCAAAACAATAGCAGCAACGTTTCTCTCCAAACCCAATGGCTCCTACAAATGTGGCCACCCACGATGCCTATGCTGTAATAGTATCAATAATAAAAAATACTCATATACATCCACAATTACAAAAGAGTCCTTTCCAATCAAGTCACCCCTAAACTGTAGTAGTACATATGTTATTTATCTATTGGAATGCACATGCCAACTCAAATATATAGGGAGAACGACACAACAACTCAGATCCAGAATAAACAAACATAGATTCAATGTGAACACAGGTTTTTTGAAACATAGTGTGTCTCGTCATTTCACTCACATACATAAATGCCAATTCAATCAAATTACAGTTACACCCATTGAAGAGATACACCACGACGTTCCCAACAGATTTAATAAACTCAAACAGAGGGAAAATTTTTGGATTTTTAAATTACGGACTTTACATCCAAGAGGCTTGAATGACATCTCCGAATCATCTTTGGACTAACCTACACTTTTAAGAAAATATTTGAGGCTAAAGGATCTCCAAATTATCACATATTATTTAACCGTTTGTAATTTGTCTGCTTAATTCACCCATTCATCAGGCATTTTCTTACATATCGTCCCTAAATATTTTCCTTTTAAAAATAGCGAAATTCTTGCATATTTTTATTTCTATTTTTGTATCATTTTACCTGGAGTATATGTTGCCTTCCTTGCCTTCGGATCCCATTGTTCCTTGTTTCCGCATTATGGACCGATCTATATAAACTGCAATTATACTCTTTCCATGTATAGTAGTGTAAAGTATAAGATCCTCATACTGTTTTAAATATGCTGCATACTCTAATTATATTCTGGACCGAACAAGGTTACTAACCACGCTAAACATAGTTACCCAAATGTTTCATTAGCGCGGCCATAGATGATTACCTATGCCCGACACGTCATTCATATGCATTCTCTTATTTAAACAATACATGTCTTTCAAGCAGTTCTTAATTTCTCACCTACGGCAAGCGTAGTTCCGCCAATTCGCTTCTTTCCTATGATCTCTACTTGGTTGTCTTGGTAACGAGGCCGCGTCCCGGCTTCGTTCACTCCGAACTCACTAATAGTAATTTACATTCCTTTTTAAAAAAAAGATGCTGCATACTTTAATTAAAAATTACATTCCATTTTTAATTATGAACAGGACCGAACAAGTTTGTTAACCACGCTAAATTTAGTTACCTAATGCTCTATTAGCGCAGCTATATAGCAATGCCCATGCCCGATACGGCATTCATATGCATTTTTTTGTTTAAATTATACATGCCTTAAGCAGCTTTTAATGGGTTCAATATCTTACCCACGGCTAGCATAGTTCTTCTAATTCGCTTCTTTTCTACGATCTCTACCCGGTTGTCTTGGTAACGAGGCCGCGTCCCGGCTTCGTTCACTCCGATTTACATTCCTTTTTAAAGAATATGCTGCATATTTTAATTAAAATTTACATTCCATTTATAATATGCTACATGGTTTAATTATAAACAGGACCGATCCAGGTTGCTAACCACGCCAAATTTAGTTACCTAATGTTTTATCAGCGCAGCTATATATTAATGCCTATGCCCGATACGGCTTTCATGTACACTCTTTTATTTTAATTATACATACCTTTTAAGCAGCTTTTAATGGGTTCAATATCTTACCCAGGGTTAGCACAGCTCTATCAACTCGCTCCTTCGCTATGATCTCTGCTTTGTTGCCTTGGTAACGAGGCCGCGTCCCGGCTTCGTTCACTCCAAACTCAGCTATCTTTTATTTATTCTTCACTTATCTCTTTCACTATTTTAATTGTACCTCATTTTATGAATAAATATTTAACTTGTATGTTAAAACACATTATGCATTTATAGCCCCGTAATGTGAACATTGTGAAGTAGTAAAAAAAACCGGGAGTGACGTCAAGATCGCACCTTGACCCCGTCAGATTTGGCGGTTTTTTTCAATTATGTTAATTTGCACCAACATGTTATATAAGATGTGTCCTCTCTGATATGTGCATGGCCTGAGGAAGACGATTGTTCATCGTTTAAACGCGTAGCCACTCTCAATAAATTGAACCTATTATCAATACCTCGAGACTCCGTTCCACATCATTCTCACCACACAGCAGCGCCATCAAAAGATCCACTTTTTTACCTGCATTTGTCTCTACCTAAGCGGTCCCATCTTGGACACCGACTCGGATCTGGCAGCAGCACTGTGGATATTATACGCTTTGAAACCTCCGTATTCTGGTGAGCATACTCTTGTCACTGTTTCCTCACCCCGACCTACTGATCTACACAAGGTGGCGCCGTCCTTTTGTTCTTTATTTCAGCCCACAACAGAACAGTGGCTAAGAATTTCAGAGGGATTTATTAGAGCAAGTGAATTTCCAAATTGCATTGGTGCCCTAGACAGCTAACACATTCGTGTGAGAAAGCCCCCACGCAGTGGCTCGCAATACTATAACTACAAGCAGTTTTTTTTTCCATGGTATTGTTAGCCTTGGCGGACACTAATTATTGTTTCACTATTGTTGACATCAGCTCGTATGGAAGCTCGGCAGTTGCCCGCATATTCCGTTCATCAAGAATGGGGAAGCGACTCGTGAATAATCGACTGGCGGTGCCGGAACCTTCCTTGTCATCATGGCGGATGAGGGGTTTGCCCAGACAAGGCAAGTCATGCGTCCTTTTGCGAGAAGGGGCTTGGATGACCGTCGGCGCATGTTCAATCACCGCCTAGGCTGAGCTCGTCGATGTGTGGAATGTGCCTTTGGCATTATGTCGAACAGGTGGCGTGTCTTTCTGACTACAATGCAATTGTCCATGCAGAATGTGACACGTGTTATACAAGCGTGTGTCGTTCTGCATAACTTCTGCCGCATTAATGATGCTACCTTTGATGCAGAATATATCCTAACACATGCAGGCAGCAGCCACACTGTCCCCTTTATTCCTCTCGGCCGATCTCTCTCATCGAGTGCGGGATACTTTGGCAGCATATTTCGAGTGCCCAACAGGAGCCGCACCGTGGAGGCTTGATGACCTTTGAAGGGTTGTCTGTTTGGAGGCTTCACTACACACGTCACATGTGGCCAGGGTTTTTTTAAGTTTTTGTGGTTCGTGTTGGGTTAGGGACTCGCAAAACATGAGGACCCTTGACGCGGGTTGCGAGCTTACATCTGTCAGGGTTTGAGCAGGACTTTTCACATTTGGCAACATGCTTTCTGGAGATAGAATGATGGGCGGCCTAAAGTTAGGCAAGTCCAATTGCAAGTGTACTTAGTGTGCTTCGGGGCCCATGACAGCACCCAAACGGTCGCACCTATTGCAAACCATGTCAAACCCCGAGAGATTAACTAAAACCTCATATCACGTGTGCATGCATTGGGCCCAAAGGCCAGAAGTGTGTGAGGGTATAGCCAAAAGACATGTGGGTCAAACATTGTGTTGAGGGGTGTAAAATAAAAACAACACGCAATAGAAACAATCAACATCCATGTTTTTTATGTGTTCGGAATTCACACAACAGCAACATGGTGTGGCCAGTAAAATACACATACATATTTTAGCAAAAAAAGAACACCAACATGGTGTAACCTACATGAGAGGACGAGTTGCCATCCCTTAATAAAAAACAAATTGGCCGCCCAACTATCACGACACCAACACACTCACAGGTGTTGGTAGTGGTGGCCCGGGGAGGAATACGCCGGCATTTCAGCACCACTATGCTCGACCTGGAGCTGCGGAGGTTGTTCCTCGCCAGCATAGTGGTGCTGATGTTGTCCGTGATACATTGGGGCAGGGAAGTGGGGAGCCATAGGGCGCATATAGGGGTGCGGCCGTGCCATTTGGGGGGCCGGATGGTATGTTGCCAGAAATTGGGGCGTGGTGGCCGGCATGGCTAATCCGCGCCACTGCTCTATGGCCGTGAAGCAGTGGTTTGGATTGTGGGGGGGTGTGGAGGCGTCGATCAAGGTTATGATCGACGCTTGCAGCCGGGCCATGCGATCCATGGGGACCAGCCGGAGTAGGGGAACTATGCTGCGCCCAAAGAAGTCGTTGCCGTCCTCATCCGCGGCTCGGCGTAGATATTCCAGTACCCGGCTATCATCTTGGCCACCAGCGGAGGCCTGTGGAGCACGGCGCCGGCGAGTTGGGGCACGCACGGGGTGCTCCTCAGCCGGAGAGGCGGGGTCCAGGGGTGTCGGCTCGGGGCAGGACATGGGCAGCAGGAGGTTGCGGCAGATACTCTCCGATGTCCGTGTCCTCAGTTGTGTCCTCAGTTGTGTCCTCCAAATTGTCGGTGGTCCTATAATGGGAAAATTGCGTAAGAACAGAAGATAGAACAATGCCCACAACAAAACGATGGCAAACAGGACATGGGCAAACACACATTAGACACATGCAAAAGCAGAATCTCTTACGTGCGCATCTCCATTATGTCCTTCAGGAACATCAAAAGTTTGGTGTACATGTAGGGGCGCTTACGCGAGCCCCCATCTCCGCTGCGTCCCTTTTCCCCCATTTCTCGGCGGAATTGGTCCCGGCAGCTCCGCCACCGTGTTTTGATATCTTGGACTGTTGGAGTAAAAACAAATATAACGCCATAAGAACTGTGCCCTCTCACTAAAATGAGGGGCCCTAACCTGCCAATGACATGGTACACGGTGATGCGCCTGCTCCACAAAAGGTCATTGGGCAAATGCACGGAAGATACATACAGGGCCACAGTTCTTCAATAGGGATGACATTGCATTGCCTGAAAAAACATGGTACTCACCCAACCGACTGCGGTCCCGGGTTCGGCCACTCTCCCACTCCTCGCCAAAAAGCTCCTTCGCTACCTCCTCCCAGGCGTCCTCTTTCACTGTGCGGTCGTGGTACGCCTCCACGCGAGTGTCCCAAATAGCCCCATGGCCCTGGACCAGGGTGATGAGGCGCTCGACGTCAATCCCACGCGGCATGGCAGCAGATCTCAGTGGAGGGAAAGTTCTATGTCAACAGGCTTGCCCACTCGCAGTGAAAACGCAAGCACTTCCTGGTTTTTGTTTGCTTTGTCCAGCTTTACAAACTCTTTTTCATGGACATAACAAGTGATGCGTGAAATTCGCGCATCCAACGCAGGAGCATCCGTGTGTCATGCGTGTTTTTCACGCACCCATTGACTTCAATGGGTGTGTGATGCGCGAAAAACGGACGATAGAACATGTCGTGCGTTTTACGCAACGCACTCGCGCTGCGCAAAATTCACACATTGTCTGCACTGCCCCATAGAGTAATATAGGTGCGTAAGACACGCGTGAAAAGCACGCGCGTATATTACGCTCGTGTAAATGAGGCCTAACTTCTAAACCCTAGCCGCTAACTCCCTAACCACAACACTTACCCCAACACTACCCCATCAACCTAACCCTATTCTGAAACCATTAATCCTAACCCAACCCCCTACACCCTATTCCTACCCTTAACCCCAACCCTAACAACTAACTTCTAACCCCTAATCCTAACCGCCTAACCCAAACCCCTTTAAAATAGCACCCTAACCCCCAACCTCTAACTCCCTAACCCTATTCCTAACCCCCAACACTAGCCCATATCTTCTAAATCCTATCCCTTAACCACAACCCCATTCCTAACCCCCACCCCCTACACTCAAACTATTCCTAACCCCCAACCTTAACCCTTGATATCTTCATCCTAACCCCAACCCTACCCCCCTAACCCTATTCTTAACCCCTGACACCTAAATCCAACCCTAACACTCTCACCCTAACACTATTTCTAACCACTAACCTCTAAACCCTATCACAAACCCCAAATCCCTTAACCCTAGCACCCTAAACCTAACCCTTTAACCTTAACCCTATTCCTAACTCTACCCCCGAACCTCTAAACCTTAACCCTATCCCGACTCTATTCCTAACCCCTACTCCTAACCCCAACCCCCTACCCCACCCCCTAACTACTAACCCTCACCCTATTCCTAAACCCAACCCTAACCTCAAAACCCTAACTCTAACTCCCTAACCCTACACCATCACCCTCACCTTAACCCTATTCATAACCACTAGCCGTTACCCCCTACCCTATTACTAACCCCCTCACACCATTCGTAACCCCAACCCTATTCCTAACCCCTCAACCTAACCTCTAAAACCTAGCCCCTAACTCCCTAACCACAACACTTACCCCAACCCTACCCCATCAACCTAATCGTATTTGAACCCCGAATCCTAACTCCAATCCCTAACACCTTAACCCTATTCCTAAACCATTATGGCTCTGGCCAGGGATTTCACTCCTGGAAAAGCCCTAACCCCTAATTCCCTAACCCACTAACCGTATCCATAATTCTAACCCAATCTCTAACCCTAAACTCCTAACCCCAACCACCCAACCCAACCCTACCCCCAGCCCTAACCCACTCACCCAAGCGCTTTACAGCATGCGCTCTGGCCAGGTACTCCTGTCTTGATAAAGACCTTGACATCACTGTTCATATATGGAGTGTTACATGAAGGAATTTGTAATGCGAGAATACCCGGCCAGAGGGAAGGCAACACTCTGGCTGAGGATTCCACTCCTAGAGGGAGCCCCTGAGGTTACTGTCCACATAAAAAAAAGTAACATTAGGGGCTTTAAGATGCCGGAATCCCCAACCAAAGCATCAGCAATGCCCTAGCCGGGGATTTTGCTTCTGGAAAATCCCTAACCCTAGCCCCTAATGCTAACCCCCAAACCCTATCACCCTCCCCCCTTAATTCTAACTCACCCTAAATCATAACCCTCTAACCTAACCTTCCAACCCTATTCCTAAGCCCCAACCCTATCCCCTAACTTTAACCCATACCCTAGCCCCCCTAACCCTAAGAAATAAACTTAAACCCCAACCCTAATACTCTAACCCTTAACTCTATTAATACTCCTAACCCACTAACCTCTATACCCTAACCCCTAATCCAAACCCCTAAACAATAACACCCTAACTCCAACCCCTTAACCCTAGCACCTTAACCCTCAACCCTTTAACTTTAACTCTATTACTAACTCTAACCCCCAACCCTAACCATGTCCCCTAATTCTATACCTAATCCCAAAACCTTAGCCACAACCCTACCCCCTAACGACTTTCCCTCACCTTATTGATAACCCCAAACCTATTCCTAACCCTAACCCTCAACCCTATCAAAACACAAACTCTAACGCCCTAACCTAAACGCCTAACCCCAACACTTACCCCAACCCTACCCCCCTCAAAATCCTAACACTATTCTTAATCCCAAAACCTAAACTCTAACCCTAGCCCCTAACTACAGCACTTACCTCAACCCTAACCCTATTCCTAAACCCATAATACTAACCCAAACCCCTAACACCCCAACCCTATTCCTAACCAATTATGGCTCTGGCCGGGAATTTTGCTACCAGAAAAGCCCTAACCCACTAACCCTACCCCTAGTTCTAACCTAAACTCTAAACCCCTAACTACAACCCTAACAATCCAACCCTAACCCTATTCCAAACCCCCTAATCGTATCCCCTAACTCTAACCCATTAATCCAAACTTCAACCCCCTAACATTCTAACTCTAAACCCCACCCCCTAACCGTTTAGCCTTAACCCTATTACTAACCTCCAACCCTAACCTCTAAAGCCTATTCCCTAACTCCAACCCTATTCCTAAAACCAAAACTACACCTAACCACTTACCGTCACACTATTCCTAACCCCCTAAACCTAATACCCAACCCCCTAAACCAAAAACCCTAACACTCTAACCCTAATCCCATAACTCAAACCCCTAACCCCTTAACCCTAGCCACCTAACCCCAAGTCTAACCCTATTCTTGAACTTAACCCCAACCCTATCGCCTAAACTCAACCCCTAACTCCTTAAGCCAATCACCCAAACCCTATTCCCCGAACACTAACCCAAATTTATCCCCCTAACCCCTAACACCTTCACTCCAACCCTATCCACTAATACTAACCCCCTAATACAAACCCTAACCCATAACCTTAACTCCTTAACTTTCTAAATCCTTAACCCTAACTCCAACCCCTCACCTTAACCTTTTCATAACCCCTAGCCCTAACCCCCTACCCTATTCCTAAACCCTAACCCCTTCTCATTCCTCACCCCAACCCTATTCCAAACCCCCCAAACCTAATCTCTAAACCCTAGCCCCTAACTCCCTAAATTCAACCCCATCCTTTCACCCTAACCCTATTCCTAACCTCCTAATCCTAACCCCAAACATCCTAACCCCCTAACCCTATATGGCTCTGGCTGGGGATTTCGCTCCTGGAGGAGCCCTAATCCCTAACTCGAATTCCATCCTCAATTCTAATCCAAACTCTAACCCTAACCACTAGCCTCTAAACTCTAACCCTATTCCTAACCCCCTATAACTTTGCCCAAACTCTCACCCGCTAACCCAAACCCTAACATCTAACCCTACCCCTAAGCCCAACATCTTAACTATAAACCTAACCCTACCCTTAAGCATAATCCCCTAACCCCAACCCCTTAGCACTAGCATCCTAACCAATACCCCAACCTCTAACCCCTAACACCCTAACCTTTAAACTTATTCCTAACCCCGACTCTAAACCCTATCTGCTAACGCCAACCCTTTTCCCAACCCCCTAACCCAAACCCTACCCCCTGACTCTATACTTAACCCCAACCCTAACCCACTCACAAATCGCTTTACAGCAAGGCCTCGGTCCAGGGACTCCTGGGACTGTCTCGAGGAAGACCTTGACATCCCTGTTCATATATGGAGAGTGACATTAAGGGATTTGTAATGCGAGCATCCCCGGCCAGAGCGTAGTCAACACTCTGGCCGGGGATTCCTCTCCGAGAGAGAGCCACTGATGTCACAGTCCATATATAAACATTAACATTAGGGGCTTTAAGATGCCGGAATCTCTAACCAGAGCGTCAGGAAAAGCCCTAATCCTATCCCTTAACTCTAACCATAGCCCCTAACCCCTTAACCCAAACTCTAACACCCCAACCCTAACCACACAAACCTCTAAACCCTAACACCTAACCCACTAAACCTTACCACTTAACCCTAGCACCCTAACCCCATAATTCTTACCCTAACTCTTACCCTATATCCTAACCCTGATCTTCTAACCCTAACCACTAACCCTATTCCTACCCCTAATCCCCAACCCTAACTGCTAACCTCTAAACCGTAACCCTTACCCTAACCCCCTAACCCAAACCCCTTTAAAATTGCACCCCAACCCCTAACACTGTAACCCTAACCTCTAACTCCCTAACCATATTCCTAATCCCCAATCCTAGCCCCTAACCTCTAAATCCTAACACCAACCCCATTCCTAATGCTAACAACTAACCTCTAAACCCTAACGCTATCCCCTAACCCTTTAACACTAGCATCCTAACTCCAACTCCCTAACCCTAACCCCCACCGCTTAACCCCAACACCCTACCCATTTAACCTTAACCATATTCCCTACCCTAACAAGCAACCATATCCCCTAACCTCTAAACCCTATCCCTTAACCCCAAACCTATTCCTAACCCCAACCCACTACCCTCACCCTATTCCTAACCCTTTTCGAACCTTAACCCCTAACCCTACACCATCATTCTAACCCTGTTCCTAACCCTAACTCCTAATATTCTAATTTCCTAACCCAAAACCTAACCCCAATCCTACCGCAACTCCTAAGCCCAACCCTTGCCCTAACCCCCTAACCCTATTTCTAACACTAACGTCTAAACACTAACACAAACCCTAATCCCCAAAACCTAACCCCTTAACCCTAGCACCCTAACCCCATAACCCTTTTACCTTAACCCTGATTCTAATCCTAACCCCAACCCCTAACACACTAACTTCCTAACCCACTAACTTCCTAACCCACTAACTTAAAGCCTAACCCCAACGTAGGCAACATTCTGGCTGGGGATTACGCTCCTAGAGGAAGCCCCTGACGTCCCTGTCCATACATGTACAGTAACATTAGGGGCTTTAAGATGCTGGAATCCCCAACCAGAGCATCAGCAATGCTCTGGCCGAGGATTTCGCTCCTTGAAAAAATCTTACCCTAACCCCTAAAACCCTAACCCTAAATGTAGCCACTAACCAAGAACTTTACATCAAGTACTCTGGCCGGGGACTCCTGTTTTGAGAAAGACTTTGGCATCCCTGTTTATATATGGAGAGTAACGTTAAGTGCTCTGTAATGCAAGAATCCCTTGACAGAGCGTCGGCAACACTCTGACTTCAGGTGCCCACTCTAGGAGTGGAATCCCCGGCCAATGTCCATAAATGGACAAATGGACAGTGACGGCAGGGGCTATAAGATGCCGGATTCCTCAGCCAGAGCGTCGGCAACACTATGGCTGGGGATTCTGCTCCTAACCTTAAACCTGGCATGAGAAAGAATTTGACGTCAGTATTCATATATGGAGAGTGGCGTCAAGGGCTTTGTAATGCGAGAATCCAAGGCAATGCTCTGGCCGGGGATTCCGCTCTTGAAAAAGCCATATCCCCTAAATCCCAACCCCCTAACCCTAATGCCTAACCCCCTAACCAAGCGCTTTGCAGAAAACGGTCAGGACGAGGACTCCTCTCTTGAGAAAGACCTTGATGTCACTGTTCATATATATGAAGAGTGACGGTAAGTGCCTTGTAATGCAAGTCCCTGACGTCACTGTCCATATATAAACAGTGATGTTGGGGACTTTAAGATGCCGGAATTCTCAGCCAGAGCATCGGAAATGCTCTGGCTGGGGATTCCGCTTCTGGAAAAACTGTAACCCTAAACCAAACCCTATAACCCCCTAACACTAACCCTCTAAACCCTTAAATCTCTAACGCCCTAAACCCTTACCCCAACCCCAACGCTCTAACCCCCTAACACTCTAACCCTCTACTCCCTAACCTTAATCCCAACCCCCTTAATCCCAACTCCCTAAACCCCTAACCCTAACCAAGTTCTTTACAGAAAGCGCTCTCGCTTAATATATCCACCTCTGCTTCAGAGGATTAGCAGGCCTGTGTCTGCTGTCATGCAGTGATGACATGATAACTACCTATACATGATTGCTATAGCCAGCCACTGGCCTCAGCATTGATGCAGCGGTCACGTGCGTGAAGCTGAAATTTCATCACTGCAGGACAGCTAAAATGAGTGGCGAGACCACCAGAGTGGCAGGGATATACCAGGTGAATAATGTTTGCTCATGTGTAATGTGTATATATGTATATTTATGTGTATAGTGTGAATATATATGTAAATGTATCTGTGCAATATGCATGTGTGCGTGTGTGTATAATGTGGATATATGTGTTTGTATAGTGTGGATATATGTATGTGTTTAATTTGGATATATGTAAATGTATCTGTGTAATGTATTTACATGTATTAGGATACGTGAGTATATATATATATATATATATATATATATATATATATATATATATATATATATATATATAGATGTATGTGTATATATGCGAGTGTGCGCGCGAGTGTGCGCTTCTGGAAAAACTGTAACCCTAAACCTAACCCTATAACCCCCTAACACTAACCCTCTAAACCAGGGGTGGGCAAACTTTTTGACTCGCGGGCCACAATGGGTTCTAAAATTTGACAGAGGGGCCGGGCCAGGAGCATTTGGAGGGAGTGTTTGGGCCGGATATACTAAAGCATTAAATGTAGTGTGTGCAAACCTCATAGCACAGTAAGAACACTACAACCCAATTTATTAACTGTCTTTCAAATGTGAAAAATAGCCCTTATCAGTTAATAAATTTGTCTCAAGGAATATGCAAGATATGGCATTTACATACTATTTCGCAGATACTGGGAGGAGGAAATGTAAATAGATTAAAATAACATACGCACTGTGATTTATCAAGAAAAAAGTTCTGTTGACTCTGTAAATTAGCTGCCAACCTCTGAGCAGTAGCCGCCCGTTCTTGTGTTGACTGCTTGCTAGCATAGTTTGCATGCTTCGTGGCAAAGTGACGGCTGATATTGTACTTGACGTGAAACGAAGTGAAAATTAAAGTGAAATAAAGAGAAATACGCGCCACATTAACAACGGTCAATGTGTTTTGAGTGCGCCATCTATTGGGAAAACGTGGGCATTGCAGGGAAAGGGGAAAAAAAAGGAGGTTTTTACTATAATTTGGACAAGTTCGGCGGGCCGGATTAAAATGCCTAACGGGCCGTATGTGGCCCGCGGGCCGTAGTTTGCCCATGTCTGCTCTAAACCCTTAAATCTCTAACGCCCTAAACCCTTACCCCAACCCCAACGCTCTAACCCCCTAACACTCTAACCCTCTTACACCCTAACCTTAACCCCAACCCCCTTAATCCCAACTCCCTAAACCCCTAACCTTTGTTAGGAGCTTATAGTCTTGGTTTAAAAGGGAAATCGGGCGATATGAGGAAAGGAGGGTTGGATCCCTGTCAGGTTTGAGTAGCAATATGGTCCTGGACGCATGAAAGTTAGGCAGGTCAATCTCCCCACTAAATATGGCTTGTAAGGTCCTCGTCAATGTCGGTACAATATCTGGCAAAAGTTTGTAGTATTCAGCCGATAGGCCGTTAGGAACCGGATTTTTATTATTGGGTAGCTTAGATATTGCTAAAGCAACCTCCGCGATATCATTATTTTAAAAGTGGAGTTTTTTTTAATTGGCGATTTGCTTCATAAATATACATCTGGCATGGCCAAAAGACCACATTTTTGCCTTTATCGGCAGGTTTTACTACCACATCATGCCATGATATCTCTCTCTCTCTTAATCCTTTCCTATTATACTAGTCGGTATCAATAGAACACTTGAAGGCGACATTTAATCCACCATGCTCTCTTTTTTCCTTCTCTCCCCATACCTATAAATTTCTATGAACAGTACATTATATACTATATATATATATATATATATATATATATATATATATATATATATATATATATATATATATGGACAGTAAAGAAGTAGTACAGTATATAAAGTGAGGACACGTCCCATATATACATATAACTGAACAGTACATTATATACAGTATATATGAGCACAGTAAAGAAGGAGTACAGTATATACAGAGAGGACACGTCCCATATATACATATAACTGAACAGTACATTATATACAGTATATATGAGGACAGTAAAGAGGGAGTACAGTATATACAGTGAGGACACGTCCCATATATAACTGAACAGTACATTATATACAGTATATATGAGCACAGTAAAGCGGGAGTACAGTATATACAGTGAGGACATGCTCCATACATACATACATACATACATACATACGACTGAGAAGTACATTTTGTTTCCGGACAATCTGCAGGATATTTATGTAGTGGAGCCCCCAGCAAGGCACCACCGTTTTACATCCCCTCCCCCTGAATACGTGTAGATAAGTGACCCCAGCAGATCGCTTGTTAGGTCCATGTAGAAGCTCAAACACTTTATTGTCCTTAAGAATAAGATGGGGGTGATGCATTGTCACAGGCACAACTAGAGGTACAGGCCTGGTTATCCATATTTGTGCCCCCGAGTGGCCACTATTTTACCACTGATCTCTATAAAATGTCAATATAATAGGGATTTTACGGTTTCATGTAACTAGATGCTTAATTTTCGTATAATGAACAGTTCGGCAACTTACTAATTCCTCAGCATTTTTAAGATATCGGTTTGGGATCAGTAAATGGGAATATTCTTGTTTATATCCAGGAACATGACTGATATTTCACGCAGCTGATAATTTGCTTAAATTGGATTCATTCTAGGTCAGGGTTTTCCTCACTGTTTCTGCTATTCATGCCCGCCGGTTTACTCTCTGCTCGGTAGAAGTTCCAGATTTGGGGGTCGGTTGTTGTTAAGGGCAGATTGGTGAAATGTCCCAGGCCCGCTTGCTTCATCATCTTGGTACATACAAGCAGAGCAGCCCTAGGCTACTGCACATGCCCAAAAACGTCTTGTATTATTCCATGTGCAGCACTAGGTGGGTAGGGGGCAACTGCCAAAAGAACGTCTACACAACCGTGCACCACAGATAGAGGCTGCCATTGGGGGTTGCATACTGTTTATTTACTAACAGACACAAATCCTATAAACCTAGAAATTCACGGTACTGATGTCGGCTTCCTGTAATTTAACCACTCTGTGACATACATTTACAGCGCCATGCAGTTAGCGCAAAGTACCGTAAATGTATAGTACTTGGATGGTGCGGGAAATAGCGTAGAACCCGGTGCCATGGCAACCGGGGGCCTAAACAAGGCTCCCAGGTCTGCTATGTGTGAATGCTTATAAAGCCATGCCATGTTGCAGAATTTTTGTTGTGTTATTGGTTGCCCTTGGATCCGACCATAACCCATTCCTTTGGCTATGGTGGAGAAAAGACACATACTGAGTGTAGTATGGCTTTGTGGTCGCTTTCAATGTTCTCATGAACGCGCTTTATTTATTTTGCACTCCGGAACATCCAATTATTCCCGAGTGCTTGGTGTGACTAGCAGCCTGTAGCTGCAACTGCGCATGCGCAACATTAGTGCCGCCTGCACTCGGGAACTGGCAACTGTTCCCGAGTGCTTCTACTAAACTTGCATTTCAGCAAGACTGTATGTACCCGGGAACCGGCGACTGTTCCCAAGTGCTTATTCTAAATCTGTATTTCAGCGTGCGCTACTGCTCATGTGCAGTCACATCGCTGTAGAAGACTGTATGTACCCGGGAACCGGCGACTGTTCCCAAGTGCTTATTCTAAACCTGTATTTCAGCGTGCGCTACTGCTCATGCGCAGCCACATCGCTGTAGGAGACAGTATGTACCCGGGAACCGGCGACTGTTCCCAAGTGCTTATTCTAAACCTGTATTTCAGCGTGCGCTACTGCTCATGCGCAGTCACATCGCTGTAGAAGACGGTATGCACCCGGGAACCGACGGTTGTTTCCGAGTGATTCTAATTTACTATTTGAGCGTCTGCTACAAGTACTAGGACTGCAGTAGCATCGCTGTTCAAATCTTAGCCGTCACTTGGGAATTACACCTCTGAGTAATCCAGAGCTAGAAACCAGCCTGATAATTATCAGTAATTAAGAATAATATTAATTACCAGTCCTCTGATTCCTCCATTGCCGCTGACTGGAAGATTCTATATTTTGCTTCTCTTCACTTATAGACATCTAGAAAAGAAAGAGGTGCTATAATACGTTCCTGGTATATGCTATAGATGTACTGGATCAGTATAGAGATGTTAGTGTGCCTGGTTTCTCATAAAACTCAAATCATTTTTTAGGGGCAATTAAATCCGTTCTGGGGTACATTCTGCGGAGCCAAACTAGAGATCCCACCTCAAGTCTTCCTATCCAAGAGGTCGCACCGACCACCCCACCCTGACTAGAAGCCACAAGTATCATAGAATTGTCTCTGACCACAGCCCATAAATTATTCACCTATCACACCAAAGATCAGATGTCTAGAAGAAATAGCGCTCTCCTTCACATCTGTATAACAGAAAACCATTCTACAATCTATTCAGTGGACCATTTACATCTCATTTATAACATGGGCCTAAGTGTGGCCTAGAGAGGACACCAAATATCTGATATCATCCATCAGGAAAAATATTACACATTCAATAGAGACCTCACATGCACCAAGTTATGACACAAAGTGATATCACTAGTAGTGAAAATAGCCGGACACTGACTTGTAAACTTCTGGCCAAATCACTAGAGAGGAAAAGAAAAGGAGACGCGTCAACTAAACTGCGCCACTCACAGAAAAAATATAAAAACCCTGCCCACACAAACCCTACAAAAATGAGCCTTATTTCAGGGGAGACTTTCATGGACACTGCTGATAACCAGAAAGATTGTGTAACATACTGACAAACAAAATATACTGGGCTCGATAACGTCATTGTCATTACACATAGGGATTTATACATCAGGAACACCTCAAAATAATGATGATATCTTGTTACTAGCCGGGATGTAAGGGGCGTCTGGCTGCAACATTTATCAGCCCATTCATCGCTACCTTTAATTTGGTGGATCTGACGGCAAGTAGAGAGTGTCCTTCCTTACCCTGCCACAAATGGAGCATTTTAAAGGAGTTCTTCCCATCTTAGACATTTATGGCATATATCAGAGCTGGACCCGCATCCTGTGGACATGCCATAAATGTGTAAGATGGAAAAACCCCTTTAAGCTGCACACTCGTCTGTAATAGATGAAACACTACTCTATGGCCAGAGGTAGACAACTGACTGTTAGAACGTCCAAATGTCCTCAAGAATATCCTCCAAGAACAAGAACTCCAGAAGAAAACTCTTCTGCAAACAGCAACCAAACCGCATCTGATCGGGGAAATCCAACTCAAAATCACTATTACCAGAACTCTATGAATTATTTCTATCACACCTACTTTACTTAGTCATAATACTTTCTATAGGAATTTTATCAACATTTCGGCCTCATGCACACGGCCGTGCCCATAATCACGGCCCGTGATTGTGGGCACTGCCAGCTGCAGATGGCCGTGGTCCGCATTTTCGGGCCGTGCTCCCATACAAAGTATGGGAGCACTGCCCATAAAAAACAAAAAGTAGGACATGCTCCATAATGCACAGCACGGTTCTATGGCACAGACACCTATCCATAGCGATACGGAAAGGTGTCTGCGTTCAATAGAACCAGGCGGGTTCGTAATTGCGAATAGTGTTACGGTCCGCAATTCGGATTTGTTTTTTATAGTTGTGTGCATGGGGCCTTAAAGTGTTACTAAACAATGTGACATGTCAGAAGTTTTGATCAGTGGGAGTCCTAGCACTGAGACCCCCACCGATTGCTAAAATGAAGGGGCAGAGTGAGCTATGTACTTCTTTGTTTCTGATCGTCTTCCCTCGGAAAGTTGAGCAAACGGTGTACAGACTAAGAGTTTCCATTTAGCCCGAATAACGCTCGCTCAACTTTCCGTGGAAAGCCAATCAGGAACCATGCGGCACAGCACTCACCCAAGCGCTTCTGCCACTTCGCTGTAGCAGTCGGTGGGGGAGTGCTGAGACCCCCACTGATCAAAACTTCTGCTATGTCAATTTGATATGTTAAAAGTTTAGTTACACTTTATCAGCCTCACACAAGACTAAAAACATACCTTTACCCAACTGCCTCATGGCAATCACAATACCTAAACGGCTCCAACGCCAGCCACAAAGTCCTATAAATTAATCAAATTAATCAGTGCCGCATTTTTTTCTGCCTCCCATTGATTTTAATGAGAGGTCAGAGGCGGAAACCGCTCCAAGAAAGAGATTTGGGGCATTTTTTTGGTGCTGATTCCGTTGCGGTTTCCGTGTGAACCGACCTGTGGAGCATTCACCATCTTGATTCTCTGAACTTGGAAATAGACATCTGAAAAAGAAAAAGGAGGTGTGAGAATACATTCCTGGTAAATGCTATCGATTTCTATATAACGCCGATGTCTGTAAGAAATCCATGAAATAAGATGTTACTGCAGCGTGTGATCCTACAACTACAATCTATGATTCGTATCAGCGACTGGTAAGTATCCGGATAAAGGGGGCAATTTATTAACACTGGTGTTTAATACACCAGTCTTAATAGAAAAAAATTTGAACGTAAAGTGCGACACATTTCTTAAAAGGCAAAAGAATTTTAATAAATGTGTTGCATTTTTCTGCTAGGCCGTGCAGTAAAATTGTGCAATGACCACACCATGCACCATAGCATCCCTTCCACGTCTCCCATAACATAAAAAAACACATACTCACCTCACCGCTCTTCTCCCCTCCATCTTGTCATCATTTCAGCGCCGCTCATACATAGTCGATGCCGAGAAGCGTCAGAGCCATATGTGCAGGAGCAGATTACAATAAGGGCAATGTGGGCACTTGCCCAGGTCCCAAGGCTGAAAGGGGGCCCAGTTCGCCCCGGTTTTCCCGAACTGGTTGCTAAAATTACAGCTGGTTCAGAGAACCGGGGTGAAACAGGACTTCTTACCCAATTGTATCCGCGTCCTTAGGATGCAGATACAACTGATTACTATTGCACTGGCTTTTTCAATGTGGGTAGCATTGGGGGCAATATCTACAAGGGACTCTATTTACCAGTGTAAATAGAGTGTATATTGCCCAGTGGCAATATATACAGGGGGCATTGTGACTGGCGCGATCTACAGGGGGCAGTGCGACTGGCGCGATCTACAGGGGGCAGCGCGACTGGCGCGATCTACAGGGGGCAGCGCGACTGGCGCGATCTACAGGGGGCAGCGCGACTGGCGCGATCTACAGGGGGCAGCGCGACTGGCGCGATCTACAGGGGGCAGCGCGACTGGCGCGATCTACAGGGGGCAGCGCGACTGGCGCGATCTACAGGGGGCAGCGCGACTGGCGCGATCTACAGGGGGCAGCGCGACTGGCGCGATCTACAGGGGGCAGCGCGACTGGCGCGATCTACAGGGGGCAGCGCGACTGGCGCGATCTACAGGGGGCAGCGCGACTGGCGCGATCTACAGGGGGCAGCGCGACTGGCGCGATCTACAGGGGGCAGCGCGACTGGCGCGATCTACAGGGGGCAGCGCGACTGGCGCGATCTACAGGGGGCAGCGCGACTGGCGCGATCTACAGGGGGCAGCGCGACTGGCGCGATCTACAGGGGGCAGCGCGACTGGCGCGATCTACAGGGGGCAGCGCGACTGGCGCGATCTACAGGGGGCAGCGCGACTGGCGCGATCTACAGGGGGCAGCGCGACTGGCGCGATCTACAGGGGGCAGCGCGACTGGCGCGATCTACAGGGGGCAGCGCGACTGGCGCGATCTACAGGGGGCAGCGCGACTGGCGCGATCTACAGGGGGCAGCGCGACTGGCGCGATCTACAGGGGGCAGCGCGACTGGCGCGATCTACAGGGGGCAGCGCGACTGGCGCGATCTACAGGGGGCAGCGCGACTGGCGCGATCTACAGGGGGCAGCGCGACTGGCGCGATCTACAGGGGGCAGCGCGACTGGCGCGATCTACAGGGGGCAGCGCGACTGGCGCGATCTACAGGGGGCAGCGCGACTGGCGCGATCTACAGGGGGCAGCGCGACTGGCGCGATCTACAGGGGGCAGCGCGACTGGCGCGATCTACAGGGGGCAGCGCGACTGGCGCGATCTACAGGGGGCAGCGCGACTGGCGCGATCTACAGGGGGCAGCGCGACTGGCGCGATCTACAGGGGGCAGCGCGACTGGCGCGATCTACAGGGGGCAGCGCGACTGGCGCGATCTACAGGGGGCAGCGCGACTGGCGCGATCTACAGGGGGCAGCGCGACTGGCGCGATCTACAGGGGGCAGCGCGACTGGCGCGATCTACAGGGGGCAGCGCGACTGGCGCGATCTACAGGGGGCAGCGCGACTGGCGCGATCTACAGGGGGCAGCGCGACTGGCGCGATCTACAGGGGGCAGCGCGACTGGCGCGATCTACAGGGGGCAGCGCGACTGGCGCGATCTACAGGGGGCAGCGCGACTGGCGCGATCTACAGGGGGCAGCGCGACTGGCGCGATCTACAGGGGGCAGCGCGACTGGCGCGATCTACAGGGGGCAGCGCGACTGGCGCGATCTACAGGGGGCAGCGCGACTGGCGCGATCTACAGGGGGCAGCGCGACTGGCGCGATCTACAGGGGGCAGCGCGACTGGCGCGATCTACAGGGGGCAGCGCGACTGGCGCGATCTACAGGGGGCAGCGCGACTGGCGCGATCTACAGGGGGCAGCGCGACTGGCGCGATCTACAGGGGGCAGCGCGACTGGCGCGATCTACAGGGGGCAGCGCGACTGGCGCGATCTACAGGGGGCAGCGCGACTGGCGCGATCTACAGGGGGCAGCGCGACTGGCGCGATCTACAGGGGGCAGCGCGACTGGCGCGATCTACAGGGGGCAGCGCGACTGGCGCGATCTACAGGGGGCAGCGCGACTGGCGCGATCTACAGGGGGCAGCGCGACTGGCGCGATCTACAGGGGGCAGCGCGACTGGCGCGATCTACAGGGGGCAGCGCGACTGCCGCGATCTACAGGGGGCAGCGCGACTGGCGCGATCTACAGGGGGCAGCGCGACTGGCGCGATCTACAGGGGGCAGCGCGACTGGCGCGATCTACAGGGGGCAGCGCGACTGGCGCGATCTACAGGGGGCAGCGCGACTGGCGCGATCTACAGGGGTCAGCGCGACTGGCGCGATCTACAGGGGGCAGTGCGACTGGCGCGATCTACAGGGGGCAGTGCGACTGGCGCGATCTACAGGGGGCAGTGCGACTGGCGCGATCTACAGGGGGCAGTGCGACTGGCGCGATCTACAGGGGGCAGTGCGACTGGAGCGATCTACGGGGGCAGTGCGACTGTCGCGATCTACAGGGGTCAGTGCGACTGTCGCGATCTACAGGGGTCAGTGTGACTGTCGCGATCTACAGGGGTCAGTGTGACTGTCGCGATCTACAGGGGTCAGTGTGACTGTCGCGATCTACAGGGGTCAGTGTGACTGTCGCGATCTACAGGGGTCAGTGTGACTGTCGCGATCTACAGAGGGTATTGTGACTGGCGCTATCTACAAAGGGCATTGTGACTCATTTACAGAGGGCATTATCACTGGCGCCATCTACGGGGGGCATTGTTAGTGTGTGTGGTGTTTTACACAATTTAATTAATGGAGACAGCGTATGGAGCTATTATATTCAGGGGCACGGAGTATAGTACTATTATATTCAGGGGCATAGAGTGTGGCACCATGAGAATTTTATCTTCATTTATAGGTGCGGAAATGTTGAAAAAGTGAGGAGCCGAAGACATCTGACCGGCAAACACTGCAGAAATGGGCTGTGGCTGGGAGAAGTCATCATAGAGGTCTGGTCCAGATGGAGAAGAAAAGAGAAGAACGACGAAAAAGAATCTGAGGCGTCACATGTGAGTCACTCAATGTACTGAGTTTTGTTCTGGTGCTGTATACATGTGCTATGTTTGGTTCTGGCACTGTATATATGTACTAAATTTGGTTCTGGTGTTGTATATATGTACGGAACTTGGTTCTGGTGATGTATATATGTACTGAGCTTGGTTCTGGTTTTGTATTTATTTAATGAGCTTGGTTGTGGCACTGTATATATGTACTAAGCTTGTTTCTGGCAGGGTATATATGTACAGAGCTTGGTTCTGATTTTGTATTATGTAATGAGCTTGGTTCTGGTGTTGTGTTGATGTACTAAGCTTTGTTCGGCTGCTGTATTTATGTACTGAGCTTTGTTCTGGTGCTGTATATATGTACAGAGCTTGGTTCTGGTGTACTTATGTAATGAGCTTGGTTCTGGTGTACTTATGTAATGAGCTTTGTTCGGCTGCTGTATTTATGTACTGAGCTTTGCTCTGGTGCTGTATATATGTACTGAGCTTGGTTCTGGAGCTGTATTTATGTACTGAGCTTGGTTCTGGAGGTGTATTTATGTACCGAGCTTGGTTCTGGAGCTGTATTTATGTCCTGAGCTTGGTTCTGGTGCTGTATATATGTACTGAGCTTGGATCTGGGGCTGTATATTTGTACTGAGCTTGGTTCTGGTGTTGTATTTATATTTAAATGATCTCTGTACGGAGCTGTATTTTTGCTGGTGCTGTATTTATGTATTGAGCTTAGTTCTGATGCTGTGCATATGTACTGAGGTTTGTTCTGGTGCTGTATATTTGTATGAAGCTTGGTTCTGCTGCTGTATTTATGTACTGAGCTCGATTCTGGTACTGCATTTATGTACAGAGCTTGGTTCTGCGGCTGTATATATTTGTACTGAGCTTTGTTCTGGTGCTGTATAAATGTAGTGAGCGTGGTTCTGGGGCTGTATATATTTACCTTATCTTAAGGTAAAAGTAGATGTTAAATCTACTTTTACCTTAAGAGAAGGTAAACATGTACAGTAAAAACTAAACACAAAAAACCATGGAGGAAGCTCAGTTTTTTCCAATTAAACCATTACATGGTACTTTCAATGGTGCCTAAAAAACTACAACTCCTCTCGCAAAAAAATAATCCTTCACAAGCCACTCCATTGACATAAAAATTATAAAAGTTATGACTCTGGGAAAGTGAGTGACAAATGAAAAATGGCTTGGACTATATTGACATGGCTTCGGCCTGAAGAGGTTAGAGTGGTGTGAGGGCTTATTTTTTACGGGAGGAGTTGTAGTTTCTATTGGTACCATCTAAAGTACCATACAATACACTGGTAAACTGGAAAAAATAAATAGTTTTTTTGGGTTTCGTTCTTACAACTTTCACCGTGCGGTAAAAATGAAAACTTAACTACATGCTGTGGCTCAATACGATTGCGGCGATACCCAATTTATATAGGTTTTCTTAAATTATACTACTTTCAAAGAAAAAAAAAAGTCAAATTTTTTTTTTTTTGTGTAGCCACATTCTTAGAGCCATAACTTTTTTATTTTTTCATCGCTTGAGTGGTGTGATGCGTATATTTTGCGGGATGAGCTCTAGTTTTTATAGGTACCATTTTTTGGTACATGCAATTTTTGATCACATTTTATTTAAAAAATTTTAATAGCCAAGTTCACCAAAAAACAGCAATTTTGGGGTTTTAAATATTTTTTGGTTCACCATGCACGTTAAAGGGGTTGTCCGAGATATATTTTTATTTAAAATTTAAGCACACAATGCACACATTAACTATTGAATAATATACTTACCTGTGCAATCTTGCTTCTGTTCTCCATTCTGGCAGCTCTTTTCTTCCGATCACATGACTTCTGACGTCACGTTTTCTTCCTCCTCCACTGTCGTGTCGTATCCCGATCACATGGTCTCGCCCCAGCGAGACCTGGGATGGGATACGACACGTCACTGGAGACGTGTCGTTTCTGCGGGTGCCCGCCCAGCCTATGCAGCTTTTTTTCACTGTGAGCGCGCCTATGCGTGTTCACAGTGAAAAAAGAGAAGAGGGACGGCACCTGCGGACTAGAGAGGTACAGTGGCATCTGTACGTTTAGTTCTTACCCTATCAAAGCCTACACATAGTAGGCTTTGATAGGGGATCATACTTCACGATGCAGCACACGGGTCGCATGCAGCCCTTGAGGCTGTTATCTGCGGCCCGCGGGACACCGTACACTGTTTAACAACTGGTTTTACTGGTTCCCGTAAAAATACAGCCAGCGGTCAGGGACGGGTCCTTAAAACCCGAGCTATAGACTTTCTACGGCTCAGGTTTTAACTTGCTGCCCGCGCGATCAGGCAGCTGAATGTCGGGTCTCCGGCTGTCAGTGACTGCCGGGGACCCTGAGGAGAAGATAGAAGCAGCTTTCGCTGCTTCTGTCTTCTCCGATGTCTTCTTACACAGCGTTCAATGAACGCTGTGTATAGCAATAGAGGCAGCGGGTGCCGTTAGTGGCAGGCTGCTGCTGGGTCTTACTAGACCCAGCACAGCCCTATTAGTGACAATCGTCACTATGAGAGGGCTGATTTCCCCTGTAACTGGGGCTGCCGTGCAGCCCCAGTTACAGTGGAAAAGATGGTGTAAAAAAAGAGAAAAAATATATAATGTTGCCCAAAGGTCTTTTTTGACCTTTGAGGGACAGACCATAGTAATAAAAAAATAATAAAGTACAAAAAAAAATTAAATAATAAATACACACAAAATACCCCCCCAAAAAAAAAATGTTCCCCCCCCCCCGCCAATCATTGTTGTAACGCTAGCGCTGACCCAATTACCCTAATATAGACATGTAATATATTAAAATTTACGGTAGACAATGACTATCACAAATAAAAGGTCTATTTTAGGGTAAAACTATGTTATTACCAAAAAAAAAATAGCTGAAACGTAAAAAAGCTTATTTTTTTACTATTATTTTCAAACTTTATGAATAAAAATTCTAAAATGGCAAAAAAGGATGTGTATAAAAACGATAAAAAAAGAAACCTGCATGGTCTACGGAAAAAACGTCCCAAAAATCACGTAGTTAGCCCAACAAATAAAAAAGTTCTAGCCATTTAACTAACACGTGCTAAAAAGGGCTAAACTGTGTCTGGTCGTGAAGGCGCAAAATAGCCCGGTCCTGAACTGGATAAGATCTTCTAGGGTCCTGTATCTAAGCCTACATTGTTAGGCTTAGATACAGGGTCTAACAAACAGTGTCACACATGGAGCCTGTATCTAAGCCTAACACAATGTAGGCTTAGATACAGGACCCAGATGACATTCTTTTTATTCCTGTATAAGGGTATGTTCACACGGCCTATTTACGGACGTAATTCGGGCGTATTAACCCCCGAATTACGTCCGAAATTACGGCTTGAAAGCGTTGGGAAACATCTGCCCATTGAAAGCAATGGGCTGACGTTTGTCTGTTCACACGAGGCGTATATTTACGCGTCGCTGTCAAAAGACGGCGCGTAAATAGACCCCCGCGCCAAAGAAGTGTCATGTCACTTCTTCAGGCATAAATGGAGCAGTTTTCCATGGACTCCATGGAGAACCAGCTCCAGTTACGTCCGTAATGGACGCGGCGTTCAAGGGCCTGCACATGCCGTTACGGCTGAAATGACGGGGCCGTTTTCTCCTGAAAACATCCCCGTAATTTTGGCCGTTACGGACGCTGCCGTGTGAACATACCCTAAGATTAGTGTTTTGGGGCCCTGTATCTAAGCCTAACATGTGGTATTCTTAGATACATGGCCCATGTGTGACATAGTCTGCTTGGGTAATGTATCTAAGGCTACCTTGTGGTAGGCTTAGATACATGGTCTAACAGTATCGGGGTATGTGCACACAGTAGCAGGCTTTTACATCTGAAAAGACAGACTGTTTTCAGGAGAAAACAGCTGCCTCGTTTCAGCCGTAAAAGCTCCTCCTCGTATTATTAGAGGCGTCTGTGACGCTAGTAAATCTTGAGCTGCTCTTCATTGACTTACGCGCATCCGTATGAACATGACACACCGAGCTGTCAAGTACACCGTATTTGTGTGCGCAAAACGCACACGCTCATGTAAATCCACCCTTATGCATCAGTGTGCTTTTCGATTGTCATGTGTTATTCACGCACTCATTCATCCTTTGACAGCTGTTGTGCAAAACAGATGCAAAAAACAACGCCAAAAAGGCTACGATAAATGGCGGAAAAAACATTGCAAAAAAAGCCGCAAGCAAAGAGGCAAAGAACGCCACGAGAAACGACAGGGAAAATGCCACGAAAGACGCAACGAAAAACGCAGCAAAAAAACCTGCAAACAACGATGCAAAAAAAAGACGCGAAAGACTAAGAAAAAAAGGCTACGATAAACGCCGCGAAAAACATCGCGAAAAAAGCCGCAAAGAGGCAAAGAACGCCGCGAAAAACAGGGAAAACGCCACGAAAGACGCAACGAAAAACGCAGCAAAAATAGCCGCAAACAACGACGCAAAAAAAGAAATGATAAACGACGCGAAAAAGGCTACAATAAACGCACCGGAAAACACAGCGGAAAAACATCGCAAAAAAAGACGCAAACAATCAAGCAAAAAACGCCAAGATAAACGAAGCTAAAAACGGCCCGAACAAAGCGGCAAACAAAAACGAAAACAAAGCCGCAAACCGCGCACAAAAAACGCCAGGAAAAACTACGCAAAAAAATCAACGTGCAGGAAGAGGTAAATCTGCCGCAAACTTCAAGATGGAATGTTGAGGCAGATATTCCTCCTGCAAAAAAACTCTGTGTGAACATGGCCTTAGTGGAGAGAGACATGAGATAGAAGAGGGTGGACGAGGGTTGGGGTAGACACGAAGAGGTTTATAGACCTGAAAAGAGAAAGAAAACATAAATGTGAAAAACATAATGGGGGGATAACATTTGCTCACCATCCTTCAAGAATGTCAGCAAGGAGACAAGTCCAGTGAAGGATGTCAGCGGGGAGGAGCAAGGACAGCTCACGTGAACTCTTGGAAGCTACGTGCACGCTCATTGCAGCCTGAAATGAGCGTGCACGGGAAAAAGTTTAATCACAAGAAAAGATCAACAAACCAGACCTGAACTGCATGTAAACAAACTGTGCTAAATTCAAAGAAGAAATGTGCTAAGTAGAATTTTTTTTTTTAAATAATGCTTTATTTAGGTTGTCTGTATAAGGGGTAATGTATGACAGAGTTTTTGAAAAAATGTTGGTATCTCGGACAACCCCTTTAAATAACGCTATATTTTAATAGTTCAGAAGCAGTTATACCAATTTTGTTAATTTTTTATTTTTACATTACTTTAGAGGAAAACTTCTTTTTTTCCTTACTAAAAACTATATTTCCCTTTTTTTTTGCTAGGGGACATGAACCAGCGATTGTTAGATCGCTGGTACAATACACTGCAATACTAATGTATTGCAGTATATTGTAATTTCCACAGGCTTCTGTTAAGTGTAGCTAAACGTTTAACAAACTTCTGACATGCCACTATGAGCACTCCATACATCACTCCCCGCACTATGACATATCGGACACGTCATTTTGCGGGAAGCAGTTAAGGGGTTGAACAACAGGAACTGGTTCTTTAACCCCTTAGTGTCTAAGCCTGTTTTGGCCTTGTGGACACAGCCGATTTTTGCAAATCCAACATGTGTCACTTTATGTGGTAATAACTCCAGAATGCTTTTGCCTATCCAAGCGATTCTGGAGATTGTTTTCTCATGACATGTTGTACTTTATGATACTGAAAAAATTGTCGTTAAATTCAATATTTATTTGTAAAAAAACACCAAAATTTAGACAAAAATTTGCAAAAATCTGTATTTTTCTAAATTGTAATGTATCTGCTTGTAAAACAGATCGTAATACCACACAAAATAACATTTCCTATATGTCTACTTTATGTTTGCATCGTTTTTTGAACATCCTTTTATTTTTCTAGGACGTTACAAGGCTTAGAACTTTAGCTGCAATTTCTCATATTTTCAAGAAAATCTCAAAAGGCTATTTTTTCAGGGACCAGTTCAGTTCTGAAGTGGCTTTGAGGGCCTTATATATTAGAAACCCCCTATAAAACACTCCATTTTAAAAACTGCACACCTTAAAGTATTCAAAACAGCATTCAGAAATTATTTTAACCCTTTAGGCATTTCACAGGAAATAAAGCTAAGTAGAGGTGAAATTTATAAATGTAATTTTTTTTTGAACGAAATTAATTTGTAATACAGTTTTTTCTGTAACACAGAAGGCTTTACGAGAGAAACGCAACTCAATACTTATTGCCCAGATTCTGCAATTTTTAGAAATATCCCACATGTGGCCCTAGTGCCCTAATGGACCGAAACACCGGCTTCAGAAGCAAAGGAGCACCTGGTGGATTTTGGGGCCTCTATTTTATTAGAATATATTTTAGCCACCATGTCAGGTTTGAAGCGGTCTTGTGGTACCAAAACAGTGGAAACCCCCCAAAAGTAACCCCATTTTGGAAACTACACCGCTCAAGGAATTTTTCAAGAGGTATAGTTAGCATTTTTAGCCCACAGGTTTTTTGCTAAATTTATTGTAACTGGTCTGTGAAATTGAAAATCAACTTTTTTTCTGAAAAAACATACAATGTTTTAGTTTTTACAAGGAATAAAGGAGAAAAAGCACCGCAACATTTGTAAAGCAATGTCTCCCGATTACGGCAATACCCCATATGTGGTAATAAACTGCTGTTTGGACCCACGGCAAGGCTCAGAAAGGAACGAGGGCCATTTAGTTTTAGCTCAGATTTTTTCATTTTTACAACAGATAAAAGGAGAAAAAACACCCCAATATTTGTAAAGCAAACTCTTCTGAGCACAGCAATGCCCCATATGTGGTAATAAACTGCTGTTTGGACACATGGCGGAAGTTAGAAAGGACAGAGCGCCATTTGACTTTTGGAGCTCAAGTTTTGTTGGAATGGTTTGCGGCCCCATGTCACATTTGCAAAGCCACTGAGGGGCCAAAATAGTGCAAACCTGGCAAAAGTGACCCCATTTGGGAAACTATACCCCTTGTGGAATTTATCTAGCTGTACAGTGAGAATTTTGACCCCAGTTTTTTTGCTGAATTATTGGGATTATGCAGTGAAAATGAAAATCTACATTCTTTCCACTAAAATGTTGAATTGTTTTCATTTTCACAAGGAATAAAGGAGAAAAAGCGCCCCAAAAATTGTAAAGCAATTTCTCCCGAGTACGGCAATACCCCATATGTGGTCATAAACTGCTGCTTGGATACACCGCAGGGCTCAGAGTGGCAGGAGTGCTACTTGGCATGTAGATTTTGGTAGATTGTTTATTGGGCGACATGTCGCATTTGCAGAGCCCCTGAGGTACCCGTACAGTAGAAACCCCTGAGAAGTGACTCCATTTTGGAAACTTCACCCCTCAGGGTAATCATATAGGGGTGTACTGAGCATTTTGATCCCATAGGTGTTTCATAGATTGTATTAGGCTGGGTTCACACGACCTATTTTCAGGCGTAAACGAGGCGTATTATGCCTCGTTTTACGCCTGAAAATAGGGCTACAATACATCGGCAAACATCTGCCCATTAATTTGAATGGGTTTGCCGACGTATTGTGCAGACGACCTGTAATTTACACGTCGTCGTTTGACAGCTGTCAAACGACGACGCGTAAATTGACTGCCTCGGCAAAGAAGTGCAGGGCACTTCTTGGCAACGTAATTTGAGCCGTTCTTCATTGAACTCAATGAAGAGCAGCTCAAGACTACAGGCGTCACAGACGCCTCGTATATTAAGAGGAGGAGCATTTACGGCTGAAACGACGCAGCTGTTTTCTTCTGAAAAAAGGCGGTCATTTCAGCCGTAAAAGCCAGTTAGCGTGTGAACATACCCTTAGAATGAGGCAGTGAAAATGAAAAATTATTTTTTTCCCAAAAATATGTCGTTTTGAACCCAATTTTTTTTCCCACAAGGGGTAATAGGAGAAAAAACCACACATAATTTGTTACCCAATTTCTCCAGAGTACGGCAATACCCCATGTGTGGCCCTAAACTGCTGTTTGGGCACATGGCAGAGCTCAAAATAGAAGGAGTGCCATGTGGCTTTTAGAGCGCAGATTTTGCTGGACTGATGTACGGGCGCCATGTCGCATTTGCAGAGCTCCCTTAGGTACCAGAGTAGAGTGTAAAACCATAAGAATTGACCCTATTTTGTAAACTACACCCCTCAAGGCATTTATAATTTGCCTGGACATATGACAGGGCTTAGGAGTGAAAGGCGCATGTGAGACCTATTTTGGTGATTTTCGCAGCATTAGCCCACAATTGCAGAGCTCTGGGGTCAAATAGTAAAACAAACCCCCAAGTAGTGACCCCCATTTTGGAAACTGCACCCCTGAAGGCATTTTGACCACACAGGTTTGTTTTTTTTTCTATTACAAATGAATGCTCAGTGGATGGTGCCATGTGAAAATTGCAAATTTCCACAGGTATGTGCCATCTTATACCTCAAACTGTTAAGCGGGTTCTCCCGGGTATGGCGATGCCATATATGTGGACGTACACTGCAGGGCTCAGAAGGGAGGGAGTGCCATTTGGCTTTTGGAGCGTGGTTTTGCTCGCTAGTTGTTTTGCTGGTATTTCAGTTATGATGTGAGGGCATATGTAAGCTGTGCGGAGTACATCAGGGTATAATAAGTGGGTTTAATAATTGGGGAAATAAATAATTATCCACACGTGTGGCCAGTGTCGCACCGATAAATGGTGCCCAATCTTATCCGCTTTTTGACGCTCTGCACATTTTGCATCGCCATATTCTGAGAGACGGAACTTCTATATTTTTTCTCCACCGGAGCTGGGTGAGGGCTTATTTGTTGCGGGACAATCTGTAGATTTCATTGGTACCATTTTGGGGTACATGCGATTTTTTAATCACTTTGTATTTCATTCTTTTGGCAAGCAAGGTGACCAAAAACCTGCAATTCTGATGTTTTTTATTTATTTTTTTACGGCGTTCGCCATGCGCTATGAATGACAATTTCACTTTATTCTGCGGGTCGGCGCGATTACGGCGATACCAGATGTATATAGTTTCTTATGCTTTGCAGCGTCTGCACGATAAAATCACTTGTTTCAAATAATTAATTTTTTGTGTCACCATATTCTGGGAGCCATAACTTTTATTTTTCCGTCAAAAAAAGCTGTGGGAGGGCTTGTTTTTTGCGAGACGGGCTGCAGTTTTTAATGGTATAATTTTGGGGTACATGCAATTTTTAGATCCCTTTTTTTATTCTGTTTTGCGAGGGGTAGTGACTAACAAACAGCGATTCTGGAATCGTTTTTTATTTTTATTTTTTACGGTGTTCAATATAAGGGTAAAAGCATGATATTTTTATAGTTTGGGTCGTTACAGACGCGGGGATACCACATGTGTACTTTTTTTAATATTTTTTGGTATTTCCTATAATAAGACTTATTAAAGGAAAAAGGCTGTTTTAGGTTTTTTTTTAACATGACTTATTATTTTTTACAACATTTTTATTAACTTGTTTTAACTTTTTTTTTGTCCCATTAGGGAACTTGAAGGCATGAAGCCCTGATCACTATTCTAATACACTGCACTACCTACATAGTGCAGTGTATTAGAGCTGTCAGCTATTCACTGACCGCAAGCCTATTAGGCTTCGCCTCCCGGCAGGGGCCCGCTAGGCTGCCGTACTAGGAAGCGATTGTCAGGCTACGGTTGCCATAGCAACCATCGGAACACCCGCGGGTGACGATGGTTGTCATTAGCAACCATAGGGTACGATCTAATCACTTAGATGCAGCGATAGCTGCATCTAAGGGGTTAATCGGCCGGATCGGAGCCTAGCTCCGGTCCTGGCCGTTAGGGCACAATGTCAGCTGTGACAAACAGCTGACACCCGCGCCCGTGGCAACCATCGTGGTTGCCGACAGGCTACAAGACACTTTGATGCATCGATCGGGTTGATCGATGCATCGAAGGAGTTAATCGGCCGGATCGGAGCCTAGCTCCGGTCCTGGCCGTTGCAGAGGGGTGTCAGATAGCGGATACCAGCGGTGATAGCGCTGGCTCAGCTTCTGAGCCAGCGCCATCACATACATCACGTCATGGAGCTGTGATTGGTCCCCTGCCGTCTTACTGTGCCGATCAACTGTCATAAACAGTTGACGGCATAGTTCCGTCACCTTGTCCTTTGACAGGTTGACAGTTTTTAGCCAGGACGCACCGGTACGCCCTGGTGTCTTAAAGCACTTCAATGCAGGACGTACCAGGGCGTCCTGGTGCGGTAAGGGGTTAAGTATATTCACCCACAGAAGATTTTTTTTTTCCATAAACCCCAAACAATTTAAAGCTCCTGATGTAATGTCGGGGTAGGGAGACAGACAGATGAGCCCTAAACTACCCGCCACTCAGTCCCTGCCTACTTGCACGGCCCGTCCTAGGAGACGGCGTACAACTGTTCGACGGTCCCCACGCTCATTAAGTGCACGACAGACAAGGGTACACAGAAGCTAAGGGAAATGGGGCAGTTGCCCACGGCAACACCGTGAGCACCAAGAGTAGTGAACGAGCCGAGTCAAACCAGGAGTGCACGAGGTACCAAACGCAGAGCAGGAGAGTAGTCAGTAAAGCCAGGGTCAATTTGAAGCAGAAGCCAATAGTACTAGCAGGTGCAGCAGAACCAGGAAACCAGACAGAATCACAGGCAAAGGACAAGCCGCAAATTAAGGTATACATAGACCAAGGACGGGAGCTAGAACCGTCTGGCCAGGTTGTGATAGGTTCTCCCACTCCTCAGCCTACCAGCCTGAGTAGTAGCAGATCGAGTCACTATCAGACCTAGGGACAGATGCAGGCTGATTACCCACGGGCGTCGACACAGAAGCTGTGTCTGGCAGATCCTTTACACCTGACCTCTTTAGGGTCCCAATGTATTCTGCTTTCTCTCTTCTGTATGGCTCATTCGGCTATTACAGAAAATTCAAAACTGTGCCAGATCTGTGAGGTCCAGCGCAGGCCTCTACCTTGCTAGGCCCCATGGAGAGAAATATACGTTCGCGATGTCAAAAATATTTTAATATCTTTATATGTGTGAAAAATAAAATTGCTTCCCATGGACAGTTGTCACTGGAGCTCAAAGATCTCCTGCCACAAGAGCCTACATGGGGGGATGGGTATTCTATTTCAAGTCATTTAGTTTATGGCTTTGCATTTCAGCTGTTACAAAGGCAACGTGAGAAAACGTGATGACATTGTATTTCTTATGGCTAAAGATATGTACTAAAGAGGGGATGGGAAGACTGGACATTACCATATTTAGAATGCTCATGCTTTGCAAGTATAAGGTTACCACCTACTCTCATTTTCTTATAAATAAAGATGGATCGCCCCCTGTGGGCAGAGACTTTTTGAACACTGAAGCTGCGTGTCATGGTCTCTCCGGCCGGCCTCTCAGATCCACCATTGAGAGAGCATTCATTAATTTGGAACTCCTAGACAAATGCAGATAATGTCCAACGTTAATGAACAATGTAAATTCTGCAGCGACAGCGAGGAGCTGGCGTAGATTTCCACTATAATTTATGCCACTTTTCTGGGATAATCATAATACATTTGTCGGCTCAGTGGCCACGCCCCTTTCCCCTCGACCACGCCCCATTTCTACAAGAGTGTGGAAAGTGGCACAAAAAAAGGGCAAAAATTGCAATTTGCATCACAAATTCCGACTTTTAATCCCTTTTGTGACTTTTCTACGCCTGGCGTAGAAGAGTTGATAAATGACCCCCCCCCCCTTAGTGTTTTATGTCTCTGTGTTCTTCTCCTGCCTGTAGTCCTCACCTTCCTTACAGCTGTACTAGTGACTGGACCGTGAAGTAACAATCATTACCAGATAGAACGTCAGGTCCGCTCATTGTATAATATTAGAACAGAGGATGAGGAAAGTTTCTTGGGAAGGTCCTTGTATAAATATTACAAGTTGTAGAGTCATTTACTGCTTCACATAAGCTGAGACTTTCCTCCGGTTCGGTCCATATTTCATGACAAGATGTCTCATTATAAAAGCTCTTAGCTGCCATATTTGTGCTCACTTATATATAAACACCGTCAGGGTCGGCCTTAGGTTGGATGGTGCACTGTGTGGGATTCTCTATTGCCGCCCTCCACAAACCAAAAATTAACCACATATATAGACACACACATACTGGAACATATATACTGCACATACATAGAGGGACATATTTAAACAAACAGGCAAATATATATATATATACACATTTTGGAATACACACAAATACACTGATAGGAACATATACAAATACATAATAGGCACATATATACAAGAACAAAGACATTCACATACATACCCATATATACACCGTGCAGATAATATAGTAGATGTCACCTGCAGTCCTATGTAACACTACAGATATCACACTGATAACTATACCCACAGGATCACAGGTTTCTTGCAGGACGGGCTGTGACGGAGCTTCCTCCTCTGCTCTTGCTCCTCGGCTCTTGTTTCCTCCGTGTGTGTAACGAGGAGCAGAGGACAGAATAGGGGCAGAGCCCAGTGGTGCCCCCTACATGCTGGGAGGGTGCAGCGCCACGTGGATACGTACAGGCCGCACACCCTAAGACCGTCCCTAAACATCGTCTCTTACACAGATCTCAAGTCTCTCACTATCTATTATCCGCTCAACTGACACCAACTGACACCTGCAGTTCTATGGAGACGGCTGGTGCAGAGGAGCTCTGAGGAAGGGATCATTCAAAGCGTCCAATCAGAAGCTGCCAACTGGTTTGTACCACTAGGTAAACTACAAGGGTAGGCTCGGACCAAACCAATGACAGTTTTTGTGTTTGTTTTAATAAAGCAACAAGCGGTTATATGTTATACATTTTATATGTATATATCCAAAAAAGAGAACGCGAAGCAGCACTCAAATAAAGTGAATTTATTCATCCAACATGGAACCACATCGTTTCATCTCCTCTATGAAGGCATTTTCAAGTCACTTTATTTGAGTGCTGCTTCACGTTCTCTTTTTTGGATATCTAACACATAAGGAGAGGTCACGCCTTTATTTTTGAAGCTTTGCACCAGCCTAGTCAGGCATTTGTTCACAGTGCTGCTCCAGTCCTCTGCATATATATATATATATATATATATATATATATATATATATATATACACACACACACACAAATAAATGTGTATGGAAAGGAAATGATTTATTCCATCTCAAACAGAAAAATATTGACATTACAGATTTAGGCCCCATGCACATGACCGTAAAAACTCCCGTAATTACGGGCCAATAGACTTCTATTGGTCACGGGTACCTCCCCGTATGCTTACGGGAAGGTGCCCGTGCTGTTGAAAAAGATAGAACATGTCCTATTTCAGGCCGTAATTACGGCATGGGCAGCCAATAGAAGTCTATGGGGCTCCCGTAATTACGGGTGACTACGTGTGTGCACCCGTAATTACGGGAGCGTTGCTAGGCGACGTCAGTAAATAGTCACTGTCCAGGGTGCTGAAAGAGTTAAACGATCGGCAGTAACTGTTTCAGCACCCTGGACAGTTGCTACCGATCACAATATAGATAAAGCTGTAAAAAAAAAAAAAAAAAAAAAAAAAAAAAAAAACCTTCATACTTACCCAGAACTCCCTGCTTCTTCCTCCAGTCCGGTCTCCTGGGATGACGTTACAGCCCATGTAACCGCTGCAGCCAATCACAGGCCAATCACTGGCTGCAGTGGTCACATGGACTGCCGCATCATCCAGGGAGGTCGGACTGGATGTCAAGAAAGGGACGCGTCACCAAGACAACGGCCGGGTAAGTATGAATTTCTTTTACTTTTATTACGGAAAGGGCTTCTCTCTATCCTGCACTGATAGAGAGAAGGGGCTGCCGATTAGTGCAGTGCAATTTTGCAGCCAAAAACGTGCCCGTAAATACGGGTGGAATACGGGTCGAATACGTGTGACCAAGGACCCGTATTTATGCCAGTATTTACGGGTGGACAAAAATACGGTCATGTGCATGGGGCCTTATGGGGTGATTTGGTTTCTTTGAAACGGCAGCGCTTTAAGTCTTTTTATTTCTGTCAGCGAGTTAATTGTAAAGATAAAGACTCACCCAATATCCACGTTTTAATGTTCTGTTAGTGTCTTCATCATACTGGACGGGTGAGATAATGTGATTGATAGAAGATAAGCGGCGGTTTCCCTATTTATGGCGGTATCACAACAGTAACCACATTGGCCTCTCACATTACTAATGAATTGCTGCGAGGCCTCCCCTCCTGAATAGTGGATGTATGTAACGTATAGGGGGGATACTCTGCGTAAAAGTACACAGCGTATCCGCCATGGGAGCCGCAGGGAATTTCACCAGAAAAACTGCACAGAATTGTGGTGCAGTTTTTCGTTTGGAATCTCCACTGCGGAAATAATGCTAGAAAAAAACCACTTTTTTCGGATTCGTGATTTGTAGCTACATCGACTTACCTGCAAACGCTGATGCTGCTGCAGAATCAACTGTAGCCTCTGGTGCCGATGTGTCCTCGCTCGTCTGACACGATGCAGGACCTGTGAGTGACGACACAGCGTTATCTCTCGAGAACACGCTGTGTCTGCACTGCCAGAAGCTGGGCGTTCTGAAGAGAAGTGGATGATACTTCTCGTCAGAACGCCCAGCTAGTAAAAGAAGTAAAAACGCCCCGATGTAACACACATAATACACGCCCAGTTGTACTTTTGCAAGCCTCATTTGCATAAATACAAAAATGGTCATAACTTGGCCAAAAATGCTCGTTTTTTAAAATTAAAAACGTTACTGTAATCTACATTGCAGCGTCTATCTGCTGCAATAGCAGACAGGGGTTGCAAAATCTGGTGACAGAGACTCTTTAAGCTGTTTTTTTATTGACACAATGAAAAACGGCTCCAAAAAGGGCTCAAGAAGTGACATGAACTTTTTATTTAACAAAGCGTTTTTTTTACTACAGGGTGTAATCAGGAGCGCAGCTGGGGATGGCAGGGGGGGGGGCATGTGCCCGGCCATCAATGGCGGATTATCATGGTACATTGTAGTTTTGTCGCGATTTTGCCGCAAATCGCGGCAAAAAAAACGCGATAAAACTGCATTGTGTATGTCCTGCAAAAGGACCTTTAGACATAAGGTCACATGACCTAATCTCTGAAGTTCTTACTATTGCTTAGAGACCTGCTGGTCACATGACCTCATCTCTGAAGTTCTTACTATTGCTTAGAGACCTGCTGGTCACATGACCTCATCTCTGAAGTTCTTACTATTGCTTAGAGACCTGCTGGTCCCATGACCTCATCTCTGAAGTTCTTACTATTGCTTAGAGACCTGCTGGTCACATGACCTCATCTCTGAAGTTCTTACTATTGCTTAGAGACCTGCTGGTCACATGACCTCATCTCTGAAGTTCTTACTATTGCTTAGAGACCTGCTGGTCACATGACCGCAGGACTTCAGCAGCAGCAGCGACTCCACAGAGAAGACTGACTATGTAAGTATAAGGGGATTGATTTGTTTAATGGGACTGTATTTAGGGGTCTGGTGTGGGGACTGTATTTAGGGGTCTGGTGTGGGGTCTGTATTTAGGGGGTCTGGTGTGGGGTCTGTATTTAGGGGGCCTGGTTTGGGGACTGTATTTAGGAGGTTTGGTGTCTATTAGTTTAAAGAGGCTCTGTCACCAGATTTTGCAACCCCTATCTGCTATTGCAGCAGATAGGCGCTGCAATGTAGATTACAGTAACGTTTTTATTTTTAAAAAACGAGCATTTTTGGCCAAGTTATGACCATTTTCGTATTTATGCAAATGAGGCTTGCAAAAGTACAACTGGGCGTGTTGAAAAGTAAAAGTACAACTGGGCGTGTATTATGTGCGTACATCGGGGCGTGTTTACTACTTTTACTAGCTGGGCGTTGTGTATAGAAGTATCATCCACTTCTCTTCACAACGCCCATCTTCTGGCAGTGCAGCACTGTGACGTCACTCACAGGTCCTGCATCGTGTCGGCACCAGAGGCTACAGATGATTCTGCAGCAGCATCGGCGTTTGCAGGTAAGTCGATGTAGCTACTTACCTGCAAATGCTGATGCTGCTGCAGAATCAAGTGTAGCCTCTGGTGCCGACACGATGCAGGACCTGTGAGTGACGTCACAGTGCTGCACTGCCAGAAGCTGGGCGTTGTGAAGAGAAGTGGATGACACTTCTATACACAACGCCCAGCTAGTAATAGTAGCAAACACGCCCCGATGTACGCACATAATACACGCCCAGTTGTACTTTTACTTTTCAACACGCCCAGTTGTACTTTTGCAAGCCTCATTTGCATAAATACGAAAATGGTCATAACTTGGCCAAAAATGCTCGTTTTTTAAAAATAAAAACGTTACTGTAATCTACATTGCAGCGCCTATCTGCTGCAATAGCAGATAGGGGCTGCAAAATATGGTGACAGAGCCTCTTTAAGGGGTCTGTATTTAGGGGGTCTGGTCTGGGTTCTGTATCAGATTAAGGGATTTAGGGTCTGTATATTTAGGGGTCTGTGTTAGTTTAAGTGATCTGGGGTCGGTATTTAGGGGGTTTGTTTTAGTTTGAGGTCTGTCGGTATTTAGGGGGTCTGTATTTGGGGGTGTGATCTGTATTCGTTTATGGGGTCTGTATTTAGGGGTCTGTATTCGTTTTGGGGTCTTTATTTAGGGGTCTGTATTCATTTAGGGGGTCTGGTCTGAGGTCTGTATTAAGGGAGTCAGGTCTGGGGTCATTATTAGTTTAGGGGTTCAGGTCTGGTGTCCGTATTTAGGGGTCCGGTCTGAGGTCTGTATTTATTCAGGTTGCTTGTGATGGGGTCTTTATTTGTTTAGGGGGTCTGGTCTGGGGAATGCAATAGTTTAGAAGGTCTGGGTCTGTAGGTATTCTATAATCTAGTCTGTGTTCCAATTTTATTAGTATGAGTAAAAGGGGTTGTCCAGGCACGTGAATAGGTCATCAGTATAAAAAACGGTCTGTGCCCGTACCACCCCTTTAATGTATGGTCCTGGGCCTTGGTGTCTAAATTTGTGTGTTTCTATAGGGGCTGGAAATGGCTGCAGAAGTGATGGGCAAAGATGTCTCATCAGGAGAAGTCGCCATAACGGTCTGTGCCAGATGGAGAAGAAAAGAAAACGGCTCCCATCAGAGAAGACGTCACTGGATCTATAGGGGATCTCCTCTCCTGACATGTCTGTTGCAGGTAATTCTTGTATTCTACATATTTCTGTGTACCCAGAGCTAATAGACAAATGCGTGTTACCATTCCCATTGTCAGGAGGATGTGTCCCTACACAGTGTGATACTGTCAGCGATGGTTGGAGACTGTCAGTATGTAGGGACACAGCCCTTTAACAAGGGGAATCGTAACAACCATTTGTCAATGATCACACAAAAAGGTGGTGTTCACTATAGACACGGCAGAGCGGCGGTAGGGAAGGGGGGCCCAAGTTTGTGGAACAGCCCATGGCCTATGGTATACTTAATCCGCCACTGCTGGCCATACAGCCAGCGCCTTTCTACAAGTGAAGCGGCTCGATACTTTGCGCCGCTTGCATCGTTGAAAGGCGCTGATTGACAGAGAAGCGTTCAACCCCAGGAGACCTGCGCAGAAGAGAGCAGGTCTCCATTGCTGCCGGACGGCGTGGGAATGGGATTAAGGTGAGTTTGAATAGTTTGTTATTTTATCGTAATAAAAAAGTGTGTGGCATTATCTACGGGTGTGGATTTATCTACAGGGGGGGCTATATACTGGCGTGGGCTATCTGTGGAGCACTATATACAGGGTGGGCTATATCTACAGGGGGCTATCTGTGGAGCACTATATACAGGGGTGGGCTATATCTACAGGGGGCTATATACAGGGTTGGGCTATATGTTGAGCACTATATACAGGGGTGGGCTATCTGTAGAGCACTATAGGGGGTGCTATATGTGGGACACTATACAGAGGTGGGCTATATGGGGGCACTATCTACAGGGAGCTCTATGGAGGGCACTATCTACAGGGTGCTCTATGGCAGGCACCATCTACAGGGGGCACAGTGTGTGTGTGTGGGACATGGTGTATGGTGCTATTATAATTAGAGGTGTAGTGTATGGCGCTATTATATTTAGGGGCGTAGTGTGTGGTATAATGAGAACTTTATCTTTGTTTATAGGTTTAGAAATGTAGGAAAAGTGAGAAGCTGAAGACATCTGAGAAGCAAACTGCAGAAATGGGTTGTGACCGGGAGAAGTCATCATAGAGGTCTGGACCGGATGGAGAAAAAGAACTAGAATCTGAGACGTCACCGGTGAGTCACTTAATGTAAATGTTCATTCTGCCTCTAATCAGCACTGTAATCACTGTATGATTTGCAGAGAGATGATGGGTGGTATGTTTTTTTTTTTTTATGAAACAGCATCTCCCAGCATATCCTTACCATTGTTCGGACCATGCTGGGAGCTGGAAACAATTTAGTGTGAACCTATACGTCAGGGGTTGCACTAAATTGAGCTGTATTTGTGCTGGTGCTTTATATATGTACTGAGCTTGGTTCTGGGGCTGTATTTATGTACTGAGCACTATTCTGGTGTTGTGTATAGAACTATATTGCTTGTAAAATGTACAAATGTTTTTATGCTAGAGTTACATAAAAAGAAATGTGAAAAAGAAATGACACGTCGACTGGTAGAGAAAACAAACATTGCGAGGGGGAAGGAGATGTCGGGAAAGGGGTTGGGGGGGGGGCGCCAAACTGAATCTTTGCCCCGGATACTGGAGAACCTAGCTACGCCTCTGGTGTATTACGGTCTCATGCCTCCCATCCAGCAGATGGCCCTGCGGGAGCGCCATGAACACTCACCCCTGCAGCCGCACCATCCTGACCTGCCTCCGGTCCCCTGGACGAGCTCCAGGTGGGCTCTCCGGGTGAGCTTGCCGCGCTGAAGGCAGAAGAAGACGCTTCCGTCTGCTGAACCGCCAATGAAGGAAGCCTTTCTTGCCGACCGGGCCCATGTTGCTCTATCGGCCTCTTCATTCGACTGCGGTCACACGGGCCGACTGCCCGCCGCACGCTGCTCTGGATGCCAGGGGCCCGACCGCTCCTTCCTGATGCCCTCACCCGCACACCGGAAACTGCCGCCATCTCTCCCACTGGCCTCGGACCATCCACGCCACTGGTCCCGGCCTCCGGAACCTCCACAGCAGGTAAGGGGGGGGGGGGTCACACTCCGTCTGCGCCGTGGAACCGGTGATGTAGGGCTGAGACGCTCAGGCGGCCTGGAACGCAGAGCCCTGGGGGGACACCCTAAAGGAGACCCCACAAGGGCCCCTAACTGCTCCTGCACCCACCCTAGCCCCTTCTCCACTGCCTGTACCCTAATCCTCTCCAGCAACTGCTCTAAGCCCTCCATCTATAGTCTAGGCCCTAAACTGACACAAAAACTGATGGCTACCCTGACACTGGCTGCACACACCTTCTCCTCACAAACTTTTTCAAGCCATAAAATGGCTTCCTTGCCTACTATATATATATATATATATATATATATATATATATATATATATATATATACATACACATATATATATTCCCTAACTCCACCTCCAATACCCCCAGCCACGTTCCTAACTTAAACCCACCCACCAATCTATAATCACAATACCCCTCTACTTGACCCCTTGCAGGCCCAGAACCATCATGACCGCCCTCTGTCCAGCTTTGCTTAGCTCTGGGCTCACAATAGCGACTGTGGCATCTGAGGTGTTAAGAAGACTGGTGACCCCCTCTAATAGTCCATCGCCAAACTCAACGGCGCGATCGCAGGCTGCCGATGATTGGCATGGCAACCTGGGGCCCTAATGAGGGGCCCCAGGTCTGCCATCTCTGCACTCCTATTAAGACTTGCCTCCGGCAGGGATCACGATATACTTCAGTACATTAGTAGTGCAATAGTATCATGCAAGCGATGCAATGATTGCTGGGTCAAGTCCCCTAAGGGGATGTAAAACAAAGGTTTATTTTTATGTACACAAAGTTAAAAAATAAATAAATTACCCTCTAAAGCAGGGGTTTCAAGCAAGCGGCCCGCATGTGGCCCCTGACGCTGTCATCTGCGGCCCGTGGGACACAGCCGCTAGTGCAGGCTCTGCTCCGGGATTCTGTGGAATTCCCTGACATCGCTGTCCATATATGGACAGTGTTGTCAGGGTCTTCACCAGAGCAGAGTCCCGGGCAGATCGCTAGTATGTCTGGGGCTTCCCCAGAGCTTGAGTCCCAGGCAAAACGCTGGTATAGGCTCTGCTCCGGGACTCTGGGGAAGCCTCGGATATCGCTGTCCAGTATCTACAGGGGGCACTGCGGCACCATCTACAGAGGGCACTGCGGCACCATCTACAGAGGGCACTGCGGCACCATCTACAGAGGGCACTGCGGCACCATCTACAGAGGGCACTGCGGCTCCATCTACAGAGGGCACTGCGGCTCCATCTACAGAGGGCACTGCGGCTCCATCTACAGAGGGCACTGCGGCTCCATCTACAGAGGGCACTGCGGCTCCATCTACAGAGGGCACTGCGGCTCCATCTACAGAGGGCACTGCGGCTCCATCTACAGAGGGCACTGCGGCTCCATCTACAGAGGGCACTGCGGCACCATCTACAGAGGGCACTGCGGCACCATCTACAGAGGGCACTGCGGCACCATCTACAGAGGGCACTGCGGCACCATCTACAGAGGGCACTGCGGCACCATCTACAGAGGGCACTGCGGCACCATCTACAGAGGGCACTGCGGCACCATCTACAGAGGGCACTGCGGCACCATCTACAGAGGGCACTGCAGCATTATCTACAGAGGGAACTGTGGCATTATCTACAGAGGGCACTGTGGCATTATCTATAGAGGGCACTGTGGCATTATCTACAGAGGGCACTGTGGCACTATCTAAAAAGGGACTGCCCAATCTTGACGTGTGTCTGCCAAACGCTGCCAACTGAGCCGCCGGACTGCATTTAGCGACAAACTGGAAAACTGAATTGTTGAAATAAGCACGTGGAGAAATATCTCAAATTTTCAACCTAGCGGTATTATTATAGTAATGTAGTATTATTATAGTAATGTAGCATTATTATGATAGTAATATAGTGTTATAGTAGTTCAAATAACTAATTGATTGACAATAATTTTGTATTGTATCAAATTTGAAAGTAATGCGGCCCGTCAACTTCCAATTTTTTCTATATGCAGCCCACTTACCCGGCCGAGTTTGAGACCCCTGGGATAGACAGTGAGGACAGTTTACAGGGAATATAGGACATACAGTGAGGACAATATACATGGAATATAGGACATAGAGTTAGGACAGTATACTGGAAATATAGTACATATAGTGAGAACAGTCTACAGGGAATAAAGTACATATAGTGAGGACTGTATACAGGGAATGTTGGACAGACAGTGAGAACAGTATACAAGGAATATAGGACATTAAATGAGGACAATATACTGGGAGTATAATACATATAGTGAGGACAGTATAAAGGAAATAAAGGACATACAGTGAGGACAGTATACAGTGTATATAGGATATACAGTAAGGACAATATACAGAGAATATAGTAAATATAGTGAGGACAGTATACAGAGAATAGTACATATAGTGGGGACAGTATACAGGGAATATAGGACAAAGTGAGGACAAAATACAGAAAATATAAGACATACAGAGAATATAATATACAGAGAATATAGTACATACAGTAAGGACAACATACAGGGGCTATAGGACAGACAGTGAGGACAGTATACTGGAAATATAGTACATGTAGTGACGACAGTATACTGGAAATATAGTACATATAGTGAGGACAGAATACAGGGAATATAGGACACACAGTGACAGGAAAGTAGGAATTTAGTACATATAGTGAGGACAGTATACAGGGAATATAAGACATACAGTAAGGACAGTATTAGGTTTTATTTTGTTTCAGCTAATTGTCAGAGAAAAGAATGTACTTAGAAACTCCTTTATCGGAGAGGAAGACTGCCTGCAGGGGACTAGATCACGAGAAGTCACATTTTACTGTGTTTCCAACGACTATCAGTCTAGAAAAGTCTATAAGTCCCCATCACATCACGTTTTTAGTCTCCACTTAATGTATATGCCAGGAACTGCTCCCGACATATACGTTAAACAGACAGTGACAGATACTCAACAGTGGCATCTGCCAAGCATAGACTAAAATGGCGTACGTTAAATGTATGCGTCATTATCTCTCATGACCCCCTTCAAGACATACGTTAAACGGATGCCATAATAGCCTATAGGTGAGGGATGCCACTGTTAGGCATCTGTCACAGGCATCTGACTCCCATCGACGGATCAATTTAACATATACAGGTCATGAAAATCTAATGTAAATCCTATGACGTATACATGAAACTGAGGCCTGTGACGTATGCTATATAGTGGTATACTTCACCCATAGCCTTCCATGCTTAAAAACAAATACCACGCATTGTACATTTCTTGAGGAATTCCGTTGTATGGAATAGCGTATACCAGCCTGACTTAGGCCAAAAGAACCCTTTTATTTTTACCCGTCGGGCTTGTGGAGACCTATGGACACTTTACTGTGTAGATTGGGACAGATCAACTAAACGTTGGGCTAAAAAGTGATCAATATGTAAAAATCTGTCAATTACAATATATGTGTAACACCCCTTTGGGCCGACCTCTGTAGGCAGGGTGTATTGTAGTTCTCACCTCACTATGGCGAGGTGCCTCCACCCGAATCTTGCTAGGAGCTGTATACGAAAGCAGAAGGGTCTTCCTCTTCTGCCAGGGGTCGACTCGGGAAATCCCCACCTGAGCTCAGTACACACTCACAAGCGGTTATGGTGAAACTACTCAACTGTTTTATTTAGGGAAAGGTAAATAGGGGCGATCTGAATTAGAATGATGCAAATAAAGAAATAAAGCACAAATGACATAACAGTTACAGTTCTGTGTGATTAACCCCCTAGTGGTGGGCATGGGCTATATGCCAGGCCTGGCTGGTACAACACATCAATATTCACAGAAATGTTATGGGGATAACAAAGGGTTAGGATACGGTCTTCACCAAACATATACAGTATATCAGTGACCCACACATGATAATGATCACTCACCCGCGCTCCTACTGCAGGTAATAGCCGGCACGCGCTCATACTGCAGGTAATAGCCGGCACGCGCTCATACTGCAGGTAATAGCTGGCACGCGCTTATACTGCAGGTAATAGCTAGCACCCACTTATACTGTTACTAATGGCTGCAGTAATGCAATGAACACAGTCCAAATGTTGGGGCCCTGTTGCCGCGCTTTTCTGTAACCGTTGGTGCACTTAATTACTGGAATTCCTCTCAAGAAGAGTTCTCTCACTAAGTCCTCAATATCAGCACAATCCGTTCCAGGAATGTGTACTCACTACTTCTTGCAGCAAAGATGATATTCCCCCGGGATCCAGCTCGGGACCGCAGCGTTCAGACGCGTGGACGACAATGGAGTGGCAGGCAAAATCCTCCAGTGCTGCAAAGCAGGGAACCTCCCTGGAATCAGGCTGTTTTGCAGAGGGGATGCTGCTGCAGCATTTCTTCCTCTCATACAGTGAGCTGCTGGGCTGTCAGGACTGTCTCTGGGTCCCTGTGCTGTGTGCCCCAGTGCAGGACTCTTCTCTCTGCAATGCCCTCAGTCTCCCTATATCCTGACCATGTGACTCTCCCAAAAATGGCCACTGTCTCTCTTCCTTGCCCAGCCTTTTCCCACAATCCCCTGCTCAGCCAATCAGTGCTCCCCTCTCCTAGGCTGCAGGGGTATAGAGAAGCAAGTGCTGCTGGGACATGTAGTCCACTGCACTTCAGAAGAGGAGGTGCTAATGTCTGTTGATGTGAGTCCCTGCTTGGCATTAAAGGGGTTGTCCCAAGTTGACTCAAATCTTTTTTTTTAAACATTCTAAGCAGGAAATGAATTTTAAAACATTTGCTGTTAAAAAAAATTAAAAATTCATTTCCTAAGTGCCTTTTTTTTACACTTGATAACTCAGCAAGTGCTGGTTATCTTTTCTAAAAAGGGGCGTGAGCGGCTCGATGTCAATCAAGCCGCTCCGCTCTGCAGTGTGCGCGCTCCCGATGTTGCTAGATACTGTAGTTCTAGCAACATCGGGAGAATGTTCGTCTCAAGCGGGCATGGTAAGCCCGATTGAGACGAACTTACCGTGAATGTCATCAACCCTACAATACACTACACTACACTACATTACATTACACTACACTACATTCACCCCGTTTCGGCAAACAACTTCTCTCCCCCCCCTGTCACTACATGTAATTTGTGTACCCGCCGCATCGGTGCTGCATCAGCACCCGGCGAACAACTAAAAATATATAAAAAAAATAAACTCACCTAAGACGTTCTAACGGCGCTCTGAACGGCCCCGTCACTTGCCATCTTCCTTCTTCTTGGCGCCGCTCGCATTCATAGTAACAATGCGTTGTGGCGCTGATGACGTAATCATATCAGGCACACGTGATTACGTCATCTGCACCCACCGCTATGTTATTGTGAATGGGAGCAGTAAGAAGAAAAGTGACGGGACCGTTCAGCTCTTCGTGGGAACGTCTTAGGTGAGTTTATTTTTGTATGTATGTTGTCATGTATGTGTATATTTGCATGTATGTATGTATGTATGTATGTATGTATATGTATGTATGTTGTCATGTTTGTATGTGTATGTATGTATGTTTGCTTGTATGTATGTTTGCTTGTATGTATGTATGTATGTTGTCATGTTTGCATGTGTATATGTGCATGTATGTGTATATGTGCATGTATGTTTGCATGTATGTATGTTTTCTTGTATGTATGTATGTTGTCATGTTTGCATGTGTATATGTGCATGTATGTTTGTATGTATGTTTGCATGTATGTATGTTTGCATGTATGTATGTATGTTTTCTTGTATGTATGTATGTTGTCATGTTTGTATGTATGTATGTTTGCTTGTATGTATGTTTTCATGTATGTATGTTGTCATGTTTGTATGTGTATATGTGCATGTATGTTTGCATGTATTTATGTTTTCATGTATGTATGTTTGCTTGCATGTATGTTTGTATGTATGTTTTCTTGTATGTATGTTGTCATGTTTGTATGTGTATATGTGCATGTATGTATGTTTGCATGTATGTATGTATGTTGTCATGTTTGTATGTGTATATGTGCATGTATGTTTGCATGTATGTATGTTTGCATGTATGTATGTTTGCATGTATGTATGTTGTCATGTTTGTGTGTGTATATGTGCATGTATGTTTGCATGTATGTATGTATGTTTGCTTGTATGTATGTTTGCTTGTATGTATGTATGTATGTATGTTTGCTTGTATGTATGTATGTTTGCTTGTATGTATGTTTGCTTGTATGTATGTATGTAGTCATGTTTGTATGTGTATATGTGCATGTATGTATGTTTGCATGTATGTATGTTTGCATGTATGTATGTTGTCATGTTTGTATGTGTATATGTGCATGTATGTTTGCATGTATGTATGTATGTTTGTTTGTATAAATGTCTGTATGGCCATGTATGATACTGTCTGCTGGCGCCCTGTATCTAAGCCAACTTTGCCGCAGGCTTCTATACATGGTATAACAGTCAGTATCACACATGAAAGTGAAACTAAGCCTACGACATGTTTTATTACATTTTTTTTCTTATATTTTTGATTTTTTACAGGTTTGGTGTTTGGACTACGTCGGTTTCGAGGACTACTTAGATGACGCTTTTTTTTTCTACAATAAAATGGTTAATGAGGGTTGTGTTGGGGGTGCTTTATTTCAATAAAATATTTTATCTATATCTTTGTGTTTTATTTTCAAGTTTTATTACTACCACTTTAGTAATGGCCGCTGTCTGAGTGACAACATCCATTACTAAGGCGAGGCTTAGTGTTAGCCGGTGCAGAGGCTAACACTAACCACCATTATTACCCCGGTACCCACCACCACCAGGGGTGCCGGGAAGAGCTGGGTACGATCCAGTACCCGACCATCTGTTGTGATGGTCGGGCTCTGGGGCGGCTGCAGGCTGGTATTATGAGGCTGGGAAGGGCCAAAAACAGTGGACCTTCCCACCCTTGTAATGCTAGGCTGCTGCTGCTGTGTTGTATCTGGCTGGTTATAAAAATGGGGGGGACCCCCACGTCATTTTTTTTTATTATTTATTTATTATTTTTATTAAAAAGACATGGGGTTCCACCCAATTTATCATAACCAGCCACATACAACACAGTGTTATTAGCCTGGGAATGGACAAAACCAGTGGTCCCTTCCCACCCATGTAATGCCAGACTGCTGCGGCCTTGTATATGGCTGGTTATTAAAAATGTGGGGGACCCAACGTCTATTGTTAAATTTAAAAAAAAACGACGTGGGGGTCCCCCACATTTTTATAACCAGCCCGATACAACACAGCAGCAGCAGCCTAGCATTACAAGGGTGGGAAGGTCCACTGATTTTGGCCCTTCCCAGCCTCATAATACCAGCCTACGGCCGCCCCAGTACCCGACCATCACAACAGATGGTCGGGTACTGGATCGTACCAAGCTCTTCCCGGCACCCCTGGTGGTGGTGGGTACCGGGGTAATAATGGGTAGTTAGTGCTAGCCTCTGCACCGGCTAACACTAAGTACCGCCTTAATAATGGACGCTGTCAATCAGCCAACTGCCATTATCTAGGCACTAATAAAGTTTGAAAAACAAACAGACAATTTTTTTTTATTGAAATAAGAAATCCCCAACAAAACCCTCGTTAACCATTTTATTAAAATTTTCAAAAAACGTAGATCTACGCAGTAGTCCAGCGAATCGAAGATGTAGTCCAATCGGTACATCAAAATCTGCAACAACATAAAAAAAAAGTTATCAATGTGAACAATAACAATACTTATACTCACCTACACACACACACACACACACACACACACAAACAACCACACACAAACATATACACAAACACACACATATACACACAAACACATGTACACAAACACCCATATATACACAAACACACACATATACACAAACACACACATATACAAAAACACACAAACATATACACATGCACAAACACACATAAACTCCAAAAAACACACATATACACACAAACACATGTACACAAACACACAAATATACATATACAAAAATACACAAACATATACACACAAACATATACACATATGCACAAACACACCCATATATACACACACACATATACACACACACACACACACATATACACACAAACATACGTAGACAAACACACCCATATATACACAAACACGCCCATATATTCACAAACACGCCCATATATACACAAACACACACATATATACACATATACACAAACACACACGTATACAAAAACACACACAAACATACACCCAAACCTATACACATATGCACAAACACACCCATATATACACAAACACACACATATACACACAAACATATGTACACAAACACACCCATATATACACAAACACACACATACAAAAACACATACACACACACACACAAACATATACACACAAACATACACATACAAAAACACACACACACACACACAAACATATACACACAAACATACACAAAACACCCATACACGCACACACACAAAAATATACACAAACATATACACATACACACAAATACACCCATATATACACTCACACATAAACACACACACACACACACACACATATACACACACACACACAAACATATACACACTTACCTTTAGCGGAGCGCAGACTTCTCCTTGCGACGGGTGCCTTCCACTGCATCTTCTGCGCATGCGCCGAGAAGCGCCGAGATGCGCGTTCACGAGCAAATGACATCCTCTGCTCAGGGCGCAGAGGATGTCATTACGCATGCGCGGCCACCGCTAAAGGTAAATAGCGGTGGCCGGGAACCTAGGCAATGAGCAGGATACAAAGAGGGACCGACCGCAACTTCAATCAACGATATCATGAAAACGACATCGCTGGACGACGGACAGGTAATTAGAATTCTTCTTATTTTTACATGGGGGAGCTTTATAGCTCCATTTATCAACTTGGGACAACCCCTTTAACTGTAGCATCCTCTATACACAATGCTTTCTCTGCAGGTGTTACATATATATTGGGGAATTTATCTAGGGAGCCTTTTATCTACAGGGATCATAATGGTGTGGAAAAGTCATAGGTGTAATAATCTGCAGAATATATCACTATGTATCTGTCAGGAGGTAGAGAGTAGAGAGCAATGTTCTGCAGATCTCTAGAGAAGTCAGTGGTGTAATAATCGGCAGAATAGATCACTTTGTATTTGTCAGGAGGTAGAGGAGCAATGCTCTGCAGATCTCCAGAGGTCAGTGGTGTAATAATCTGCAGAATATATCACTATGTATCTGTCAGGAGTTAGAGGAGCAATGTTCTGCAGTTCTCTAGAGAAGTCAGTTGTGTAATAATATGCAGAATATATCACTATGTATCTGTCAGGCGGTAGAGAGAAGAGAGAAATGTTCTGCAGATCTCTATTTCAGTGGGAGGCAGATGCTTCTTTTTACCGCTAGCTGATTTTTTCAACTAGGGGACAAAAGAAGCGTCCTGCCCGATCTGAAGTGAATGGGAGTAGGAATCTTTTGGCTGATGGCAGGAATAATTCTGTGGCCGATTTTGCAGCGGGACCCACCAAGCAAAACCACCGTGTGAACATGGCCTTAGTGACCCCTTTGCGGTGCAACTTACGCGGCGGCAGTGGCACTAAAAGGGAAGAAACTAAACACCAAAAATAAAGTCAGGCCCCTGTGTTTTACCATAGATAAGTTAGGCCCCCTGTGTTTTACCATAGATAAGTCAGGCCCCCTTTGCACCAATAAAAATAAAATAAAACTCACCTTACCTCTTCCCACGACGGCCTGATGGGTCCTGTCACAGATTTTTAGCCTCTAAATGACCGAACAATGAAACACAAAGTATATTAGAAAGTTGTAGAAATGTTTACTGTATATTGAATAAACTTTAACCCCCTTAACCGCTTCCCGACCGCCCACTGTATATTCACGTCGGCACTTGCTGGGCTCTGTGCAGTGCCGACGTGAATTCACGATGGGTGTTAAAAGCGCGACCCGGGTGTCTCAGAGTAGCGCTGACACCCCGATCGCGCTGTTATCACCTGCCTCTGGTCCCGGAGATATGATCGGGACCTGATTAGTTCAGGTCCCGGTCATGTGATCGCAGGGAAAGTGTGTTGTAGCAACGAACTGGAAAGTTTGTTGCTATAACAAACTGGAAAGTTTGTTGCTACAACAAACTTTCCCGGGGACCGATTGCGGGTGCTGCAGTCGGTTATAAGGCAGAACCGGGGACCATACAACGGCCCCCGGGTCTGCCATGCACAGCAGCCTATGAGAACCAGCCGGAGGCAGGTCCTCATAAGCTTCCTGTCAGTGTGACTCTCAGCGTCACACTGACAGTTTATAATACGTTACACTACCTAGGTAGTGTAATGTATTATAGCAGCGATCAGTGCTGCCAGGCTTCAAGTAAAACAAGTAAAAAGTAAAAAATAAAGTCATAAAAAAGTTTTATAAAAGTGTAAAAACAAGTTATAAAAGTTACAAAAAAAAAAGAATGCTTTTTTTCCTATAAGTCTTTTATTATAGGAAAAAAATGAAAATGTTAAAAAAAGTACACATATTTGGTATCACCGCATTCGTAACGACCCAAACTATAAAACTATAATATTATTTTTCCCGCACGGTGAACACCGCAAAAAAAATAAAATTAAAAAACAATGTCAGAATCACTTTTTTTTGGTCATCAACCCTCCCAAAATATAGAATAAAAAGTGATCAAAAAGTCGCATGTACCCCAAAATAGTACCAATAAAAACTACAACCCGTCCCGCAAAAAACAAGCCCTTACATCGCTTTGACGGAAAAATAAAAACGTTATGGCTCTCAGAATGTGGTGACACAAAAAATAAATAAATTTTATCAAAGTGATTTTATTGCGCAATCGCCACAAAACATAAAAAACCTATATACATATGGTATCGCCGTAATCGTACCGACCCGCAGAATAAAGTAAAATTTCATTTATACCGCACGGTGAATACTGTAAAAAAAAAAAATACAAAAAAGATTGTCAGAATTTATATTTCTTTGTCACTTTGCTTCCAAAAAAATCTAATAAAAAGTGATTTAAAAAAATCACATGTACCCTAAAATGGTACCAATGAAAAGTACAGATTGTCCCGCAACAAATAAGCCCTCACACAGCTCCGTTGGAGAAAAAATAAAGAAGTTCTGGCTCTCGGAATATGGCGATGCAAAATGTGCAGAGCGTTCCAAAAGCGGATAAGATCGGGCGCCATTTATCATCGCGACACCGGCCACATATCTGCAAATTATTATTTATGTACCCCATTATTATACCCTCTTATTATGCCCTGATGTACTCCACACAGATTACATATACCACCACATCATAAACTGAAATACCAGCAAAACCCTAAACAGAACAGTTACCAAGCAAAATCTGCGCTCCAAAAGCCAAATGGTGTTCCCTGCCTTCTGAGCCCCACAGCGTGCCCAAATACCAGCTTACGTCCACATATATGACATTTTATATCCTGGAGAACCCGCTCAACATTGTATGAGGTATTTGTCTTCAGTGGCACAAACTGGGCACAATATATTGTGCATTAAAATGGCACATCAGTGGAAAATTTTAATTTTCACTTTGCACCATCCGCTGCGCATTAACGCCTTCGCGCACCACGACTTAATAGTATGTCGTGGTGCGAGGGGTTATTTAAGGAGCGGGCTCATGCGCTGTGCACGCTCCATATTCTGCAGGTGTCCGCTGTGTATTACAGCTGACACCCGGGACTAATGGACAGGAACAGTGATCGCGCTGTTACAGGAGCCTGTAAAATGACATTATACTGCAATACATTAGTATTGCAGTGTATTGTACCAGCAACCTAATGATCGCTCGTTCCAGTCCCCTAAAGGGACTTTTGGGAGGTTTCCACTGTTTTGGTACCTCAGGGGCTTTGCATATGCGACATGACACCCGAAAACCATTCCAGCTAAATTTGAGCTCCAAAAGCCAAATATTGTTCCTTCCCTCCTGAGTCCTGCCGTGGGTCCAAACAGCAGTTTATTACCACATATGGCGTATTGCTGTAATCAGGACAAATTGCTTTACAAATTTTGGGGTAATTTTTCTCCTTTATTCATTGTAAAAATTAAACATTTCTATGTTTTTTCAGAAAAAAGTAGATTCATTTTCACGGCCTAATTCCACTAAATTCAGCAAAAAAACTGTGGGGTCAAAATGCTAACTATACCCCTAGAACAATTCCTTGAGGGGTGTAGTCTTCAAAATAGGGTCAGTTTTGGGGGGATTCCACGGTTTTGCTTACTCCAGGGCGTTGCAAACGCGACATGGAACTGAAAACCAATCCAGCAAAATCTGCGCTTCAAAATCCAAATGGCGCTCCTTCGCTTCTGAGCTCTGCCGTGGGTCCAAACAGCAGTTTAGTACCACATATGGGGTATTGGCGAAATCGGGAGAAGTAGCTTTACAAGTTCTGGGGTGCTTTTTAATCTTTATTCCTTGCAAATATTTTTTTTTATATTTTTTCAGAAAAAAAGTAGATTTTCACTTTCACAGACAAACTCCAATAAATATAGCAAAATACCTGAGGGGTCAAGATGCTAACTATAACCCTAGATAAATTCCTTGAGGTGTGTAGTTTCCAAAACCGTCTCAATTTTTGGGGATTTCCACTGTTTTGGCACCACAAGACCTCTTCAAACCTGACATGGTGCCTAAAATATATTCTAAAAAAAGGAGGCCCCAAAATCCACTAGGTGCTCCTTTGCTTCTGAGGCTGGTATTTCAGTCCATTACCACACTAGAGCCACATGTAGGATATTTCTAAAAACTGCAGAATCTGGGCAATAAATATTGCGTTGCATTTCTCGGGTAAAACCTTCTGTGTTACAGATTTTATTTTATTACAAATGAATTTCAGCAAAAAAAATAAAATTTGTAAATTTCACCTCTACTTTGCTTTAATTCCTGTGAAGCGCCTAATGGGTTAAGAAACTTTCTGAATGCTATTTTGAATACTTTGAGGGGTGCAGTTTTTAATATGGGGTGATTTATGGGGTCTATCTAGTACATAAGACCCTCAAAGCCACTTCAGAACTGAACTGGTCCCTGTAAAAATGGCCTTTTGAAATTTTCTTGAAAATTTGAGAAATTGCTGCTAAAGTTCTAAACGTTGTAACGTCCTAGAAAAATAAAATAATGTTCAAAAAACTATGCAAATATAAAGTAGACATATGGAATATATAAAATAGTAACTATTTTGTGTGGTATTACTATCTGTTTTACAAGCAGATACATTTAAAATGAGAAAAATCATAATTTTTGCAAATTTTCTCTAAATTTTGGTGTTTTTCACAAATAAGCAATGAATTTATTGACCACATTTTTCCACTAACAAAGTACAATATGTCACGAGAAAACAATCTCAGAATCGCTTGGATAGGCAAAAGCATTCCGGAGTTATTACCACATAAAGAGACAAATGTCAAATTTGAGAAAATGGGATTGGTCATGAAGGTCAAAATGAGCTCGGTCTTGAAAGGGTTAAGGACACGGCCACTGAGTTTTTTTCATTTTAGCCTTTTCCTTCCTGCCTTCCAAAAGCCATAACTTTTATTGCTTTTACGTCGACGTAGCCATATGAGGGCTTGTGTTTTGCGGGACAAGTTGTAGTTTTTCATGGCACCATTTATTCTGCAGCATAATATACTGGGAAGCTGAATCAAAAATTATTTGTGATGTGAAAAAGGCAAAAGAACAGCAATTACACAATTTTTGGGGGGGTTTTGTTTTAATGGCGTTCATCAGGCTGTAAAAAAACTACATGTTTACCTTACTCTACAGGTTGATCTGATTACGGAGATACCACATTGTTATGTTTTGTTTTATGTTTTACCACTTTAATACCTCCCAATTTTTGAATTCTGAAGGACATTTTAAGCCACGCCCACATAAACACATCAAATCACGGCCAGATCCTTCTGCAAATAACAAGCGCACATTGTCACTGCGGATCTCTAGACTGTCTGGATATCACAGATATTATGGATCCGGTTATATCGCCTTTATGTTACTTTTTCTATCTTGGGTATAACATTTGCTAATCACGGCAGCAGCAGCTGCAGGACAAACTAAAAGGCTGAGAACAATAAAAATCAAGAGGGAGACCCTGTGGTGGATGACTTTTCAATTGACAGGTAGCAGAGTTACATGATGGGGATTTTTTTCCATTTGTGTAGCTCTCCTAACGGTCAATGGAAAAATCATCCACCAGTGCCCCCCTGTAGATTGCGCCAAACACAGCCACCCTGTAGATTGGGGCAGACACAGCCCCCCTGTAGATTGCGCCAGACACAGCCCCCCGGTACATAGCGCCACACACAGCCCCCCTGTAGATAGCACCACACACAGCCCCCTGTAGATAGCGCCACACACAGCCCCCCCTGTAGATAGCGCCACACACAGCCCCCCCTGTAGATAGCGCCACACACAGCCCCCCCTGTAGATAGCGCCACACACAGCCCCCCTGTAGATAGCGCCACACACAGCCCCCCTGTAGATAGCGCCACACACAGCCCCCCTGTAGATGGCGCCATATACAGCCACCCTGTACATCGCGCCAGACACAGCCCCCCCTGTAGATAGCTCCACATACAGCCCCCCCCTGTAGATAGCGCCACAGACCCCCTGTAACTAGCGCCAGACACAGCCCCCTGTACATAACGCCAGACACAGCCCCCTGTAGATAGCGCCACACACAGCCCCCATGTACATAGTGCCACACACAGCCCCCATGTACATAGCGCCACACACAGCCCGATATAGATATATATATATATATATATATATAGAGCCAGACACAGCCCCATGTAGATAGATCCAGATACAGCCCCCCTGTAGATAGCTCCAGATTCAGCCCCCCTGTAGATAGCTCCCCGTAGGTAGCGCAACACAACCCCCTTATATGACCCCCTACTGCTGCCACTCTCCGCTCTGCTTTGATGTCACTCACCATCAGAAGGCGGCAGGAGTCTTGCGGCTGCGTTCTCACTGGTGTCGATGTCGGCCTGGGAGTGGACCAGTCCAGTCACCTGACCTGTCATCTGACCGGGGAGGTCAGACGACAGGTCAGGTGACTGGATTTGTCCACTCCTGTGTCGCATCGATCCCAGTGAGAACACCGCCGCAAGACTCCTGCCTTCTTTTGATCGCTGCTGCAGTCATCTGCCATGCAGGGCGCCTGTCAGTAGCGATCAGCTGTTTTGATACAGCTGCAGCGCCCAGCGGAACATTTTGCAAAACGCCCGGGATGGCGGGACAGCGGTGAGAAACCGGTACTTTCCCGCCGGATCCGGGACGGTTCGGAGGTATGCCACTTTTAGAAAAAATAAAACGATTTGCTAAAGAAAAATAATGTTTTGTGTCACCTTATTCTGAGAGCCATAAAATTGTTTTTATTTTTCTGTCACTATACCGGTGTGAGGGATTACATTTTGCGGGGCGAGCTGTAGTTTTCACCAATACCATTTTGGAGTACAAGCGACTTTTTGATCACTTTTTATTCTATTTGTTTGGAGCGCTAAGGTGACCAAAAAACAGCAATTTGCTTTGTATATTTTATTAATATATATTTTTTCTTACGGCTTTCACCAAGCGAGGTAAATAACGCTATATTATGATAGTTCGGACTTTTATGGACGCGGCGACACTAGTTATGTTAACTTTATTTTATTTTTTTAACATTGCTTTATGGAAAAGAAATGGGGAAAAGGGGGTGTTTGAACATTAAACATATTTTTTTTTTTGGAACATTCGGAAAATGGACTTGAACCAGCGATCATTGGACCGCTTGCATGATTTACTGGGGGGACCGATGGCATGTTGGAGGGAGCAGCCCCTGTGAATCTATCTATTTAAATGCTGCGGTCGCGATTGAGCGTGGTATTTAAGGTGTTAAACTGACAAAATCATACTGATCTTTGACTCCGACCGTTGCAGTCAGGTTTCGGCTGTATTACACAGCCTTCACTTGCTAAGTATAGAGCGCTTTCAGCCTGTGAGCTTGCGCCATACTTGCATTTAATGGCTGTTATGTATATGTTCGTGGCATGTCATTAAGGGGTTATTTATTTAAATGCGAGGAAAACCACTTTAATTAAAAAAAATTGTGTTTAGTGTTGAAATTACTTGTTTTTTCATCTACAAAAATGTAAAATTATGATTTAGATGGTCACTGTAGTATGAACAATGTTTGCATAAATCAATAGTACAAGCGAATATTAGAGACTTTGTAATATGTCTTAGGGAAAACTGCCTCTTTCTCCACTTATGAGCCACTTTTACCCTCCCCCGTTTCATTCACAGCTACACTGCTCATTACTGCTGTATGATGTTGTCTGTGCTGCTTCTGTGGGTATGCTACAGAAACAAACAAAACGGCTCAAGAAGTGACACGCACTTCTTTTTACGCGCCGTAATTTGAAAATGAGGCGTAAAATCCTGAGACAACCCATTTAACCCCCACCGAGTTTGTATGTTCTTCCCTTTTTATATAGATTTCCTTTCTAGTGTCTACTTTTCCTCATTGCAGAAATTTAGATTATGTAAAATTTTATGAAATTCTGTAAATTTCAGAAATGAATTGTTAAGACACCTTGTGTAAGACACTAAAAGGTTAATCAATTAAAAATTTGCTGAGCCTTGTGATAACTGGCATCAGTAGTCCATTTTTTTTCCAGAATAATATTTCCAAATACTTTTGTTAAATTGCGACATTTAAAAATGGTCTTACATCAAAGTAAATTTTTTGATTTTGGCTGCTATAAAATACATAATCTTCCTTTATATATATTTTGCTTGTCTGCATATGAGGACTGTTATTCAGTCAAAACTTGTTAGCGGTAATGAGTGAATTTCCCGTATCGAACCGGCTGTCAGATTCGATTAGATCAGAATAAATTTGTCTCCAATCGATTATGCCACGATTTCTCTGAAAGGTCAATTAGGATCAAATCTAACCCCTTTCGAGATGTTCAATGCCAAGACAGCATTAGTGACATCAACATACAGTATATGGCTATGGGTAAATGACTGGTAGCCGGTGGTAACAGCCTGTTTAAAAACACTGTACTTTCATATATTTTATGCTATTTAAACTTAAATAAAACGGTCCAAAAATTATCCCTTTTTGGCGGCGATGCCGGTCGGTGTTTATACACACACACACACACACACGATACTATTGGAAGAAGCAATGGCTTTTTAACAAGCGGTCCATGATGTCTATTTTAGACGGCAGTGGCACGCTATCAGCACCAGGATAATAAATAGATGTGTGGTACGCTATGACGGAATCCTTTACGGACAGGTCAGGTATTTTCGGGCAGGTGTCTCACCGATAGATGGTGTCCTTACTTATCCCTCTTTTGGGACACGCTCTGCACCTCTTTGGTCCTTTCCTTCTTTACAGTTTGGAAAACTTTGCTAGGATATTATTCTTCTGGTATAATATGGGAGGATGAGGTCGGGCCCTCCCCTACCTGGTTCCCAAATATTAGGACCTTGATAACCACCTCAAGAAACTAATGGATGAGGATTCAGCCTTTGGGCCGTCTGAAAATAGGTGAGGTTCTCGTGGTCCGTAAAAATCAGGATGGAATGAGATGCCCTCAAGTAGAGGTCTCCACTCCTCCAGGGCCAATTTGATGGCCAGTAACTCCCGATCCCCAATCGAGTAGTTGCGTTCAGCGGAAGAGAAGAGCTTTGAGAAATATCCACATACCATTGACTTACCCTTGGAAGCCTCTGGAATAGGAGTGCGCCAGCACAAACAGAGGATGCGTCCACCTCCAACGAGAACTGTAGAGAAACATCTGGATGATGGAGGATAGAGGCTGACGTGAAGGCATTCTTCAGGCTATTGAATGCGGACTGTCTCGGGAGTCCACACCTTGGCGTTCATGCCCTTCTTAGTGAGGTTAGAGATAGGAGATGTCTAGTAGCTGGGTGTAAGTAGCTGGGTTAATTAGTTAGGGGCAGTAGAAAGGGGTCAAAGACAAGGAAGGCCGATCCGGTTTCTGACATTCCAGGCAAAATTGCCAAGTTGGGTGATGATGCGGGGGTGTCAGTCTCAGAAATGGCAGCCCTAGTGGATACTGATCTCCCTAACAGCCGGGAGAACAGCCCAGCTAGTAGTCGGCGGGATGGTAATGCAGGTAAGCCAAGACAATTGATAGTCGTAGGGGATTTTATAATCAGGAAGACGGATAGAATAATTTGTCGCCAAGACCACCTCAACCGAATGGTTTGCTGTCTCCCTGGTGCCAGGGTTCGGCATGTGGTGGAACGGGTGGACAAATTGCTGGGAGGAGCTGGTGATGATCCAGCTGTCGTGGTCCATGTCGGTACCAACGACAGAATAAATGGTAGGTGGAGGAGCCTTAAGAATAATTTTAAAGAACTAGGCTACAAGCTGAAGGGAAGGACCTCCAAAGTAGTATTCTCAGGAATACTGCCTGTGCCATGCGCATCACAGGAAAGACAGCAGGAGCTCAGGGAGTTAAATGCATGGCTGAAGTCTTGGTGTAGAGGAGAAGGATTTGGGTTCCTAGAGCACTGGGCTGACTTTTCATTGGGGTACAAACTGTATTCTGCAGATGATTTGCACCTAAATGGAAGGGGGTCCGCTGTGCTGGGGGAGAGAATTCTAGCTGGGGTGGCGGAGTATTTAAACTAGGGCTGAGGAGGGAGGTCAATGTAGAAAAAAAAAAGGGGTAGCCAGGTTAGAGAGGGGTCAGACTATATTGGTGGGGGGAGAAACAGAATGTGGGGAGAGGACTAGACAACAGGATAAGGAGATCCTTTCGTTACAAAACATCAGTGTAAATAAAAAGGCCCGATTAATGTCAAATCACATTTCTGATAATAAAAGTGAAAAACTGACAGGCAAGTTAAAGTGTATGTTCACAAATGCCAGAAGTCTAGCAAGCAAAATGGGGGAGCTGGAGGCCTTGATACTGGAAGAAAATATAGATATAGTTGGTGTTGCTGAAACATGGCTGGACTCTTCACATGACTGGGCTGTAAATCTACAGGGTTTTACACTTTTTCGGAAAGACAGGACAAATAGGAAAGGTGGTGGTGTATGTCTGTATGTGAGAAATGATATGAAGGCGAGTGTGAAAGAGACAATAGTGGGTGAATACTGTGAGGAGGTTGAAACCTTGTGGGTGGAACTAGAAAGGGAGGTAAACACTGAAAAAATTACTTTTGGTGTAATCTATAGACCCCCCAATATAACTGAGGAGATGGAAGTTCAGCTATATAAACAGATGGAGCGGGCTGCACAGGCGGGTACTGTAGTGATAATGGGAGATTTTAATTTCCGGGATATTAATTGGTGTCATGGTTCGGCTTCAACTGCAAAGGGGAGACATTTCCTCAACCTGTTGCAGGAAAATTTTATGGGCCAGTTTGTGGAAGACCCGACTAGAGGTGAAGCTCTGTTGGATCTGGTCATTTCTAATAATGCAGATCTTGTTGGGAATGTCAATGTTCGTGAAAACCTCGGTAACAGTGATCATAATATAGTTACATTTTACCTATACTGTAAAAAACAAACGCAGGCTGGGAGGGCAAAAACATTTAATTTTAAGAAAGCCAATTTCCCCAGGATGAGGGCTGCAATTCAGGATATAGACTGGGAAGAACTAATGTCAAATAATGGAACAAATGATAAATGGGAGATTTTCAAATCTACTTTGAGTTATTATAGTGCAAAATTTATTCTTACAGGTAACAAGTATAAACGACTCAAATTAAACCCCACATGGCTTACACCTTCTGTGAAAGGGGCAATACATGACAAAAAAAGGGCATTTAAAAAATACAAATCTGAGGGTACAGCTGTAGCCTTTGTAAAATATAAGGAGCTTAATAAAATCTGTAAAAATGTAATAAAATTAGCAAAAATACAAAATGAAAGGCAGGTGGCCAAGGATAGTAAAACAAATCCCAAAAAATTCTTCAAGCATATAAATGCAAAAAAGCCCAGGTCTGAACATGTGGGACCCCTAGATAATGGTAATGGGGAGTTGATCACAGGGGATCAAGAGAAGGCAGAGTTACTAAATGGATTCTTTAGCTCTGTATATACAACTGAAGAAGGAGCAGCTGATGTAGCCGGTGCCAGTGCTGTTAATATATCAGTTGATATACTGAATTGGATGAATGTAGAGATGGTCCAAGCTAAATTAAATAAAATAAATGTGCACAAGGCCCCGGGACCAGATGGGTTACACCATATAGTTCTTAAAGAGCTTAGTTCAGTTATTTCTGTCCCCCTTTTCATAATATTCAGAGAATCTCTAGTGACTGGTATAGTGCCAAGGGACTGGCGCAGGGCAAATGTGGTGCCTATTTTCAAAAAGGGCTCTATGTCTTCCCCGGGTAATTATAGACCAGTAAGCTTAACATCCATCGTGGGGAAAATGTTTGAGGGGCTATTGAGGGACTATATACAGGATTATGTGACAATAAATAGCATTATAAGTGACAGCCAGCACGGTTTTACTAAGGACAGAAGTTGTCAAACTAACCTAATCTGTTTTTATGAAGAGGTGAGCAGAAGTCTAGACAGAGGGGCCGCTGTGGATTTAGTGTTTTTGGACTTTGCAAAGGCATTTGACACTGTCCCCCATAGACGCCTAATGGGTAAATTACGGACTATAGGTTTAGAAAATATAGTTTGTAATTGGATTGAGAATTGGCTCAAGGACCGTATCCAGAGAGTTGTGGTCAATGATTCCTACTCTGAATGGTCACCGGTTATAAGTGGTGTACCCCAGGGTTCAGTGCTGGGACCCCTATTATTCAACTTATTTATTAATGATATAGAGGATGGGATTAATAGCACTATTTCTATTTTTGCAGATGACACCAAGCTATGCAATATAGTTCAGACTATGGAAGATGTTCATGAATTACAGGCAGATTTAAACAAACTAAGTGTTTGGGCGTCCACTTGGCAGATGAAGTTTAATGTAGATAAATGTAAAGTTATGCATCTGGGTACCAACAACCTGCATGCATCATATGTCCTAGGGGGAGCTACACTGGCGGATTCACTTGTTGAGAAGGATCTGGGTGTACTTGTAAATCATAAACTCAATAACAGCATGCAGTGTCAATCAGCTGCTTCAAAGGCCAGCAGGATATTGTCGTGTATTAAAAGAGGCATGGACTCGCGGGACAGGGATGTAATATTACCACTTTATAAAGCATTAGTGAGGCCTCATCTAGAATATGCAGTCCAGTTCTGGGCTCCAGTTCATAGAAAGGATGCCCTGGAGTTGGAAAAAATACAAAGAAGAGCAACGAAGCTAATTAGGGGCATGGAGAATTTAAGTTATGAGGAAAGATTGAAAGAATGAAACCTATTTAGCCTTGAAAAAAGACGACTAAGGGGGGACATGATTAACTTATATAAATATATTAATGGCACATACAAAAAATATGGTCAAATCCTGTTCCTTGTAAAACCCCCTCAAAAAACAAGGGGGCACTCCCTCCGTCTGGAGAAAAAAAGGTTCAAGCTGCAGAGGCGACAAGGCTTCTTTACAGTGAGAACTGTGAATCTATGGAATAGTCTACCGCAGGAGCTGGTCACAGCAGGGACAGTAGATGGCTTTAAAAAAGGGTTAGATAATTTCCTAGAACAAAAAAATATTAGCTCCTATGTGTAGAAATTTTTCCTTCCCTTTTCCCTTCCCTTGGTTGAACTTGATGGACATGTGTCTTTTTTCAGCCGTACTAACTATGTAACTATGTAACTATGTCAGTGAGAAGTTTGGAATAAACGGTCTGTAAAAATTAGCAAATCCCAGAAAGCGATGTATGGCCCTCAAGCCTTTAGGGCAGGGCCACTCCAGGACGGACTTTACCTTTTCAGGATCCATCTTGAGACCTCTATTCGAGACAATGTAGCCCAGGAAGGGTAGAACATCTTTCTCAAACACGCACTTCAACTTGGCGTACAGACGATTCTCCCTTAACCGCACCAAAACTTGACGGACATGTCCCTGATGCGTCATAGGATCTGGAGAAAAAAAATGAAGATGTCATCAAGATAGACCACAACACAAAATGTCATTAACGAACTCCTGGAAGACCGCGGAAGCATTACAGAGTCCGAAGGGCATTACTAGATATTCATAGTGTCCATCACGGGTGTTAAATGCAGTCTTCCATTCGTCACCCCGGCGAATGCGGACTAGGTTGTAAGCCCCACGCAGGTCTAGTTTTGGAAAAATCTTGGCACCACGTATACAATCAAACAGTTCTGAGATCATTGGCAACGGATACTTATTTTTCACCGTGATCTGGTTGAGACCCGGGTAGTCAATACAAGGACGCAGGGAGCCATCCTTCTTTTTGACAAAGAAGAACACGGCTCCTGAAACGGAGTACAATAGTTCTATCTATCTATAGATATAACAATTTTATTTAACATGAAGGTTAGACAAACAATTAAAAATGGTATCAAAACCTAGAAGACTATACAAGTTCACATGTACATGTCAGCATAAGGAAACCTATGCTTTAGACAAGGTATACTATAATCTCTAGTTTAAGGTATAGGTGATGCAGAGCTCCAAGAACGGTGGCACCCTTTCAAAAAGTGCAAGTGCATAAAGTCTGGACAAATCAGTCCATATCATAGAAGGGAATGCCACTAGTGTCCATTAAAAAGCAACACCTTACCCATCTCACTGGTCCTAGCAGCCTGCATGACGTGTGTTGAACCCCAAAGCGCATTTCGCGATCAGTGCTTCCTCAGCGGGTATATGTGAGATAGGGTGCCAATTTGCACCCGTGTGGGACCCATTCTCACGGATCCCTCATAGACTTGAGTCTATTGAGGAATCTGTAAAAACGGACATAAATGGGACATGTACTATTTTTTCACGGCCTCATACACGGTCCGTTAAAACAACGGCTATGTAAATAACCCCATCGAAATACATGCAACCATGTGATGGCCGTTAAAACAACGGCCGTCACGCTGGCATTTAACACATTCGTCTGAATAAGGCCTAACTCATTTTCAAAACCCCATGCACATGCAGCAGAAAAAATTTAGAACGTGCTGCTGATTATTAAATCAGCAGCATGCCTATTTTGTTGCAGAATTGGAACGTATTTTACCCTTTAGGGAATGTTCACACAGCAAACAAAAAACGGCCGTAAAATACGGAGCTTTTCAAGGGAAAACAGTGAATGATTTTCAGCCGTTTTTTATGCATCAAGCATTTTTTGATGCGTTCTTTACAGCCATTTTTTAAGCTGTTTTTCTATTGAGACAATGAAAAACAGCTCCAAAAACTGTTCAAGACGGGACAAGCACTTTTTTACAGGGTGTGTTTTTACGCGCTGCTTTTACAAACTGACGCGTAAAAAAATGCCCCGTTGGAACGAAAAGCCTTTTTCCCCATTGAAGTAAATCGGCAGATGTTTGGGGGCGTCCAGCCTCCATATTTTTAGCAGTTTTTCGGGTTGTTTACAGCTGAAAATAGGCAGTGTGAACATACCCTTACAATGTAAAGGGTTGCTGCAAATCCCTAGCAAAATCTGTAAGGCTACACGCACACGTTGAGGAAGTTGGTGCAGAAAATCTGCATCAAAACCGTAGGTAAAATCCGCACCTAAGGACTCACCATTTCCTGCATTTTTTACTGCAGAAAACTGTGCGTATTTTGCTGCATTTTTCACAATGTTGGGGGATGGTGACATCTCCTTTGAAAAAGGAAGCAACTCAGTCACTTTCCGCAGCAGGAATTGACATGCTGAGGTCTGAAAAATATGCACCACAGGTCAATTTCTGGTCGGAATTTTTCCGCAGCGTGTGGATGAGATTTGTTACATTGCACCCACTTTACGGCTTGTTTTCTAAAACGGACTGAAAAAACGCAGCACTTCTGCAACGTGTGGATAAGCCCTAATAGTGCATTCTTAGGAGCAGGTTTTATGCTGCGGACTTGTTAATTTAGTGGGGTTTTTTTTTAAACTGGTCAGATACAATTTGTAAGCGGAAACGCAAAATAAATTGACATGCTACAGATTTTAAAATACGCACCGAAGGTCAATTTATATGAAGAAAAAAATCTGCGACGTGTAGATGAGATTTCTTGAACTCTCATTTACAATGCTGGTACTGTTTTACACTGCGGATCTGCCACATGAAAATACATGCTGCAAATCTGCACGTAATGGGGGGCATTCACACGTGTTGGATTTGATACGGATTTCAAAGACAATCTGCATCCCATGCATATGAAGTTTCCACAGCCCAGTTCATATGCTCCGAAAAATTTTCCACGTGTTTATTTGTCCGCACCATGAAAATAAATCCACCACAGCAATAAGAAGCATGCTACTTATTTTGCACGGAAAAGCCGAGGAGAAGTCCCTTTTGAATGACAATGGGACCAATTCTCGTGCGGATCTGCTACACGCTTATGGCACATCTGCGGCAGAAATCCAAGGGAAGCCTCAGATTTTTGCTGCGTAAAAACACATTGGACTTTAATGGCAACGTAAGAAAGTTAGTGCTCCTTATATCCTCACGAGTGCTTCCCCCTCTCTTAACGCCCCCTTCACATTGCGTTATTGCCCTACATTTATTGTAGAGAAAATCTCCTAGCGTACACTATAAACAAAGTAAACGATAATTCATAGGGCTCCATTCTGTCCTTTTAGACTCAGTCAGGCTGGTATACGCCGGTTTACATTATTTTGAAGGCTGGAACAGCAGAGTAGACTTTGCTATTCCATCCTGAGAGATTCCACAAAAAAAAACGTATACAGCTCCTGACATTAGTATGTGGACTGACGTCAGGAGCTTCCCAATGCCGGAGTCCCCAGACAGAGCATCACAAGTGCTCTACCCGTGGACTTTGTCCCTGGGAAAGCTTCTGACATCACTGTCCATATATGGACAGTGACTTCAGGATTTTCCACAGGGCCATTCCCTGGGCGACGTGCCCCACAATTTGCCATACAGTGGGATAGGTTTTGGCTAAATAGAACAAAATCCAGAGCATTATCTGGTCACTGCCTGCTCCATAGTTTCATTCACTGTAATTGACATCAGCACCTAAAGCAGTTAATGCGTATAATGTACAAACGTGGGCGCCACACTTTCCATTGCCCAACCCCGGTAATGGAGGGGGGGGTGGCAGACATCTTTGCTGTATGGGGCCCAGATATTCCTCATGGCGGTCCTGGTCCTGAATAGTGGATGTATGTAGCGTACAGGGTAAGGGCACACAGGGGGGGATATGCTGCATAAGAGTACATAGCGTATCCGCCATGGGAGCCGCAGGGAATTTCACCAGGATAACTGCACCGAATTGTGGTGCAGTTTTTTGTTAGGAATCTCCACTGCGGAAATAATGAAAGAAAATAGCGGATTATCATAGTACATTCTGGTTTTGTCGCGATTTTGCCACAAATCGCTGCAAATACTGCGACAAAACTGCATTGCGTATGTCCTGCAAAAGGACCTTTAGACATAAGGTCACATTACCTCATCTCTGAAGTTCTTACTATTGCTTAGAGAGACCTGCTGGTCACATGACCGCAAGACTTCAGCAGCAGCGACTCCACAGAGAAGACTGACTATGTAAGTATAAGGGGATTGATTTGTTTAATGGGACTATTTAGGGGGACTGTATGGTCTGTATTTAGGGGGTCTGGTGTGGGGTCTGTATTTAGGGGGTCTGGTCTGGGGTTTGTATCAGTTTAAGGGATTTAGGGTCTATATATTTAGGGGTATGTGTTAGTTTAAGTGATCTGGATCGGTATTTAGGTGGTCTGTTTTAGTTTGAGGTCTGGGGTCTATTAGTTTATAGGGTCTATTTAGGGGGTCTGTTCTAGGGTCTGGTGTCTGTATTTAAGGGGTCTGTATTTGGGGGTGTGATCTGGGGTCTATTAGTTTTGGGGTCTTTATTTAGGGGTCTGTATGGGGGTCTGGTCTGAGGTCTGTATTAAGGGAGTCAAGTCTGGGGTCATTAGTGTAGGGGGTTAGGTCTGGTGTCCGTATTTAGGGGTCCGGTCTGAGG